>NC_058045.1:24021266-24328975 GCF_020085105.1 Siniperca chuatsi | reverse complement strand
ATACATACAAACATCGAATTTTGTCAGCCGTATTCTAAAGTATTCTAGTAAAAACAAATAGTATTTTCATGAAAATAGGTTTTTTTCTGCTATTCATCACTGATTTAAGCTACATTCAACTTGTGAAAACCACATATTTGCTTTCCGTAACAAACAGTTGGGTAAGTGATGTGTTTGTGTTAAGAGCTTGGTTTTATGACCACAAGAAGCCACAAGAAAGCCTCAAGAGTATGGCTGAACAGGCAAAGGCAGAGACCCAAACTTCATCCGCAGAGAATCATATCTGACGACTAACACTATTTTTGAGGCTGATGTTACAGTTTTAAAAAAATTTACTGGGCAGGACTATACTTTAATTTCTTGTCATTTATCAGCTAACATATACAGCCATACCAATATATCTGAAATAAGCTACTATCTGCTGATTTATCGGAGGGGTTCTAACAGATACACACAGCGGACATGCACACGATTCTGTTTATACAGAGGTGCAATCAGCACCTCTGGTAGATAATTAAATTTACATCATCTTTGTGGCTATACAGACATGAAAAGTACAATTCAAACTTTACTTAGAAAAAAACTACTTTTTTGCAGTATATAAATCTGCTATATTGTTGAGTAGGAAGTGGGGAGGACTGCACATGTACTCTTTATCCTCCAAAGTACAGATTGTGAATGAATCTCTAGTTCAGTTTGGCACATAGTACTCTCCAGTCAAATGGTTACATGCTGTAGACATGGAGGCAGCTGCCCACATTCACTCCTCTGCTTGTAAACAGATAGTGAAGGTCAATATTCAGGCTGCTTTGATCACATTGGAATTGATCATCCATTTTAGTGCTCTCAAAATAACCACAGTCAATGTGTCTACTCTGTAACAATACATGTCTGGACTATTCAATGTTATCACTGATGTGTCTATAAATATTTGCAGTCATTCTTAAACCCATCATTAATTTACTTAATCATTTTATATGATTCTATTATCATTTGGTCATTGTTTCACGATTAGTAAAATAAGCTGCTTTTTAAAGGATAGACAGGGTTTCCGTGGTGATGCCAAGTGGGTTTGGATGTGACCATGTGAAGTGTGATGTTTTAGCCCTTTGGGTGTTGAGAGCACGCACAAATAGATACTAATCTAATCTCACCAGGCTAAAATTAGCTCATTCAGGGGACATGGACAACAGATTGCCTATGGCACAATTCAGATGATAGGGGCTGTACAGCTGTTTGCCCTTTTAAAATCTCACAGATGGCATTAGAGACTAGAGTGGAATACAAACTAAGCTCAAATGGCTCATCTCTGGGGTCTATGGTTTTTTACTTCTGTTTGTAATGTCTTTTAATAGTTAGTGTTTGTTTAATTTGACTCCATCTGTGTGCACTGCTGCAGTAATTAATGTTTACTGTGATTAATGTATATAATGCTGTGTCTTTTTAAGCTGATGCTTGAGAAACAAGAAATATTTACTTAAACTGAACGATTGCTCATGAGGCAAATGATATAACAATAGTAAATAATAAAAAATTCCTCTAACTGGACCTAATTTGGCCTAAATCTACCGTACGTAACCATGCTTCAACCATTCTAAATTTTGCAAATAAAAAAAGTATTCAGGAGAAAGTTGTCTGCCTCCTAATAATTATATTCATATACACCTTATATGCATTACCAAATATGTTATATAAAGCCGCCCTGGTTAAATTTTTTTAAAATCAACATAAATGGGCAAATGTTTATATTTAACATATCTGCAAAGTATTCACTGTCAACTTATTTCAAAAGTTTCCCTGCATTATCCAGTCCTGGTAACTATGGCATGATCAACGTTTTCATGTACATTAAGTCAACTCAAAGCACTTGGTTTAGGTTAGGGAGAGATTGTGGTCTTAAATATTGAAAAACACTATGCTGATTTGAAGCACAAGGATTGTACAGATTTTTCAATATTTAACCAAAACCATGATCTTTCCCCAACCTTAAACCAACAATAATCAGTTATTTTTGGACAGTTGGAGGCAGAATTTCACCACAAGCTGCTCATCCCACACCCGTTTGATATATTATGGCCTTTTAAAGTTGATATTTACACATCCAGCAGACATGGAGCACAATTAGCATTGGTTTGGAGTCGATTAATGTAAGTCTAGTATTACATTTCTGATGCTTTAGCCCAATTGGTCTGGTATGACCAGTAGCCTATGGTGGTTAATGTTGTTGGCATGTCACAGATAAACATGATGATGTCTTTAAATTCAATGTGCCATTCTCTTACAATAGTGGCTGCTATCCAGCAAAACTTATGTAGTATAGCATTAACTCTCCTTTTAGCTCTTTTTGGTCTCCACCAACTCCTGTGGGAAATGTCTGGCTCTTCAGCAGCTAAATGCACCACTAAACTCACCAGCTAATCACTAACTTTGTCTGTCTGCTGTTTGGTGCTGGGCAGGTAGCGTACAGTGGGTTTATTAGAGCTTGCTAAAAACTCATCAACCTCGTTTCCAACAGCAGTAGGCAGCTGGAAACGAGGTTGATGAGAGCAGTGAAACTGAATCAGAACAGTAGAGTTGCATACTGGGAAACCCAAACAATGACCGGAAAGGAGCTAAAATCTGTGTAGAGCTGAGGAGAACTGCAGACTTGGGTTCATGACATTTGAGGCATTGTTTTTATATAAAGAAAAAATATTAGTGCAGCTTTAACCAAGTGCTGTAGCAGCCTAAACCTAACAACACAAAGATGTGAATCCCAGTGTCCAGTGTCAAAGTCCAGTTCTTTGCACACCCAACCAACCCCCTGACCTCTTCCCTCTAACTTCCCTCTATGCAGCAAAAGGATGTCACACTTCACAGATTGGAAAAACGGTTACCAGTAAAGTTAATCCAGACCACAATTATGTTTCCTTCAAAATGTATTTGGAAAAGCAAATTAGTAGTGCCTCCTTCTGAGGCTCCTTCTACACTGGGGATCATAGTATAGGCTGATATCCTTCTTTACTTACACAATATAGAGTAATCCTGAATTCCTCCTTTGAGAAGCAGGTCAAACATACGCTAAGTCATCAATCATGCATTGCCCTGCAGTGGATTCAATGGTTCTCAGTAGTCAGTGTTGTTGAAGGCACCATACATATGGCTATGTAAGTCTGTCTCAGCCCAGCAGCACACTACTACAGAGAACAAGCAGGACAACAACTGTTATGTAAGGACTATAAAATGAGCACAAAGAGGCTGAACTCTTCCTAACGTCAAGTTCTGTTGTAAGAAAACAAACAGCAGTGGCCTTATCACCGGGGAAACTTTAACCGAGACTCACTAGGTTGGGTTAGGTTATTTTCTGCCCTCTCTTCAGCGCCAAATGTCTTTTTTTCCTCTTGTGTCAATATTATAATCCTCCTACCTCCAACCTCTGTCTGGTGAGCCTTTCAAGACTAAAATAAAGCTCTGAATGCAAAAGTCTTTTTTAGGATTCAAGCTCAGCTGTGTAAACTTGTTCCCTTCCTGCTGCTGAAAAGCTCATAAAAACACATGGATCAGGGATGTGGGCACAGTTTCTATCCTTGTTGTGTTTTCAAGTCAACCTTCACAGCCTAAGGGTAACACTGATATGGCTCCCTCACACTTTCGTGGCACATTAGTGGTTTAAGATTTTTTGCTGTAACAATATTTTGATGCAAGACGTTCATTAGCATGTCCAAGTCTATTAGCGTGGTCTTTACGTGAAATATAATGCAAAAGGTGCAAAAAATGAAGCAATAGAGGATGAAAATTAGGTAATAAAAGTTAGAGAGATGATGAAAATTCCAGCAAAGATTTCTATGTCTAAAAAGTCACTTTTATAACTATAAATGAACACTGACTTTAATGGAGAGAGCATCTTTCTGGTCTGTCAGAGTGAGCTAAAATAACACCCATTAGGACAACATAATGTCAAGTCAGTAGAATGTCAACACCAGTCCTGTTTTGCATTGTACTTCAGCACTCTTAAATGTCAGTTTGGATGAAACTCTTGAAATGGCAGACATACATAATGTTTTTTGATAGTATTATGGAAATAAGCTCTGGCATGGTGCATTGACTCAAAAAGTGTATGTGTTACTACAGCATTTAGCTAAACAATACAAATTGGATGTTTGTGTTAAACACAGCAACTGTCAGAGCCACGCTCCTCGTCCACAGATAAATTGCTAATTTTCCCTCCCTCCGTGAATAATTACAAATGCATCATAATTGTCCAGCAGTGCCTCTGAGAAGACGAATATGTACTAGAATGAGTATTAAGCACCCTGACTGAACTCTAATTTGTTGGCTAGACGCCATTAATTCTGGGTTAGACAATGCTAGCCAAGTCTTTATGTGTAGCCATTGCTCAGAAATGAGCAATGAGTGAGGGATGAAATGTTCACAAGTAGTGATGCCAACTCATGTAGCTGCTGGCTGCTCAAACTATCCAGACAAGTTGCCAGATGACCTCATTTGCTCATTTGCATATGAATATGTGTGACCTTTCATTGTATGGAAAGCTCTGTAATCTTTAGACCTGTTTGGATTAAACATAGAATTAAATACTATAAATGTATGTTCACTGGTATAAACCATACTAATTTGCTATCAAGTGAATTGGAGGTCCAGAATTTTAAAGGGTCACTCCAAATTTCAAAAAACATATTTTCTCACTGCTAGATACCATAGTGGTATCTAGCAGTGAGAAGTAACATACAAGAAACTTAGTAATGTGCCAAAAAAAAAGGTAAAGAAGAAGGCTGTAAGCTAGCAAACACAGGTGTCAACAATGCAGGACTTAAATATTAAAATATATCTGCTTTGCAAATCTTTTATGACAAAATAAATACATTTAACACGTTTGTTAGACCTCTAGGATACACATAATGCATCTTGGTGAGACAGGAAACCTTTAATAAGAGTTCATTTGTTAGCTACTGTACACCAGCTAAAGAATGACTGCACAGAGCAGATGAAGGCAGCCGATTAACCAGAGAGCTGAGATCACATTCAAATATACTGATCAATAATTAGATGTGATTAGATATATCATCACCACAACTGTCCTTTAAGACCTTAAGGTGCATTGTGGCTTTACTTACGCTCAGCGATGACCAGGGGTGGGTAGAACAAAAAGTATCCCACCAGCTCTGCGGTCAGCTGGTTGAGGAGGCCACTGGAGATCGTCCCATTAAGATTCGCATCCTGGTTCTTCACCACATACACCAGAGAGACTGATGGAGAGCCCGGCTCCTGGGACACGCTCTGGATCTGAGGATAAACACATAAACACATAATTTTAATATTTTATTTGAATCGACTAATCAAATAAGTTACTATGTGCCCTAAAGGTGCAATATTAGAATGATTTTTCAATTATTTATTTATAGCAAACACATAAACAGGCAGCAGTGGGCACATGTATAATTCAAGCATTCATACAGAAATATCCAATGGTATCATACCACATGTCTAAGATGCCCATAAAGAATGCTGCAGACACCAGTATGACCCTTTGAATGAACAATGTTTTTTTTATTCTATAATAAGACCTGTCTGGTGCTAATGTGACTGAGTCACCATAGTAAAGTGGATGATGATACGAGATACGAGGAATTCCCATCACATTCCTCCATGAGCGTTAATATTTCAGAGGATGAATTATGAATGGACCCTATATCTGCCTCTGCTTGCTGAGACCTACTTTATGATTATGATGCTGTGTGCATGTAAATCCTGCAGTCAGGAGAATACCTGACAGCCACAGAGATAGAAAATGAGAAAGAAGCAGAGAACAAAAGGAAGAAAAATAACTGAAAGGGTTCAAACATAAAAACAGCACTGTAGAAAAATTAGCTTTTATTGTGTCTCCAGAAATAGACCATTATATGCTGCTACAGTCACTCCCTCCTTAAAGTGTAAACTGTTACCAAACCTGTCTGACTTTTGTGACCTTTTATTGAAAAATTACAGAGCAAGCTTCTGTGCTTTAATTTGCAGTGAAGCACTTGCACTGTGGAACAGCAGTGTGGTCACAATGTAGCGGGCACGTAAAAATTTGTATATTGTTGTAAGTGTCCAGAATTTCACCTAGAGCTTTATTATTCACATTTGCCCGATTAGCATGCTACATGCGAATATGACATACTTGGCTGTCTGCATTTTGGACTAAAAATAGCCTCCATGAACCCATGTAGTACCTCCACAGTGAGCCTGTTGTAGGTCTCCAGCACTTTGTCCTGAGCCTCGTCAAAGGCGTTCTCCAGCCTCTGCTCCAACATCTGGACAAAACTGCAGGAGTAGATGTTATCTGTTGGGCCGACGAATCTCAACACTGGGGGTGAGAGATAGAAAATGATATTTAATTGATATTGAAATGGGAATTTATTTCAGACTGTAAATAATTACAATACAAAAACAATTAGGGATAAAAGAGAGCCTGATTTATTGTTTAATATCACCCCCAAAAATGTGATTTCAGACACACTTTGAATTTCATCATTACTTAACAAAAGCTTGCTTTTTAAACTTGTTACACAATGACCAAATATGATCTACTCAATCTTGTTTAAATTTTGTTTGTTAAAACCAAACAAATTCTTTTCCACAGTATCCAAATGTTGTTTCAAATTATTCCAGACCAAAATAAATTGGTATCATCGGCAAATAAAACATATATACATATATACTGTATATTGCATATACAGTATCATTTATGTACAGCATTAAAATTTATGGGCCTAACACTGAGTCTTGAGGAACACCACAAGTAACCTTCTTTTAATATAAATTCTAATTAATATTATTTATTTCAACATGTTGATACCTATTTTCTACGTAGCTATTTAATCATGAGTGTGCAACCCCTCTAATGCCATATCTTTCTAATATCTTCAGTAGTAAGCCATGGTCATCAGCATCAAATGCTTTTAAGATCAAGAAATACTCACACTGTATAGTCATTATTTTCTATTGCAGTTCATATTTCCTCCACAAGTTCGATCAATGCCAGTGAAGTAGTTCTAAAACCATGTTGCTGTTCAAATAAAATTTTAACATTATTATTTATAGTTCAAACTGTTTAATACAAATGCATCTACAGCACCAACAACAGTTATCTGATGTCAGAACTACTAACTGAAGCACTGGCAAAGAGCTGGGGAAAGAAATAATTTAGAAACTATACAAAAATCTACTTCATCAAGCTGTATCTGGAATCTGTATCTGGGGTTGTGTTTTTGGTATTAGTGAAAGTAGTGCTCTAAATAGATGTTGTCTGTGGGACCGATAAAGAGAAGAAAGAGGATTATCGCCACTATCTAGAATGAGAACAACTAAAAGAGTAGTTGTCTGTCAGCGTCACGCAGCTCCACACCGGGAAGGAACAGGGTAAACAATATTGAGTCCATCAGCAGATTATGGAGGATGTTATTAATGTTGTCTCAGTCCTTTTACCGGAGTCGCCCTCCATTCTCTCCCTGCACTCTGTCTTTCTCCGCTCTTTTTAAAAACCTCTGAAAGGACCGGGATAAGAGCGGTAGAATATTCTGACCTAAATTCAAACGCTGTGGTGCTTATGGGTGCAGGCTACATCTCCAAAAAAAGGCAAAAAAGACTACATCCTTCACTGGTCTCATAGTCTGCAACACATTGCAGGCACAAACAGTGCTGACCCAGTTGGTAATCGTATGCAAATTGTGCTGTGGATGGTAAATTGGCAAATACTGTGTATTTATGGTTTATGGGCTGAACAAGCCAGAAATGGCTTTTTGTTCTTGCCTCAAGTGCCTACTTCATACACAGCTGCACACTAACATGGGAAGAGTCTTTACTGCAGTATACATGACACTACAAGCAATGAAATATGTAACTGTGTTGGTGTTACAGAAAACGTTGAGGACACAGCACATATACTTGTTGTTTCCCTTTGTTGATTAAAAGACTGTCTAGGAAAATATCCAACTATGACGCCACTCAGTGGTACTATGTGGTAATATTAAAGAAGACCCCCCCCCTTCAAGGGTCTAAAATACAGTAAGATGAATGCCTTGAAAGGAAGACAGACTGTTTCACAACGACTATCTCTTTTTTTCTACGAGCAAAAACGTATAAGAATAATTTAAAGCAGTATTAATTGCTTTTTTGGCCACTTGGTAGAAGCAGAACAAGCTTTAAGTCGTGTTTCTGTCCACCCAATGAAAGGTCCAATACTCCTTTTAGCTCTGGTTTGGTCTCCAACAACTCCTGAGAAAAATATCTGTCTCTTTGGCAGCTAAATTCTGTTCTATTTCCACCAGCTAATTGCTAACTTTGACTGCCATTTGGTGCTGGGCAGGCATTGTACAGTGGGTTTATCAGAGTTGTTTAACTAAAAGCAGCTACCTAATGCTGCTGGAAACTAGGTTGATGAGAGCAGTTTAGAGTGAACCAAAACATTAAAGTTGCAGGTCATAAAACCAAAATAATGAGCTGAAAAGAGTTTAGTGATTATTCTCTGTCAGTTTCTCACCATGAGTAACCCCTTTTACATTACATGTACTGTAGTCCTTTGACCCATTGTTAATATAAAGATAAAGATATTAGTGCAGCTTTAGGAATGGTTAGGTTAGGTATGATTATGTAAAAAAAATAATAATAATACACATAGTGGCTTTAATTTAATCAATAACACCACTGCAAAATCTACAAATTCTGTCTAGTGAGCTGAATCGTACTCAAACACTGGAGCAACGGGAATTTAAAAAACAAAATTCTTAGTTGAGAAAAGTACTGTTTGCAATTTGTACATGTATCTTTTAAAAAACAATTTGTTAATTGCACTGATTTTCCTACACTTGTTCCCACAAGACTCTATTTAGGTGTGTGTGTGTGTGTGTGCGCGCATGTGCTGAAATGTGTTTTTTAAGAGGCTTAAGAGGCTGACTAAATGAATGGACCAATTTGCCTTTGCTCTGCAATCATGGGAGTTTGTATGGGATTTAGAGTATCAGAGAAGAGTAAAGGAGAGCAGACATGTAATCAGAATTTTCTAATTTTGTCTCTGCTCTACTCTTCCCCTGTGTATCCCTCCCTGTACTCTCATTGCTTTTTCTATCTCTGTGCTCTCCCTCTGCTCATATTCTCTCCCTCCTCTGTTCTGCATATCTCTAACCTCAGCTATTCTTTATCCTTTTACACTCCACCTCCGGAATGAACATCATCAGACCATTTTTGTTAGTTCTTGTTTGTTCTGTTATGTACAGCTTGATCTATCTTATCTTATTTTCCATCAGGTTTCATCACCTGTTTTCAGCTGCAGATGAATGCTTGGAGTGGGCACCCAGGTTGCCACGGGAACCAGAACTGCCTTAACCAATGGGGTGTGCTGCCTGATGTCCGACAGCAGCTTGTCAAAACCGTAAACATTTAGCGACTCAACCACCAGGGAGGAAATGTAGACAGTTTTGCCGCTGGTCACGTAGTAACCCAGAGTCACGTTGTGGGGGCTGCAGTCATCACGTTCCACCTGTGACAGAGAGAGAGAGAAAAAGGGAAATTCAACTTGTAGCCTTTTTTTTTTAAACTACACTACATCTGTATTTCAACAGAGGCTGTGTACATATATCCTATAAACATGGTGTATGTCTAGAGGATTTGTGTTCTTATTTCAAAGCACATACACTGCAAAGAAGAACCAGACAAACAGTATCAGAGAAGAAATCAATGCTACCAGGTAAAACAAGTTCAGAAGAATATACTGGAGACGAGGTATAAAGCATCTTTTACTAATACATGTTGTACTTGAGCTATGGGTTTAGAATACAAATGCATCAGACTAAGAATATTTGTAATTGCTTTTTCCTTGTTTTTTTAAGCCAAATCTGCTTCAAGGGCATATTTTAGCTTGAGCCTTCAATAGTCATAAATCTGACTAACTATGTCCTGAAAAAACACATACAGACAACAATCAGTGGTGAGTCAAGGCTCATATTTCTGGAACTTTACAACGCCCACCTTCCTCTACCCTCCACCTTCATCCACACTGAGCAGCTGTGGCTGTTGTTACTATGGCTCTTTCCTCTTTCCTCTTTTCCTCTGCTCTCCTCTGTAAGCGTTAGCTGGCTACTCCCGGCCAGTCTTTTTCTAGAAAAAAACACATCCCTCTTCGTGTAACTGTATCTCGTTACCTCTCTCTTCTCCTCTCGTCTTCATAACAACAAAAATAAAACAAAACTCACCCAGTTTTTCCAATCGACACCTACCTGCCATCTTTATTTAAGCCACTTTCTGTTGCAAGCACTTGCTAAAGCTTTAGCCCCAGTTTTTAAATTATACTCAGTGACACATTCTTTTATTCCAGCAACCCAACTTTGGGTTTTGCATTTCATTAGAAAACAAAAAGAGAGCTTCCGCATCTTTAATTTTAAGTCTTACCTCAAATTGAATGAGCGAGGAATTTTAACTATTTCTTTTTGATGTTTTTGGGTGCTGCAACATTTCTGACTGTAAGAGATTGTATGTCCTCATGTCCTCCTACATTAATAGGTGGCCATTTCTAAAATAAATTAATTGATTTCATATTTTGTTGAAAAATTATGCAGTGTTATGATGCAATAAGTCAACCAGCAAGCGAGTTTTTCATTTTAAAACATTAAACATTAAAAAGCTGTCAACTCTCAGTTGAGTAGCCATTTTTGGTGACACTTTATTTTAACTCCACTATTTAGCATGTATTAACAGAATAAAAACTATTAATAATTGATTTATAACACACTGTAATGTAGTTATAAGCAGATATGTAATTTTTTATTTTTAAGTGTTGCTAACAACTGTAGCTCGTCTTTTAAAGCATCCACAACTGGTGTATAAACTGTTAATGAATATCTAATAATACAGAATAACAGAACTATATCAATCATATGTAATCATATATATGTTGGTAGTTTTAAACACATTCATACACCTGCCTGCAAGTGATTTGTACATGTGTACAAAGTTTATGAACATGTTATAACACTATAATAAGCTTATAGATATTCAAAAATATCCTGTACTGCTTTTTCAGGCTACTAAATAGTAAACAAGTATGTTTATTCAGCATTATTAGTTGGTGAATCTACTAATTTGAAGACTAGACTTGCATCAGGAAATGTTTCCATTATAATGCATAAAGTTCTGTATAAGATGCACATTCATCATCAGCAATTAAAAACCACATGTATTGTATAAACTACAGTGTCCAATCTCACACTCCTGGCAAGTTATCATTAGTTAACATTTATAAGCATTTATCAGCATTAACACAGTATAAATAGTGCATACCTAACAACTATGTTACTACAACAATACTACATATATATTAGTGCGTGGATCCGGTTTACTGAGTATCTGGATAATTTATCTGCAAAGTTATCCAGATAAACAAGTAAACCTGCTTCTTGTAACAGATGCTGGTTAATTATACAGTACAAAATTATGCTTAGAAAGAAAACACTAACTAGTGTTTGAATTGTTCATACACATATATATTCATAATGTAGTAGACATAATTGATGACAAATTAAAACAAATAAAAAACATTTAATAATGTCATATATCTGTTTACAGCTACACTATAATGGTGTTATAGTGCATTATAAACCATCTATATTGACTACTTAATAACGCTAAATCGGGGGGTTAAAATAAAGTGTAACACATTTTGAAATCCTCACGTACCCTGCAGAAGGTGCAAGATTTTTATTTCACTTTTGTTTTGCATACTTGAAATGGAGTGTTGTATCTAATAAAGCCAACTAGACATGCCCTTGCCCTCTGCTGTCACTTCTTTCTCCCTGCCAACATTTGAAATTTGTAAAACTGGCCAGTTTTGCAAGCAATTATAGTTAACCATATTGTTCAACGATGCAACACATTAAATACTGCTATGTGCTAATTTCATGCTGTTTGACAACCCCTGCCCCGGTTGAAGCCAATATTTGCCCATCAACAATGCCTCAAAACTCTGCCTACATATCATGGCTTTTAAAGCTCTGGCCAGTTTTATGCCTTGTTGTTGCTGCTGCTGTCTCTCAATAGGCTGATCCAGATTGCCAAATAATAGTCTACGTTATCTGATGGAGAGGATGAGAACTGAGGAGTGTGTGTGTGTGTGTGTGTGTGTGTGTGTGTGTGTGTGTGTGTGTGTGTGTGTGTGTGTGTGTGTGTGTGTGTGTGTGTGTGTGTGGCAGGGGGTAGATGAAAGTGGACTGGAGCTTAGAGACACTGAGTCACTCCCAGTGCAGGCTCACAAACAACTGGATAAAAATAGAAAAAGCAGGCAGATGAAGACAGAAGACAGACAGACAGCAAGACGAAGAGAGGCAGGTGGACAGACAGAGAGGCGGGTAGGCACGACAGGCAGACCAACAGACAGGCGAGACAGACGGGTTGGCAGAAAATCAATCGACTTAAACCTAGGGAGCAATCAGATAGGGGAGATGGAGGAAGGGAGCAATATGAGAAATGTAAATATTGAGAGATACGCAGGAAGAGGGCGAGAGAATGATCATTTCAGAGAGAGAAGAGAGACAGAGAAGATAGATAGAGAAGAAACAGAAATAGACTCAGTTGAAAACAAACATGAGAGAGGTTGGACAAATCAAAACCGAGACAAAACGATCCACATAGAACAGAAAGATCACTGCACTGCCATGATGCAGGAAGACAAGAAGAACCATTTATTCTGGATTTATTCTCCATTAGCATGTTTGTGTGAGAAAGTGAGCATGAGTGTGTCTGTATAATAGCCTCTCTAAGCAAACACTGCCTGACTATTCAACAGGTTATTTCTATTCTGACTTGAATGCTGTCTGCATTAGTCACCTCTCTCCGTTTGTCTCTAGCACCATTCAGATGAGTCCTTGTGAGAAGGGAAAAAGCGCCGCCCCGTCACTAATTCTTTTCCCGACGATATTCTCTCTGATGGATATAGATTCTCAGCTGAGGGCATACATTACTATGCAAACTTGTTGAGCCATACGTTAGTAATGCCACCAAATGAAGCCGTGCAGTTACATCGCAAACTGTATGCTTCGCGTTGTCATGGGACATACATGCACTCGGTTGGAGATGCAGATAATCTGTAATATTAACATACACACTAACAAATGTTACACAGCAGATCATCCACACACTAAAGTAATGATGAAGGCTCAGCAGCTACAGACCACTTTGGATTATGTATTTATGTTTGGTCCTGATTAGCTGCCAGGTCCGTTTCACACTGCTGGTAAGGTAGCTAATAGAATACCGGTTAGAAATTTGATTAGTCTGTTGGTATTTATCACAGATAATATTAAATCAAAATTCATTTCACTTTGATTTGGCCAAAATCTAAAGTTGGCCATTGGCATTGAGTGTGGTAAAATAAATACATTAACTTATTCAGCCAGCACACCTCTCGTGTTTGTAGGCCTATTCTTCATAGCTCTCCATTATAACAACAAGAGGAACTATCTTGACTGAAGTAGGCGGCACGCGATCGGTATAATCCAGGAAGACATCACGTTTCCCTCAAAACTGTTGCAAATTAATTGCATATAAATGTTATTTGTAGGAGACAGGACTGGTCCATTTTGTGCGGAAGAAGAGTCAAATGATGCTCAAGCGCCCTCTTTTATGGGAACGCACACAGAGCCTCAAGCCGAAAGCCTGGGTTAACAAATTAAGTTGCTAACCACCATCGTGATACTCGTTATCTCTGATTGGGGTTTTAGGATTTGCTGAGCCAGCTCACGCAAAGAAAGCCTGGCTATGTTGAACTTGCTTCGTAGTACACCCCTCTGGGTTTACGAACCATTGACCTATGTTTATTAGCCCCTGACGTGTAGTTACTGATCACTGACCAGTGTGTACTTGGACGTGATCCAAGAAGCATGATTACAGAGTTTATAAATCAGTAAAGGCTGGAACATGCACTAAAGCAAATTAATCTTCTCTAGGTTTTACTTATTAATATTTTACAAATGATCCTGATAAACCTGTTGCTTATTATTTACTAACCATTGCACTGTGTTTACTAGTTGCTGACATAAATTTACTAGTCACAGATTTGTTTATTAGCCACTGACACATAGATAGGCTTTATTAACATGTGGTTAGTTAATTCTACTACTACTGTTTTTATTCCTATCATGTTTACTAGTCACTGTGGTTACTGGCTATTGACCTGTGGTTACAAGCCAGTGAGTTGTACTTATTAGCCACTAACCTGTGGTTACTATTGCAGAATCTGTAAAAGACACTGACCTGTGCGTAGGCTGTGGAGTCATTCAGGGCTCTCTGCAGGGCGTGGCTCAGTCCTTTAGAGAGGTTCTGTTTCAGGATCAGGTCCAGGCGGTTCCTACGCAGCTCAATGGACAGAACTGTGAAAGAAAAAAATTATAAAAATCGAACACATTTAAGCTTGGTCTCAGTTTGACCATCACTTATTGCCTCAAACAATAATATAATGCGATTCAATAAGGATCGATAAGGACACTGAAGGACACAGGAACTTGGACTTTGGCCTCTGGTTAAATGTCTCCTTGGTCACTTTTCAAAGCTGCTGCCAACAACCCCAGTAAAGGCCTTAGGACTGTAGTATCACAACATCTCTGGTAAATGTAATCAAAGGCTACAGTCTCAAGCTTCCTTAATCTAAGTGTTTATGCAAGAGGAAAATGTGCCCTTGCTTTTGTGCAAGTTTTAATTAATGTGCGTGCATGTAATTACATCTTGGACACATAATAGGTACATTGAGCCTGAGCTTCTGAAATTGCGTTTCATGTGTATACATCTTTACTTGTAATCATCAAGAATAGCCTTTACATAATGTTAGTATGTTGTAGGTAATTTGATAAAGGACATGCAGTACCTGAAGTAACAGTAAAGTGTTGTTTTGGAGAATGCCCTGATGTTTTAGCCATTCATCCTACTCTTCTTACTCTGTTCTTCATCTCCTACATGTCTAAAATTATTTTAATCATTTTTGAGAAATAAATCATTATTTTAATATAATTTTCTTACTCCAAATTAATCCTAATGATTAGTCTCGTACCTGTTCTGACCCAGTACTTCTCGGTCACGTTGCATGGTAGAGGACTTTCCTCTGCACCGGTACTGGACGGAGGTTCTGTGGTCGTGGTGGGAGGCGGTGTGGTTTGGACCGGGATGAACACAGTGGTGGCAGGTACCTCTGTTGTTGTGGTTGTTGTGGTAGTAGTAGTAGTTGCAGGTGTAGTAGTTGTAGTAGTGGTTGGAGGAGTAGTGGTGGTGGTGGTTGGGGGGACCGTAGTAGTAGTGATGGTGGTAGTAGTGGCAGGTGTGGTTGTAGTGGTGGTTGTAGGCTGAGTTGTAGCCACTGTGGTCAGTTTGAGGCTTGTGGTTTGCTGCATGGTTGTTGCAGCAGTGGTATTTGGTGGTACTGTTACAGCACTCCCAGCGGTCACCGTCTGTGTCATCATATCAGCAGTGGTCACAGTAAGAGTGGTCGTTGAGGGCGTTGTCGTGGTTACTGTCGTCAGCTGAAGGCTGTCATTGGTCACAGTGTCCTGGCTTGTGGTGTGAGAAACTGTGGTGGATCCCGATGGTGTTTGTGTTCTAGCCGTGGTGGATAATGGTAAAGTTGAGGTTGTGGTGGGTGATAAAGATGTGTTTATGGCGGTGGTTGATGTGGTTGTGTGCCGTGAGGTGTTTCTGGTGCGCACAGGTACGGTGGTGTTCCATTGGTGGGTGGAGAAAGGGCTGGTGACATTGGCAGGAAGTGTGACGTCGTGGTCGCCCACTGTGGACAGGAGTGACTCAGGAACAGTGGGGAGATCCCATGCAGGCAGGCTGCTCACTGACTCTTCTGCAGGGATAGAAAACATTTGGAAATCAGTGATATTAAAGGATGTCTAATGATATTCTGAAGTTTTTTCAACTAATCCCTTGAAAAGACCAAAACCAACAATGAATTGATCCTATTAACAAGTACTGTCTGTGAAGACTGATATAGCTTATTCTTCTGGGTCATAGAGCTGCACTGCTCTCCAAAACTATTAAAAACACATCAATGAGCCACACCGTTGCACTGGGAGACATGTTCCTTCATTACCATGAACACATGTAGTTTATTTTGAGTCAATCCCACATACACCATCCTGCTGCCATAGATACTCACTAGACCAAATGTGTATTAACCAACAGCTGAAAATAGTTTTTGGTCGCATTGTTTTTGGTCTTTTTATGGCATTTGTTGACAACAACAGAATTATAGAATATTACCAGCCATATCCTTCAACATGTCTGACATTAGTCACTATATGATAGCGTCATATGCTCAGAGAGGGATCTATAAAAAAGGATGGTAAAATAGCAATATGTTGTATTGCCTGAACTAATGTACCCCAGCACCCTGTTCCCATCCCACCTGACTTTGACATGGATCCCTAAAATTTGGATTGTATTTTTAAAAAGTGTCAATGTACTCAAGAGGTAAAATGCATCTGTGTCGAGGTGGAGATTAACTACATGAATGGATCTTTGCATGCATCTTAAATTGTGAAGCAATGCATCTTAAATCCACTTAAAGCAACAATGCAAAAGCGAGCCAAGCATAAAGAAAGTCATGCAAATGACACACTTGGTAGGTTAACAACAAACTGAATAACAGACTGAATTGTCAGTTTTCGATGAGGAGGTTATTGTCAATTTAAAATACATGAAGCGCAGTAGTTTCAATTTTGCATAGTAAATAGAAATCCAATTTCAATGTGTAAACCAGAGGAGCATTTTAATGTCAGGGGTTCATTTAATCCATCTAAATCATCTCTAGACAACATACTGAAATCAGACGCTGTCGATGAGAGGTTTAAAAGGAGGCGGGAATGAACAAGAGAGAGGTAATCCTTTCAGACTAAGAGATCCAGAGTCCCTCTTATCCTCCCCTCACATCACCACATGAGGACATGATGTATAGTGACTGATGTGAATTGATGTGATGGGAAATACTGTGCAATGGGATATTAGCTTTTGTTCATTCTTGGGTGGGAAGCTAAGATTTATGTGGAGGAATTACCTTGTGGATGATGTCACTGTTATTGGGATGATGGCGTGGCAGGAAGTGGGGAGACATGGAGGTAGTGGAATGGGACAGGACATGGTGGTCAGGATGAGGAAGAGGACAAAGATGATGATGATGATGATGATGATGATGGCAATATGATAAAGGTGATGACAAAATGATGATGCTGGCGATGGGATGTTGAAGATGATGGTTGTTTAGGTGGCTATGATGATAGCAATGAATGCTGAAAATTACATTGTGATGACAATGGTTATTAACAATGAAGATTGATGAATAATACTATTATAACAAATTTCATTGTGTGAAGGCGTGCTGGACGTTCTCAAAAAAGCTGAAGCTTGAACAAAACAACTGACCATTCACTATGCCCCATGCCCTTACTTACTGTGGCAATGCCTCTCAAGCTTTCCATTCTCACATGGAATATATTCAGTTTACAAAGATGTTGACATTTTTACCATCAAGATGAGCAGTATTTTCTGAAACAAAAGGCAGGGTTCTCATTTCTATACGATGACCATCAAATTTGTTGGCTAAAATGAAGACTTTGCTAGCAGATTTTCCCACCTGTAGCTACCTAGCTAATTAACGCTAACTCTGTGAGTTGGTTGAAAAATTTGTCTTTGCCTGCCAGATGACTTTTATATCTTTCACCTTTTCAAGAGAAAAGGCTTCTAAAATGAAGACACTATTTTGTAATCCCACAAGATAATCTTAGCTAAAAATATGCTCCTTTGGCTTTAGAAGTCATGCTAGGTTACTAGTGTAAGTAGTAAGCTAATTAGCTGAGAATGCTAACGTTTGCAGCTTACGTTCGAGCATTCCTTACACTTTTGATCTTGTGTTTTTGAGTTTAGAAAGGCTAAAAATAAGACACAACCCTCCAAAGTCTTTAAATTAAAGTATAGCTCTTAGAGCCCCATGCACATCGTTTCTGCATATAGAGAAATCAAAGCTTGATAGGCCTGCTGTGCCTAGTTATGGTTGCTAAGCTATGATTGACCAATCACTGTTAGGGGGAGGTGTTTAGCCAACAATTAATTACACTGTAAAAAGTTGAAATATGTTTAAATGGCATAATTTGTCGTTATTTACAATTTCATATAACAACCCTGCACCATACCTAAACTGGAGTTGCTGTTGCTGTTGGAAAAGTTGCTGTTGACAACCAGAGAGACATTGTCTGATCCTGCTGTCTGACTGTCTCTGTTTCTGGCTGGAGAGGAGGAGGAAGAGGAGGAGGAAGGCAAAGAGGATGCTTTTGCTGTAGAGGAGGAGGAAGAAGAGGAGGAGGCCTTGGATGACGATGAAGAGGAGCTTTTGGTCCAAGCAGCTTTAGACAGCAGTCCTAAAGGTTTTCCTAACACTGGTGCCTGCAGCTCTGCTGTCTCTGCCAGCATGGTGGGGACTGATGAGAAGGTTGTCTGCTCTCTTTGGCCCTCTCCACGCATCTGCAGCCTCTGCTGCTCCAGCCAGGCAGCAGGGTCCCTGGGCATGCTTGGCAGGTCACCCGCCTCCACATCCATCGGCCTCCATTCAGCCCCGACTTCAGCCCAGGCGCCGGTTCCCGTCATAATCCCAGTCTTGGCAAAGACTTTGCCACCTGCCACAGCACGCGCTCCTGCTTCTGTTTCAATCCAAACCGCTGTTCTGGCCTCAGCAAACACTTTACCCTCAGGCCAAGCTTTGGGTCCAGCTCCAGGACCGGCGTCAGTCCCATCCATTGCATCTTTGTCTTTAGCCCCAGCTCTGTCTCCAGTCCCGGGGGTGGCTGAGAGGTTGGAGGGCGCTGCAGGGTCAGCCCGTCTCATTGACTCATGGTGACCTCCCTCAGCTGTAGGAACATGAGCGAGAGGGAGAGGGAGGAAGGGGTGGATGAAAGAAAGAGCAGAAATAGTGTTTAATTAGGAGTTCTGGGCAGCAGAAACATTGTGAGGAGTCTTTGACTCATCTGTCCCACAGGCCGGACAGTGACTTCAGTTTCAGTTCTTTGTTTCACTCATTTATCATGTGCCCTTTCATTCACATAAACACACACACACACACACAGCTGAAGTCCTCAAATCATTAGTCCTCATAATGCCACCACAACTGTCCAACTGCCAAAAGATTTAAAATTGCTCTGCTTGCACTCACACACACTCATCATGAGAGCATACACACTTCTCTTCTACTCTCTCACAAATGCATATTCTTCCTCTTTCTCTCCTCTGTCTCACACACACTTATCTGAAGGGATTAAAAAAACCTCTAAAACTGCGATTGTGGAAAAATAGTAATAATGTCTAAAGTAGGTCACTTATGTTTTTAGAGGATAAAGCAAAGGGAATTAATTTAGATGTTCCAGAGAGCATAAATTAGGACACACACACACACAACCTAAGCTGTGATTTCACAGATACTAATCTGATCTGTTAGGTTAGCCATGCTAGCCCGTGAATTTATTATTCTTAGAACATACAAACCACTCAGACAGGCTCAGACCAATACTGATGAGACTGAAATATATTTTCTAAGCAAAGTTTGGTGTGAGTTATTTGTAAGTAATGACAGTATTATTGCCATATGTCATTTTTCATTTTTTAAATTTGACACCAAATGATTCAGATACATAGAAATGGAGCAGCAAAGATAGCATCCGGTCAAAGCATTTAGCTTCTGCCTTTATCTCCATTCTTTGATCTGTCTTCATCTTCTCTGTTGCCTCAACAAAGCCTGCAGGTTTGGCAGACTGAGGTGATTATCCTGCCTAATACATTCAATCTCAAAGGCACCTTGCTTTAGTGGAATTGAAAGATGAGAAAAAACAAGGCTGACCGTCTGACTGGCTCACTGGCTGCCTCCACTGGGTGACATAGTTTATTGCATCAGCTCATTACTGAAGTAGAAATGTTTGGCTTTGGCGTCACTCCAGGCTGACGTTTAGTTTCTTCTGTTCTCAACATAAAACATTATAAGAGGGAAGCGAGTGCCAGGTAGAGTAGTAGAGTCATTTAAAGGCACACTCATTTCAGCCTGCAAATGTGTTAAATGTGCATGTGTGTCGCACACTTCCCACGCTCCCCATGTCTCTGTGGAGGATTGGTTAATTAAAAGACAGTGATACTAAGCAAGAGAGGCTTTATAGAACCATCTCTGGGCTTAGCTGCTGTATATCCTCTGGACACCTGCTATAAAGCGTTTCAACCACCCCGCTATTAACTACTACCACTGAGCAATCTGTTCCTTGTTATAGGATGTCATATCATACATGTCACTAAAAGAGGAAATGATCCATTGACAATCTATATTTCAGCTTCTTCAGGGTCTATGTTGTCTGTTAGTGCCAGCATCCAGAGGTCCATTAGTCAGTTTGAGAGAGAAAACAACAAAGCTCGAAATGGCAGGGGCAATTATTTGGACACCACAGGGAGAGTACAGTAACATTCTTGTTAAACTTCACTAAAATGCCATATTTCTATTTGCAGTAATTCACCTCATCCAGAACCACTACAGCTTTTCAGCATGTAGTGTTTTATTTGCACTGATGGTGGTGTGAAAGGGAATAAATGCTGATAGCATGTGCTGCCTGAACATAAAGACTGCTGCTAACAATGTCTAAAGGACTGTTTGATATGCAGCAGCAGTATCTTCCTACAACTATGGACATAGTGTGGACCTCTCACCCACAGAAGATACCTGCTTACCAAGCTCTGTTATTTTGTATCAATGGGATATTAAAGCTGCACTAACCAATATCCATAAACAATGGATCAAAGGACTACGTGAACCGTGAGAGGAGTCACTTGTAGTGACGAGCCTACAGAGAGTTATCACCCGATACTGCGGTTCCCCTCCACTATACAGAGCATTTTACTATCTTTTAGCTCATTGTTTTGGTTTTCAGGTCCACAAATTCAACTCTCAATTGTTTGCTATGATTCGCCATAGCAGCTAAATGGTGATAATATGTCTATGTTGTGTTTACAGCTTTTTCTGCTGCCCCCAAGTGGCCCATAAAATTAACACATGCAGCTTTACGTAATGTTTCTTTTCATTCAGGGTATTGGTACTAAAGAGCCAAAAACTAATTGTTCTCTTAGGCATTTTATTGATAGTCTTGCCTGCTCTGATTTGGGTTTTAACTCTTGCTGTCTCTGATTTATTCATCATATTATGATGATTATATGTATGTATATTTGTACTTACTTACAATGTACCAGTGATTCTTATAAATGGGCCAATAATGGGACCTCTCATTCACTAGTCAACCATTTTTTTCTTTGAGAAAAGGAGCATGTGTGTGTGGATAGCTATTAGAAATATTTTTTTGACTGGAGTAATGGAAGGATGAATGGATAGATGGAGTGATGAATGAATGGATCGATGGATGATTGAATGGATGGAAGGACTGTACCATATGCATAACTGTTAGCAGTGTTTTTGAGTGTTTTCTCCTCCAACAGCTAGCCACCTGCTCTGGCTGAGAGCAACATATGTGACTCTACCATCAGACCTCTGACAAAACGCTAGGAAAGAAGAACCTCCACTGAGAGCAAATATGGACAGGATGGATGGATGGATGGATGGTTGGTAGAACATAAAGTGTGGATTAAAGATGGATAAATGTGGATCAGAGCAGAATTGACCTGCTTTATCTATTTGGACAAAACAAACAGGGCATTTTTGCCTATTTCCATGTGAGAACATTCAGCTTATAGCAGATTATGAGAATCATCACATGGAAATGGTGCACAAAGCACTACTGGCCATTTACAAGACTAGTGTTGTGTATTGAGCATAGTGCCTTGCCAGCTGGCATTATGTCCACTGATGCCCTGCTGAATCTCTGTAGATGCCAAAACAACCCTGTAAAGCCTTGCCAGGTCACTACAAGCTTTCTCACCATTCAGAATCGCTGTTCCCAGGTGCCTGTGATAACATAATGGTAAATGTCTATGCTCTATGGCCATGACTTCGCCCTCCTCAATCCTGTGTAGTGTACTTGGAGCTGTGGGCCAAGCAGAGTTGGTCCATGCTGCCACCATAACTGTGAGCAGGACAGGTGGTTAGGAAGTGTGAGAATGATACTGGGCCAACTGGTCCTCAGCTCTGAAGCTCAGAGGAAAAAGTGAGGAGGGGGAGTCTGGTTAGCTGAATCTGCCAGCTAGCCAACAGTTGGCAAGGTTTCATTATAGTTATTATTAAACAGGCCAGATAGAAAATAATACGTCTTAAAGCTGTACTGGGCACGATTCTTCTATAAAACTACACCAAACTTTCTAGTCTAATTTATTAGATTTGGCTGCAGTACAGAGGAGTGTCACATGATTCACAATAATGAAGACACTGTAGTTTCACCTCATTAGTCCAAGCAAAATAGTGTTGTTAGTTGTGGTGGCAGAAAATCTTCCAGCCTCAAGTGATGAAATAAAAGAACACAATGTGCCTGCACACTAACAATGCCTAAACCTATTTTTTCACAATCTTAATTCACATGTTTCTGAGAAGTCATAATATAAAAAAGTGTGTACAGATTGGTGGTTAGTTAAAGTCTGTCAAACTTTCAGAAATTCAGTTAACAGTTTAACCAACTAGCACTTTGGGCTGCAAAAGTTGCTAAGTGTAGCTTCAAGACTTATCTCAAAGCTACACAAGGCAACTTTGTGAGCTGACAGCCTGAAATGGCAGCAAGAAGAAACTGTTTGATTTGAAATTCCCATTTCATTGTCAATGTATCGTGAGTCACTGTGGTAACACACTCTTCTTTACTAACTAGTCCAGTGCTGCGTACTGCTGTGTAGGATAATTTCACGTCTCTCTCACAGTTAAATTTGTCCCTTTCTGTAGGTATAAATGTGTCCACAACCAACACTAAAATGTATGAAGACCTTTAGCCACACTGGCAGCATGGCTCTATGGATGGCAATGTTGGTCAGTTGGTCCAGTATTTTGACAAATATTGGACTTTGGTTTATGACCAGATACCTGCAAAACTAATGACATTCCCATGAGCCTTAGCTGTACTTTGTGTTTAGTACTAATTAGCAAATGTTAGCATGCTAACATACTAAACTAAAATGGTATACCTGTCAAATATCAGCATGTTAACATGCTAATGTTTACTGCTCAAAGCACAACAGTACTGCCTCACAGAGTTGCTAACATGGCTGTAGACTCTTAGTATTGTTGACCACTAGGTGGTAAAATCAAAACACAGAAAGAGTCTGACATAGGCTACCATTAGCTTACACAGTTGTTATGGCTAACCTGTTAGCAGGTTACACATCCAGACGCAGAGCAGCATGGGCATCCCATTTGGGTCGTGTTTCAAACAAGTCCAATATTCTCTGTTTAATTTTGGTTTGGTGAACCAACTCCAAAATATTTAGCTTAGTTTAGCTTAGCTTACTTTCTCAACTTTCTTCACTAGCCACATTTACATTACTTATCTCTGCTGTTTTAAGCTGGGCAGTTATGGTACAGATGTCTTTTTTACTGGAAACAGCTGCCTATATGGTTTCATATGGCTTATGAGATCAGCTCAGACTGAACCATATAGTAAATATGTAAAACCAAAACAATTAACTATAATAGGCTAAAAGAGACTAAAAGCTGCATAGAACTGCAGAGTCGGATGTTGTTTCCCAGCCCAGCTCTACAAATATTTGACTCACTGACAATATTAAAAAAAACTATCGCTTGATCAAGCTGATATAGTATGCAGTGTATATTTTGACATACAATTCTTGCCTACATAGGCCTAAGAGTTCAGTTCAATTGCTGGTGGTAAGCTTTGATTTGAGGTAATTTCTGAAAGGCTAGGAAAATAAAGGTCATGGTTTCATACCATGTGTGTAAGGTCCCTGAGAAGTGTAAGTCATTTGAGGATGAGGAAATGGGATTCTTTTTTCAGTGCCAATGTGTTTAGATGACTATTTTAAGGGACAAACAAAGCATTTGTGTTAAGAGTGGTAGTGCTGGTAGCAAGTCAAAGTGCTGATAGACTCGATGTGGTACGAGACTCAGTGGGAGTAAGGATGGTCCCAAGCCAGAAGGTTTTGTCCAACAGAGTAGGGCCGTCCAACAGGATGGACATGTAACCATTTCCTGGAACTATTCAGGGCATCCATCTGTCTGTGTGGAGGCGAGAACAGGAAACGATTTGGATAGATAGTTGAACAGACGGATGATAATGCAAAGAGAATCACTAATCAAAGTCAATCCTGAAATAAGACAGGTCAGGTGTAGTCAGGCATTTGTGAGTTTCCATATTTGCTAACAGATTAGTGTGACCAGGATTGTTGCTTTGACAGGATCTGACGGCACCGAAGTGATCCAGAGTGACCGTCTGATTGTGAGAGGAAGGGCACAAAGTTTCAGTCAGGATGGATGGAAGGTGCGACAACATAAGGCAAGGTGTGTCCAAGTGTGACATCATAATAATTTATCTCACTGTATGTGAAACACAAGCAGTGTAGCAGCAATCCTGAGAATTGTGTTATTCTCTGAAGGGGAGAGATAGTGAGGAGTTAAGGGAAAGTGTACCATCTTTTCTCAGTAATACTCAGAAAAACTGCCTGACTGCAACATCATATCAACTAAACAGTGAATATAGAGGGGAAGTACATTTTTCCAGGTTC
This sequence comes from Siniperca chuatsi, assembly GCF_020085105.1. Lineage (NCBI taxonomy): Eukaryota > Metazoa > Chordata > Actinopteri > Centrarchiformes > Sinipercidae > Siniperca > Siniperca chuatsi. The sequence goes on along the minus strand of NC_058045.1, from coordinate 24,304,276 downwards.
AATAATTATATAAAACTGGAAAATAGATAATTTCAAGATTATGCTAAATTAATGTTTTCTTATGATTGATTTTTTTCCCCTCACTTATTCTACAAAGCCAAAGAAAGGATTGATAACTGTCATAACCTTGTCACAGCCTATTAATCCAATTTACACACATAATGGATGGATGGAGAGGTGGATGGATGGGTGGAAAAGCTAATGGCTAATGGCGAAGCACCTCGGTTTCTGTAAGTTGCATCATCAGCTCATTTGAAAAGGGACACACACAAACACACACACTCACTCTGCTGTGGTGGAGGCTTTTGCAGTTTCCACCAAACTAATATTTATGTTGTCAGCGTCATCAACTCTCAAATAATGTAGTGTTTGAAAGGGGAAAACTAGTGCACACAGTGGTGAGAAACAGGAGCTCAGGCATAAATGAAACAAAAAAAGAATTTTTATCGGAACAGATTTTGAAAGAGAAAATTCTTAGCGCAGTCTAGAACATAAACATTCCTTGCGATGAGCAGTCAAAGCATGACAGATGCTGAAACCCTATTCAGTCTCTTAGGATTCTTTACCTTGGCTTAAAACAAAACCTAGTAAAAAAAGACTTCAACTCATCCTCTACTTGACTTGAAGTGATTTCTCTTGGGACGTCACATGGGAGCTGCTTTGAACTTGACATGGCAGTTGGCCTGGGGTTGCCTGACTTGATATCAGAATGCCAGATATAAGACTATGGCGTTAAATTGAGTTCAGTGGAATGTAAATGAAAATGAAATACTCTGGATGTCTGTATGTGTGCTGTCCTCTCTTTGAAGTTATGATGTCACAACATGCAGCTAAAGAGGATGAACTCAGTCTGATGCACATTTGTTTACAGAAATAAGTTAGACGTTAATGCAGTAGATGAGGATAGCATACACAGTGAAATAATGTTAGGAAGAAACAGAATATTTAACTTATAAAATCAACTTTTACTTACCATTGAAGATATTTCAGGAGAAATACTATGACAGTGCTGCTCTATCTGTTAGCAATTTCTAGCTAGCTTAAAACATTGCAGTTCTTCAGGTTACAACGTTAACACCAGTGAACTGGCAGCTCCTTGTCAAATGTAAAGTTGTGAAAATATAGATGGCCCTGTTTCTGTCTGTTAGAGCAGTTAGGAACAGTACAATGAATTCAGTGGCTCCACTGCACCATGCCGTCGCTGTTTTGGTCCTCTCTTTTTTCTTGTTTAAAAATTATTGTTTTCATTTATGGAATTATTTTTCCTGTTTTGGGGTTTGCATTCATGGTTTAGATGTCAATATTAGTATTATTATTTTTCATTTATGATGTTTTTTATACATGAACATTCCACTGAGCTCAACTTGATGCCATGTAAGACTGACAGGAATAATCGTTGAAATATCCTACTCCGGTATAAGTTCATTTGCATAAATATTGAAGAAATGTTTTTGATCAAAGTAGAAATTTGTATTTTCACACATTCTGTTTAAAAGTTATTGAATCATTTTATCCTGCAGCTCCGCAGCCATAGTGAAAATTGTACGACATACTGTACATGAGATTGATTAGGCTTTTGCTTTTGTGTGTGTGTGTGTGTGAGTGTGAGAGAGAGAATGTGGTCTTTGGACTGGTATGGGGGTAGGGAAGCACAAAAAGTCACAAAATGCCAAGCTGAAATGCCATTTTTCACAGCTGTTTAAGTCGAACATTCTGGGTGTTTGGGTCGATTCAGGCCCAAACATAAAATAATTGCTGTGTCAAACTCTGTGTCGTGCAGTTTGTTTTGATACCTTACTGGAGATTGATAGAAGGACGGAAAAAGTAAGGAATCATTTCTCCTTTTTTTGCCTCTCAGATTCCAGACAAGTTTCATAGTGAACAAATTAAGAACCTGAATGTTTTTTTAACCATGTTCAGTTTCCACTTCAGGACACTTTCAGTGTAACAAGCTCTGATAGCCTAATGTCCTCCAAATCAAAGAGGAAGAGAACAAAAGAGAGAAAAGAAAAAAGGAGAAGTCTTAATAATATGGTAAGTCTCAGATTGGCACATACCTAGCTTATACCTACATGCATTAAAGAAACTTACTAGAGCTGCTTTCAATATAAGATGTCAGCCTTATACAAAACTTCAAACCATGCCATCAAAATGCCAGGCCATCATGAGATGAAAAGAAACAATGCAGAGACTGAACCTATTTGAGGTAACAACAGCTCCGTTCAGCTTGACAGCAGGGCTGCTTCTGCTGCTGGGTCTCCACAGCAACCACAGGGATGCTGTCACCAGGGTAACCATTACCATAGATAAAGAAGAAAACAGAGTGTTCTGTGCTTATGTGACGTCTGTCCTGCCTGTCGTGTATCGTCCTGAAATACAGCTGTAACAACAAGGAGCAGTAATAAGGTGCTATAATGATATCAATTTCACGCAACAACTTTCGACTTTGCAAGTGAGCAGAGCACAAAATGAATTTATGTCATTTAATAAATACAGGAAACAACAAACAATCAGTCTTTGGCTTCCAGTCAGAGTAAACCATATGATCACAATCACCCGCAACGTTTTTACAGAAATCAGATAGTGTAGTCGCCTCAGTGCCCTGCATTAACACACAGCTTATGATAAGAGGTAGCATTAGACATTATTTTTAAAAGGCAGGATGAAAACGCATATGAGGGCTTAACACACTGGGGCAACAGTTCAAAGATAAATGATAAATGGACACATAAATTGTTTATTAATCTGTCATAATAAAATTATGATCACTGGGGAATTATGAGGATTAGTTGGCTTCATGAACAAGGAACACAACAGAAACAAAACAGACAAACAAAATGTCTGCTTTCATTTGAATTTATTTCCTTAAAAAGAATAATTTATTAAGTGGCATATTGCAGCTATTCAGGACATATGTTATTAAGAAGGGTCAGTGGTGTTGACTTCAAAACAAATAATAATTGGTGTCGGCTATAGCTTATATTTAGACCTCAGGCTGTATGGCCTTCTGTTTAATGTGAGAGTGCAGTGGGCTCAGAAGGTTTGCCCCCCAATGAGCGACCTACATCAAAATACCCAACACTCCATGCGCTATGTAGCAAGCTATCATCACACACTTATGATCTTTCTCACTTTTCCACACATGGATTTTTAAATGCACTGGAGATTCAGCAAACTGATTGAAATGTAATGTGAACATGAATAAATCAATGAATAAAACATTGATAGTAATATTTCACAATTTTTCTGCCCTGAGATGTAAACTTTCAAGCAGAAGTGAAGAGGATCAACAATATAACAAAACACAACAGATGGACTACACCACATCAACTCATGGCAAATTGGATTATTGGGCTCAAAAGTTCAAAGTGCTGTAGAGATACAGTTCAAATGCAATACAAATGGAACTGTGCTGAAAACATACCAAACCCTTACCCCCAAACTGTGGTTATCTATTGACCGTATTTATCACATCACGTGTTCTGAGGTAGTCCTGACCCTGGAAAAACCATTTGACCCTGTGCTTGCAGTGACAAACCCCAAACATCATAGAGTTTTTAAAAAAAATTGCCAGGCATCTAATGAAAGTGAATATTTCACTTTTGTTTCACTATTGTTTCAGTTTGAACACAGCTGGTCACATCATTCTATACACTACCAATCAAAAGCAAAAAATTATGAACTAAATGAATGAATGAAACAAAAATGTTGGTGATCAGATGTCCTCATCTTAAAATAAACTAATATGATGATTTAGTCTGTTTTTCTGATTTCGGTTATTGTTAATCTATCCTACCAGACGCATGTATAACAAGGCTGTGGGTCTTCCACTACATTGCAGACACAATGACACCTGTGATCATTAGGAGGGTAGGACGTTACACTACGAGAAGTTGGACATTCATCGGAAAGAAAAACTAAATCAAGGGAAGCTCAACAAAATAAAAACTGCAGTTCAAGTGATTTAGGTCTATTTAAGGTGGAACAGCACTGGTGGTGGTCAAAATAAATACAGGTATCAAACAGCTAGTGGAAAATTAGTATTACACTGCATTCCAGAAATGTCAGAAAGTTGGCAGCAAGGTAATAATATTGCCTTATAGGCTGCTGCAAGCTGCCAGGTGCCTACAAGGAAGCAAACTAATACAGGGCAGTCTGTTGGGATATCTATTATTGCTTGGTTGGTATCTAGCTTGCCTGGCTTTGCTTCTTATCGGGCATCTGGCATTGTCTGGCATTTTGTTTAGGCTGTCTTCTGGCTTCTGCCAGCTCCTGCTTGGCCCCAGGGGAGGCTTAAACATGTTCTTCTGCTGCCTATTAGACTGATTATATTGTTAAGAAACTCAGTTTGTTGCCTAGCTGAAGGGACCAACTGTCCTGGTGCAGTGTGTTCATCACCAGTGGTTGGCTCACTGCAGAGGACATGGCCAGCAATCAACGGCTGTAGGAGGTGTAGGAGGCTGCTGTGTGACAGGGTAGGTAAGCACTTGTTGCTGTTCCTGCTTCTATTGGAGGCTGATAGGGGTCATAGATTAATAAGTAGTTTTCAAAAGGCTGATGTCACATTTATTTACTGCAGTAAACACATCTTTCCACTATGATCACCACAAATTTCCTGCCAGTGGAACAGGACGACAAGCAGGAAACAATAAATATGTGCCTTGGTGAGGTGCAATGTGTTTTACTTTTTTTTAACTTTTGTGATGAAAGGAAAAAAAAATCTAGCATAGCAGTAGCACAAGTAGAGGTCAGTGATTTGACCCAGTAATGTCAGTTACATAGCAATATCTAGCTAAAGTTTGCGAACATAAGCTACTGGTCATACCAGACCAACAAAAGGTTGCATCAGCAAAACCCTGGAAAGTATTAGATTAAGTAGGGTGTGTTTATTTGCTTACCATTTGTAAGATAATGTGTAATTTCTTCTTTCAAAAAGTACATAGTCTTGCTATAAAATCTAGTTTTGAAAATTGGTTTTGGTTGCCTGTTATGGTGCGATCACTTCCTGCACTTATGCACAATAGCACAGTGAGTACACACATTGCAGTTTTATGCTCCCCAAAATTTACTAGGAGCCTCCCATACATTTATTATTATTAGTGACCAATCATGTGTTTTAAGGCAGTACACCAAATAAGAGACAATTATTACATCATTGTGGGAAACAACAACCTTCTCAAACTGAGTGTCATGATATTAGACTGGACTAAAGACTGCTACACTACTCCGAACAGTATATGTAATTTTCTGGCCAGTGATGGCAAATTAGGACAGACTGTTCTACCCTTCAATTTTTGTATTAGATTTTGTATTTATATGCTTACAACCCAGTGGATGATGAGAAACGATGCGCACCAGTACACAAAAATTAAACCAGAGTAGCTGTGAACAACCTGAATGTCTAGGAGGAGTTTACCTTTAGGATTCAGTTGGATGACTGTAAGCACACACCCTCTACACACACTTTTACCTACAGAGGTCTAATAAGCGGAGAAGGCACATTACAACACAGACACACAAAGTCGGTTAAATATCAGTAAGGCAATAAATATGCAATAATTAAGACAAACACACACAGACAGGCAAAGGCAGCATGGCGCCTCATCTGTGCTGCTCTCTCGCAGGGTCCCGTGTGACTGGCTAACACAGTCATGTGACAGCTCTGGGGCACTCGGTAGGTCAACCAGTCTAGCATAAACAGAACTGGGGAGACATCCTGGGATGCTGCGACGTGCACACACACACACACACACACACGCACGAGCACACAGACCTTAATTGACACAAGCACTCCTAACACGGATGCAAACTCACACAAGCCAGCAGACTTTTATTCTGAGGCGTAGAAGAAGATTCCAACACACGAACAGTCAGGCACTCACAAACACTCAGACGCACATTTTCAGTGGCAAAAATAGACAAATACTGGCACACTCACTATCTCCACTTTCTCCCTTCCTACACAAATATAAACGAACACGTACACAAAACACCACTCTATCTCCACTTATTCCTCTGTCTTTCCATCTGTCACACACAAACACACACATTGTACATACACCACAGTGGCATCACAGCGATGGCTGTATAAAGAGCCATGGTTACTAAGACTAAGGAGAGTAACCATCGAGTAGCTCAGCCAGACATAAAGACAAAAAACAAACCTTTACTGAAAGGATTAAAGTATGTTTCAAATTGTGCAACAAGTCTGAAATACTTAAAAAAAAAAAATAGTTTGGATTACGTTAAAACCTTTCAGGAGACTACAGAGATGAAATACAGAGATGAAATGCAGAGAGGGTAGGGCATGTGCCAAAGATCACTAGGCAAATCTAGATATTTCAAGAAGCCTATTGACTGATGGATAAGCAGTAACAACAACAATTCTGGGAAGCTACTACAAAAAAACATGAAAGTCGGGAAGCTTGACTTGAACATATTCGATAGCAACATCTCCAATCTCCAGCAGGGTTGGAGATTAGTTGTAGCTGTGTACAGACAAGCTCAGACTGAGCTGGGGCTGTGAAGCAGAGAGGCGACAGATTCTGCATCCATTCCTAAACAGTTCTCAGCACCCTCCCAGCTGGCTGAAGCTAATGCTGTAGCTGTGTTCAACAACCTCCCATCTGGCCACTGTTGTAGCTGCTGTGGGAGGGAGGTACTGCCTGATGACCACCTGAAACACTGCTCCATGTTGAACTGATAGCCTGTCACAGACAGTAGGGAGGATATTCACCATCATAGCTCATTATCTGTTTTCCTCTTCATTTTTTTTTTTGGCAGCTTTTCATTTTGTGTCATTGTTGAGATCTGATACACAGCTCAAACAGCATTAAAAGCACCGCAGATGGAAACATTTAATAGACCATACACACTACACAGCCTGTTGCATTATGTATATTCAAAATAATGATCATGAATAAAATAAAAGTGACCTTTCCTTTTACATGTAAGCTGAAAATGTTCTTGCACCAAAAAAAGCAAGACTATGTAACTTTCAAAAGAAGAAATAACCATATCTTCCTCTTACAATTTAGTTAGAAGTTAAATTAATAAGCAATTAAACACATCCTTGCTCAATTCACACTCAGTGGTTTCGTTGCTACAACCTTACTTGGTCTGGTATGACCAGTAGCTCATGGTGGTTAATGTTAGCTAGTTTTACACAGTTATTGCTGTATTACTGACATTACTGAGCCACTTCACTGACTTGACAAAACTTTTGACTTGTGCTATTGTTATACCATGTTTTAGCATTGATTAACATCCCATAATTGTCACTTGTGGCCCCTGAGCTTGACAGTTCATTGGTGACCTCAGAAACAGCAGGTGAGAAAACAATCTCCATTCAAAACAATCTCGACTTAAGGTCCACTTACACGCTGGCTCTGGAGCTTAACATTTGAGCTTGACAGTTAATAGAAGGTTTGAACAGTTTCGTTTCCTACAGTTTCGTGACAGCTGTACTAGGCCGGTACGGTCCGGTACTCCATACCACTAAAAGATTCAGTGCCGGTACGCAGTACCGAGAAGAGGGGACAGCAGCTGCCTGCCAAAACCCACATACAACAACCCGTCACAATCTCATTTCAAGAAAACACAACTGCTAACATTAGGTCGACATAAACAAGTTAGTTTTCTTATAAATTGCTTCTAAATTGTTCCAGTGTGTTTGTACCATAAACTTTATGTACAGTCAACGGTTTGAGCCCAGCACAGACCAGCAGGTTTTTCCATCCGTGCTGGAGGGAACCCTGCTGCCTTTCCAAAACTGTTTGGCTAACATCACCTTCTGCTGCAGCTGACTGACTGATAGAGTGCTGTGGGGGTTTGGCAGGCAGTCATTTCTTGCAGAAATCTCCTAAGTAAAACGACGTGATGTTTCATAATGTTTCAGTTTTATTCTAACAAGGACAGCAGGTCAAACAAGCTATGTGACTTCCATGGTTGTTCTGTAACTCTGGCAGACCGTAATAACGGTGTGTGTGCACATCTTTACTTCCTAAATACACACAGTGCTTGGAAGGGTGCGTTTGATTTATTGTTCTCGTACTTTCTGACCAAACCACACACACTTTATTGATGAGGCAAGGACGAAGAAAAATGATTCCACTAAAATTGCAAACATTTTTGTGGTTGGCTGACATTACCAGCATATATTTGTGATTGGTTTTCATACATTATACATTTCACACATTATGATTTTGAAAGTTTTGTCAACATTCACAAATTATTCTGTGGCACTTACACCCGTTAAAATAATGATTTGGTATACATGATGCCAAGTGTTTCTAATTTCCTTCTACACCATACAGGCCTTAAAAAAAAATTAATACATGTGTTCAGGGATTCATGAAGCTGGGGACGGGAGGAGAACAATATGAAGCGATGAAGGTAGGGGTAGTAGTACCGCAAGAACTTCAGTCTACTTTCACCCCTGGTGAAAGCTGTTGATGTCTGTGTGATACGGTCAGAAGTTCCAGAACAAGCCAGTAAGTGGCTCGGGTAAAGACTGTTTTGTCAACTTTGAAATACTGTCAGCTATTAGTTTACTGTTACTTTAATACATGATTTGTACCATTTAAATAATAATAATAATAATAATTGTATTGCCATTTTAAAATCTAGAAAATAGAAAAATACAACTATTGGTTGACTTCTATTGCAGGTTATATTAGCAACTATATTAGCAAGAACTTGTAAGGTTACTATCTAAGTCCAACTGTAAAATATAGTACTCGAACTTAAATCTTAAATCAGTGAAAATCTATATGTTAACACAGGGGTTGAGCATGAAGCTGCCTCCACCCTAAGGGGAGACTGAAATAAAAAGGTTGTGGAAATTTTTTTATTTACGGGGGGGGGGGGTTATACACAGATTGAATGGTCGGGTATTATGAAATTATGGTTTAATATTTTATTATACAGGTATACAAAACAAACAACAAACCCAAAATATTTATAATATAATTCATGCGTCCATGCTTGTTGTTATTCATTGGTTTTTGGAGACATGCAGCATCTTTCTGTGGTTGTCATCACCATCTCAGACACACAGCTGTGGGGACTCACAAACCACTGCCTGCCATTGTGATCGTCTATAATCCTAGACACCGTAGGGGCTTTAAAACTCGTTGCCTTGAGCATATTCCCCCAGCAGGAGGGGATGGATGGAGTTGAAAGCATTTGGAGGAAGCGAAAACAATTCTTGCTTCTTATTTAAATGGTAGTATGGCCCATGGAGCAGGGAGATTATGGCACTGTCACTCTGGACACGAGCCTGCAGGCTCACTGCACAAGGTCAGAGGATACTTTTAAAAGAGGTATATGTTCATCCAAGACAAGTTTTTCAGAAGTCTTTATGAGATGTGATGTTACCATTACTGGTCCAAGATCACAGGAGACTGTCACCTCTTCTCCACCACTGGGACTACACAAGTTTTACATTCTTTTCTAGAAATTGGGCCTCATGCAAGAACATTTTCATATTCTTATCCTTAAGCTCTTTCCATAAACTTCTCTCCATGAGGCTTGCTCGTAGAGGTGTTCCATCTTAGATTCACCAAATACTTTCGTCGCTCATTTCAACTTGATGAATGCCACCTATTCATGAGCAGTTGTACGTTTGTGAGATTTGATAATAACAAAGCAGAAATAAATCTATATAATAAACTGCTATAGGTTTATAAGTTTTAATCTTTTAACCAAAAATCTTGGACAAATTAGCATCAGTAGTAGTATAATATTATATTTATATATATATAAATAAATACTACTACTGGTCGATAGAGCAGTCACTCAAGACTGCAAGACCAGGCAGACCAACCTGTGCACCGCCTGGAAAGCCTACGACTCAATGCCACACACATGGATAAACTTATGAGCCTTCATCAAGAAGTCAATGGGGCTGTGGAAAACAACTCTAGAAGCCAACTCAAAGCCAATTGCGGTATATACCAAGGTGATGCACTATCCCTGCTGTTGTTCAGTCACCTCCTCTACATGGATGATGCCAGGACTGAGCAAGACATCGACTCACTGATCCACACTACCAGGATCTACAGCAACGAAATGGAATGTCATTCGGACTGGACAAGTGCGGTCGAATGGTAGGGAATGGGAACCCGCAGGCAAACAGAAACCATGAGGAGGTCAACACATACACCCTGCCAGTAATCAGATACCCTGCTGGTATAATAAACTGGCCAAAGGAGTAGATAGAGGCCATTGATCAAGACAAGGAAGCTCCTCACAATCCATGGTGGGTTTCACCCCAAATCCAGCACCCTGAGACTGTACACTAAGCGGAATGAGGGAGGCCGAGGACTAGTGAGTGTTAGAACCACTGTCCAGGATGAAACAACAATGATCCAGGAGTACCTCAGGAAGATGGCCCCCCAATGATGAACTGCTAAGTGAATACCTCAGGCAGTACCAGTGGCTGGAAAAGGCTGGACTAAAGGACAGCACAGAAGCACTAATCATGGCAGGACAAGAACAGGCACTCAGTACAAGATCAATTGAGGCTGGGGTCTACCACACCACAACAGACAGGACCCCAGGTGCAGACTGTACAAAGATGTCCCTGAGACAGTTCAGCAAATAACAGCAGGGTGTAAGATGCAGGCAGGAACAGCGTACATGGAACGCCCTAACCAAGTGTATGGCATAGTGTACAGGAACATCTGCCTTGAGCATGGGCTGGAAGCCCCAAGGTCAAAATGGAAGACACCTCCTAAGGTAGCTGAGAATGACCGAGATAAGGTCCTGTGGGACTTCCAGACTGACAAATTGGTGATGGCTAACCAACCAGACATCATGTTGATATAAATATGATAAACAGCAGAAGGCAGTGGTGATAGATGTAGCAATCCCAAGCAACAGCAACATCAAGAAGAAGGAACGCGAGAAGCTCGAAAAATACCAAGGGCTGAATGAGGAGCTAGAAAAGATGTGGAGAGTAAAAGCAACATTGGTGCCAGTGGTGATCGGAGCACTGGGGGCTGTGACCTTCAAACTGGGAGAGTGGCTCCAGCAGATTCCAAGTACAACATCTGAAGTCTCTGCGCAGAAGAGTGCAGTCCTAGGAACAGCTAAGATACTGCACAGAACCCTCAAACTCCCACGCCTCTGGTAGAGGACCCGAGCTTGAGGATGACACATAATCACCCCACGGCGGGGTGAGAGGGGGAATTAATTAATATTATATACATTAGATTATGTTAATACAACTGACAATGAAAATATGCCCCGTTTTTTTTTTTTTTTTTTTTTTAATTCTGAAGTCAAGCAGGTGTTTTGTCTGCTGTGGAGAAAAGAAGACCATCTGCACATGACTCATACGACCTGGAACACCATTTCATTTGTGCATACTTAGAATATTCTAAGTATGAGAAAACTGGTGAATGCCACAAGTTCTTAATCGTACATGACACTAAGAACTAATTTGTTTGTACGAGTGGTTCTTGCATGAAGCCCATTGTATTCACTGCAGGATTTTGATATTTCAGATATAACCAAAAGATTGGAAAACAGGTCATCTGTCAATGAAGAGAAATTATTTTGCTTGTTTTCCACGCAGATCAACTCATGCACATGTCAACCCACAAGTGCACAAACACAGAGACGCAAAGAGCAAGACGTTGGCACTGCTCCATCATAGCTTTCACTATTATTATTCCATTATTCATTAGTATGTGAGGCACATCCATTTTGAATTTCATTTTCTCAAACCACGGCTAAAAAGCCCTTGTTGTTTACAATACCGTACAGTGGCATCATTCTCTCGTCATGGAAATGTTACTCACATTGCTGTAGAAAATGGGAGGAGCAAAGGTCAATTGATTCTCTCTGTTATCTAATGTTTTCTAATCCGCTCCCTCAACTTGTATTTCTGCAGGACATGTGGAATCGCTGCACTGTGGGTCATTTGGTACAGAAAGCAGGAGGCTAAATTAATTAAAAAAAGAAATATGAGAATGTATTTAGCTGGATTTTTATAAACAGCAATAGTCTACACATTTCTTTTGAACACATTGTGCAAGATGATCAAGCACTGCAGCTCAGTGACTGCAGCAGGTCAATAAAATACTGAGGCCTGATGAAGGCTCAGGATGAAGGATTTCACCTATTTTCTCCAAAGCAATAGGTGATGTCACCCTCAATTATGCTAATTTATTTTGTATTTATTGGCTGTAATGGTTGTTAAGATACACACCACTTGGCCTCAGAAATAGTCTTAAACATAATAAAAATACATCCTCAATATCGGCTGCAGCTTTCCCTTTGAGTTCACACACACACACACACACACTCTGTATTTTAATACTGCACTTTAAACAATTTGGGATTATGGTTTTGCTAAGCAGAGTACCTTCCAGTCTTTTTTTTTTTAAAGGATGCATCTAGTGAAATTGCCCGCCACAGACACACATGCATACACACACACTGTACAGCCTTTAGCTCATGTAGAGCGACACACAAGGGGACAAAAACTATTACATCATCTGCCTAAATCCATTTCCATCCATCCACTCTGGCACACACACACAGACACACAGACAGAGCTACACATACAGGGCAGGGACAATAACACATCCAGACACATACACACACAGAAACCCAGACGTCCATGCACATACAAACAAGCAGAGCCGAGACGGAGTGACACACAGACACACAAACATGGAAAATAGATGACCACTCACACAGGAGCACAGACAGACTTATACAAATAAAGACACAGAATAGGAAACACATCCAAATTTAAGAAACACACACACACACACACACGCGCATACACGCCAGCTCAGATCCCATCTCTCGCTTCATTTCCCACAGCCAACCTGCTGCTGCTAAGGCCTCGCTTGCATGACAGCAACTCTACGATGACAGATCACTGTGGAGGTGTTCATATGAGTGTATGTTTGTGTGTGTGTGTATGGATGTATGTGTAGTATAAGGTGAATGGATGGATGCTGGTTGCCTTGTTTGTTTCTCTAATGGTTTTAAAGGGTTTGTCCTTTTCTGAGACAAGGTGAAGGCTGAAACATTGCAACTAAAACACTGAAGGTTTATCAGGTTTTTAAGAAGACTAAACCACCACAAGTCAACATGACAGAAAACAATAGAACAACAACAGATGTGTGAGAGGAGGATGTGTGAGAGGAGGAAAGCATACTTGTTTAAATTCTGTACAGGCTGTAGATTAATCTACAGCCTGTACAGAATTTTGAAAACTATATTTAAAAAACAGTAAGGCCATATAAAATACCAGGAAAGATATGAGACACACATTTGGATCTCACAACCAACAATCTCACAGCACTGTGCACTATGTGAAGCCAATTTAGTGCTGTGTACCAATAAATCTGTCAGGCAACCTGGCATTGCAGACAAAATTTATCACAGCCCCAGCAGGCAAAGATTTGGATAAAACAACAGATTTAAGCAAGTGTAACTTAACAACCAAAGTGTAAACAGGGTATAATTAAAGCAGAATGCAGGAGTTAGGTGAGAAAGGCTGAGAAATTTTACTTGCTGTAGAGCAGAGGGAAGATTTTTAATGAACAGATTGTGAAAAAAAAGCAAAGCAGTTTTGACATAAAAAAAGAACAGGATGGAGAAAATGCAGCAGTTTTTGAAGTAGAACAGAGAACTTGGTAACTAAGGAGGAAAGAGGAGCCGAGTGCATCATGGGTCACTGCTGCTCACTTCTATGCATCCTCTGAAACTATATTTTCCAGCACTAGGACCAATCCCTGAGGCTCAACAAAGCAACTGTAGGACTGTTCGAACTGAACAAGCATGTGGTTAAAAAGAGAGGCAAAGGAGTGGAATAAAACCGAAATGTATCTCAAAGTTTGAGCAAACCTTAGGGGATTCATTACTCGTGTCAAAAACAAAGTGCACGAAACTAGGGCTGACACCTTCTGGTCGGTTGGTCAATATGCTCTTGTCGGACAATCACTGGTGTTACTTTCATAAGGAGAAAGGTGGCTTGATAGACATACTTGATAGCTACATGTGATAAAGAAATGGTCAACTGCAGGAATTAATTTGAGAGTGCACTGTGGCCAATTGAGTTAATCTAGAGATAACGTGCAGACCCCCCCCCAGTCGATTGTTTGAAGAGAAGGAACAACAAGAACAAGATTTTCTTTGTTTGTTCAATCTAAACAGTAAGAAAGTGTTATTCCAAAGTTTCATCAGCAAAGACCTTTCTGCTGCACTGGTCAGTTGGTAGGTCACATCCTTGATGAGAAAAATTAAAAACTGGAATGTCTCCAACTGAATGTGAAGCTATGAATATCTCCAGGCTGCAGTATTGATTGTCAGAGTAATGTTTGCTGCTGCGCATTTACATTTGATAAAGTGTTGCCTTGGAGAAGAGTCTGTACATTTGTCAGAATTGTTTGTTCCCTATGGAAAAGAAGAAAGTTTTGAGGGATGTGGTTGAAAGTTGTTAAGTTTACTTTTTTATTGCATCATTTATTTGAATATGTTCCGCAGGTTTGAAGACATTAAAGCTGCTATAATACAGGCTATATTTTTATATTGAAAATGGATCAAATGAGAATGTGTATGTCAAAGGGGTCGCTTGTACTGACAAACTCAGTCGGCGGAAACAGCTAATATACAGTTAGAGTGAATATAAACCTTACATTCACCAGCTGGACAGAAACATGACCCCAAATGAATGCTAATGTTGCTCTGTATCTGCTGGATGTGTAAATAGCCAACTGTTTTCTAACAAGTTCAACTTAAATGGATGATAATAGGTCAATGTTTTGTTTACAGCTTGTTTTTGTTGCCCTCAAGTAGTAAAAACAAATCAGCAAATGCAGGTTTAACAAGCTATAATTGGAAAGATTTTCCAAGCTGTGTAAAAGCATCATAGACCAACTATGAATATGGTAACTATGTGAACGTGAACATGCTAGATGCTTAGTTGCATCCAGTACATTCACATCACCTTATAGGATTTCTGGGTATTGGAGTTCAAATTTGTCAAAAAGTTATTGCTCTTGAAGCGGAGATTTAGCAAAGTTGATTAACAAAGTTTGAAACCCAACAATTCTGCTTGTTACTCAGACTCTCAAGTCAAATTCTTTAAATATTTAAGGTAGGATTTATAAACTGCACATCTCCAAGCTGTAACTGACAGTTCTGACTTCTGAAAACAGCGGGTGATGATAGTTCCTAAAACCTTGCACAGGTCATTGGACACCAAAATAATCCTCTTAGTGGCTTTTAGCGATGCTCTAATTTTTTTTTTAATTAAAATTTTCAACTCTGGTAAAGGTAAAATGGAGTCTGTTAAATTAAGTAGTGTCTGTTTCTGGAGCAGGGATCTGTCACTGGGGGAAATTCAGTCTAGTTTTATTGAATCTGGACAGCAACATCAGAGAGATACAGTAATAAAATAGTTTGAGGGCCTCAGTTTCACCTCACCAATGGAAGGTGCTTTAATGTTGTCTCATAAAAACAGAGACTCAAGGTTGCATAAATAAGTTTTGCCCAGATTATTGCTTGACATGCAAGTGATTTCAAACAGACACTGAAATCCATTGAAAATTGCATTGGTTTTTATGTTAAGTTTTTAAAGGTCAGAAAACTATCACAGTTCATATCACTGTATCTGTGAAGTACTGAGGCCTTCTATTTGTGTAAAAGTACCAATACCTTAATGTAAAAAGTCCTCAATCCATAATTTTACATGTGTAGAAGTACAAATATTAACAATAAAAACTGTGCTTAAACCTGCATTCATGTGTTTTTTAAATTCCCTGTGGATTTGTCATTGCAAGTGACCCCTTTTGCATTTTACATAGTAATTTGATCCATTCTTAATCCAAGCGCACACACACACACACACACACACATTCATATAGAGCATGTGGGGGCGGGACTGATACAGACACGTTCCTCTATCATCATGCTTGCATTGTTTTGAAGCAGAGGCTAGTGGTTGTAAAATGTACATGCATAGCGAATTGCAACTTGTTAATCAAAACTATTTTATTAGATAATAATAATAAAATAATAATAATAATAATAATAATAATAAGGCCATAATTAATATAATAAAGTATCCAGCTGGACTTAAATGAGTGGGCGGCTGTTTGGCCGGCAGCCAGCGCTTTTGGAAAGCTCTGGTACTTATGTAAATAAACTTAGTTACTTTCCACCCCTGAAAGCTGAAGTATAAAGTAAGCAATAAAACTATAATTTAATCACATCAGTATGGTGTTACGTGCACACATGCAGCCAGATGACAGCAGATAGTATTCACAAGTATAAATAGATTTTACCAGCTCAAACTCAACAATCAATGACATGTTTGTTTGTAGTTTCATTTCAAAGTCTATTCTTGTAAATGACATCAAGATTATTTTACTCAGTTTGTACATTGTCCAAACTGTAGTGCTTAGTGTGTGTTTCTCTGTGAATCCCAATGACGTAACTGTAACGTACAACTCAAACAAACTATGCAATCTCAGTAGTTATTTCTGTAATTTCATTTCTACCATGTAAGCCATGAAAGTTACAGTTATATGGAGAGTATATACTGCAGTTTAAAATCCAGTCACATCAGGTTGTACTTTCACACAGCTGTCATGTGTTTGTCAGCTGGAAACTGCCGGTTTTCTAAAAACATGTGAAAACTGTCAAATTATTGAAGACAACCATTTCCTCTGAGGAATGTCAGAAAGGAGGACAAGCCTCTTTGTAGTGTGACACACAAACATGTCAAAAAGACGCACACATACTTACTGTACACATTAAACACACAGGAAGGTTCAAAGCTCTAATTCACTTATGAATTCCTATTAACTCAAGTACGCCCTTAAAACAGAACACATCACACACTCGTGTCGTGAACACTCATGCACACTCAGACACTCACTCGCTCACTCAGACACACGGGTGCTTATGTGTAAGCAATAATCGTAGTGGGTTGTTCTGGCACTTTGATAATTTTTCAACATTGTGTGCCTGTGTGTGTGTCTGTATACAGCATTTGAGGCTGTGTGTGAAGCAGTATTGATTCTCCAGTAAAACGCATGCCAAAACTGCTGCAGGATGCACCATGTGACTCTGCACAAACCAATAAGTGAGCTGAGTGAATTTGATTGGCCCTGAGCGCCTGATGTGTGTTTGCCCTTACTATGTCCCCTATGGTAGCACACAACTCTGTGTGTGTGTGTGTGTGTGTGTGTGTGTATTAGTGTGTATGTTTTATAAGATACATATGGTGTGAGTACAGTGCCATTTCATTACTGACTGTAGAGATCACAGACATTAATCTGATTAAGCGTAGTCGTGGTTATCCTTAACCTGACTCTGATCAGTCACTGCCTCCACCCAGTGATGATGTTGAGATGATGAAGATGGCGATGTTGATGAAAATAAAGTCTCTGCAGTTCTTTAAACTACAGTAAAGAGAATTAAGTCTACACTAATTAGTCTCTACTCATTATGTAACCGTCTAACCATAAAAATCACACACATACACACACAGAGCAGAATCAACATCTTCACCGACTTTGTGCTAGTTACGAAGACATCGCAGACTTCTAAAAAAGTGATTTTACTGCAGCAATACTCAACAGCACTTTACTTCAATCCAAAAGTATAAAATATCCAAACCAAAGAAACTGTTGTCACCTTTCATCCGTAGGCTCTCAGTGCTTAAACTCAGGCCCTGGCTCCATAATGCCTCTGCAGCTAACTACTGTGATCTTCACAGTGAATTTCATACCGCCATCTGAACCAACGGGTACACTGGCTTTTCAACATTTCCTTCTCAACAACCCAGAATCTAATCTGGGTTGTTGAGTGCTCGGGCATCTTACAGCTTCCTAACACCTAAACTAGGTCTTGAACAGCGTGTCTTATTATGCACAGTTATGAATATTTTATGAAGATTTTTTCTCCGGGCCAGTAAATAGACAGCAGAGTGTGTGGGGAGGTCAGAACCGTGCGGGTTGACTTTGATTTACCCAGGGGAAATAATTACTTTCCTCATCGAAAGCAATTGATCCATTTACACAGCAATGCAACTTCGGTTCACCAGACAGACATAATGAGGAAAATAAGCTGCCATGTGGAAATGGATTCACTTAATTGCCGCTGATTGTAGGACTTAGATTTTAACCGCAAATGAGATGATTTGAAATGTATTATACTTTTTTAATGACATATTGTCATTTAAGCACAATATAATTTATGAATATTACTATATCTGCCGTCCAAACATTTTGTGGCCTGAATTAACCTGGTTTTGAAGGCACTTAGATTTGGCTGCTATTTACATGCACTGAGTGTGCAGGATAATAGCCAAAATCCTGGCTGAGGTCAAATTCAGGATAAGCTGTTTATATGCATCTTCATATTCCCATCACAGATGAGCAAAGAAAATATTTCAAACATCACCATGGAAACAGAAGAGACATACTGCAACAAACATGAGCTTATCTTATGAAAAAAGTAAGGTCATTTTAGGCTAATATCACCATACTGCAGTTGTTATATCATCATACTCAGATGGGTCTTATGAGCTTGTTTTTTATTTGGTGATGAAATATGGTTAGGCGCCAATGCAGGAAGTAGTGTGCCCTTTATGTAGGGAAGCAGGAAGTGAGGGTGTGGAGGTCAGGGTGTTTGGGCTTGTAGCACATTCAACTTTCATGCAAAAGCCCGGAGTTCACACCCCATCCAACAATTTATTTTTATACCGTAGTCACAATCTTTCCCAAAGACTCACCATGTCTTTGAGTAACATTAAACATACCTAACACATACTTTGTTTGCCATAACAACAATCTATGGCACAAATATAGCAGTGCTTGCCCCTCCCTGATTACCAGCACAGACGTGCTCTTGAGCAAGGCCCTTTACCCACAATTGCTCCAGTGGAGCTGCTCAGTGACCAGCAGGTCAGACTGTGGTTGTACTGGGCAGCTTCCAGGTGTGAATGTGTATAATTGTGTGAAACTTCCGTAACTAAAAAGTTGCCATGCGCAGATATCGTAAAAATAAAAACATTGGCATTGACTGTAATCAGAGGTTTTGCAGAATCGTTCAATATCAACGTTCTTTTGAGGAGGTTTACAAAATGTCGAGCTGCTTCTGCCTTTGCCTCAGAGAAAAAATACATAATTCACATGACCACGATCTGTCAAACGACCAATGCTATCTCCAGTAAACTGCAGTGGATGTTTTCAACAGACAATTTGGGCAACAATTTTTCAGTTTGCCTTTGTTTTCTCTTCTTAAGTAGTTCAGCCAACCTAGGGGATTGTCTGATCGGTCAACCACTCGTGTTCCTTGACCCGACATATTTTTATGCAGAATTATTATTACTAATAGGAACGATGGCTAAAACTGCAAAAAATAAAATAATTTCTGTAAAGCCACTATTCCACTGTGGCTTAGGCAACAGCTGCAGTGAATGAAGCTTACTACTGAATAGCATGCTTAGAAAAGAAGAAAAAAATGTGGCTGTTACACACACACACACACACACACACACACAGAGCAGTGAGTGAGTGATGGAGTGAAGGAGGGAGGTGAGCAGCTGCAGTGATATATGGTGAGTTGAAGGAGAGGAGGCCAAGCAGCTATAAATCCTTCTCACTCCCAGTCAACCCTTAAGAAGCAAGGGCTGATTAAATTTTCATTCTGTCTCTCGCTTTCCTCTCCTCTCCCCCTTCTTTCTTTTTCAGATGCTACAGTAGAAATAAATCCCTGCCGCCTGTCTGTTGGCCTGTTTGGAGGCTGAAACAACCTCCTGTGGGTAAAAGGAACTCTTCATCATCGAGCTTTTAAAAAAAGCCTCTACCAGACAAGTTTCATTAGAACAAATTGATTTTTCTCAGACATCACAAGCTGAATTGCATTTTCTAAAGCAGCTGATTTTGAATTGAACAGTGGAACGACTTGAGACTAGGCTCGAGTGAATGATACAAACACACCTTGAAGACAAGACGGCAGAGTGAGTCCCGGCGCAAAAACAGAGGCTTTTGAAGCAAACTCCACAATCGGTGTGATTGTATAAAAGCCTTACAAGAACAGCAGGGAGTTCAGACAAAAGACATGTACCTCGTTTTTACCTCGTTTTCATTTCATTTCAGTGACAAAGGAAAAATAAATCTTCTTGTTCCAGGGTCCTGAGGCTGAAGGCAAGAATATGGTAAAAACACTCAAGCAGCCTTGCTTTCAGAGAAAAGTCGTCTCTCACAGGAGAAAGGCTTCAACTAAGGCCACGTCATATGAAAAGCAAAATCCAGACTGAAGGGTGAAGGATTGAGCCTTTCACCTTCTACCAATCATGACTGAAATCTGTGGTTTTCATTTCTTTGAATAGATACAGCAACTAGAGAGCTGATGATGACAATAGTGCTAATGATGGTGATGATGACGACGTTGCTGTTATCGATTGAGTGTCATGCTTTTGTTCAATTTTCTTCACAAGCAAAGTTGACTTTTTCTCACGCTGTCAGTTTTTTTCCACATTTGACATTTCCTGTCTCTTCATTTCATATTTAACCAATCACTCCATGGTTGTCTGACTCCTGCTGTCTTTCAGCGCTGTCGTTCAGGCACCGCACATCCACCCCGACTCCTCCAGTGGGAAATTTCCAATTCCAGGTTTGACACTTCATTTCTAAAGTAGTTATTACCAGCGACAGTGTGTGCTCTCCATCAGCAGGGAGATCTATCATTTGTTGCCTGTACAGGGGGGTTCACCACCTCATGAAAATCCTTTCATGATGGGGTCACGCCAACACTTTTTTTAAAAGCACAAACCTCAACCAGCACTGACCAATTCTCTCAACTTGCTGTTATGAAATTGATTTTCTGACCTTGAAGAATTACTATTAGTGTCCAAATTTCCATTAGTTCCATTTTAGCTATGAATTCATTTCACATTTGTATCATCAGCTAAATTTACTCAGTTGTTCCTTCTTTCCATCAGATTTCTTGAGAATTAGTTAATGCTTTTGAGAGGCTGCTGACAGACTGAATCAAACAGGAACGAAAAAATGGCAAAAACAAAGCAAAAATGTTTGTTGTAGTGACCGCACACTCCATAAAAGTATATTTTGAAGGATTTATTAACATTTACATGTGTAACATGTTAACATTTTATCACGCTAATGAAATGGTACTACTCAATGCTTATCATGAACATATCAGTTCATGTAATAATTTATAATGTGTGTAAAACAAGCTTGACTTTGGACAATCAATAATAATAGTAATCAATACAGGGCAATCATGATCAGTCAATCTCTGTATGGGAGGACATAATGTAAAGCACTAAAAATAAATGAATAGTACAAAAAAGGAATGGAAATATATCGTCCTTTAAAAAAAAAAAAACTATGTATCTTCAAATTTGGTGAAGTGGCCAGATTAACTGAAGACAATCACATTCTCCTTTCTGTAGGTTCGGAAAATTCTCCAGTTCTTTGACCATAAAAACCCCAATTAGATTATTTCAAAAGATGTATTGTCTTAAAGACCCTGCACACTCACAGGTGTTGTTAATTATTCTGGATGATTAGACCTCTGCTCATGAGGTGACCTCATTCTGTGTACTAATAGTCCTTTTTCACAGCAGACATTCTGACTTGTCACAGTAGGAAAAGAACAGGTGTTACTAATAACATTAACGATGGCTCTGTTGTGTCCCAGTGAGTGTGAGCCAGCATGCTTGCATGAATGATAAATGTGTATTTTGTCCCGCCCAAAAAACTAAAGTTAACAAAGCTAATAGAGTCAGGGAGATGCCGGTTGGTATACAGTTCTGAATTCCAGAACAGCGTACAATATTTACTGTCTGGCAATTTATTTGAGTGTGAAATGTATGCTCCATATAGTGCCCACAAAAATTCCCACAATGGAACGGAAAAAATTGTTTCCATGACATGTACACTACTTTCTGCTAACAATGCTTTTTATATATGCAAAAAAAATGCAGTCGTGCGACACTACATCTGTTACTGATGACATAAAATGACAATGATCTCAACTTACTGCTTGCTATAGAGTGAATATTTGAGTGTTTATTGTAATGTGAATGAGTGAACGCGTGAGGAATTTTGCATACAGCCCTGGTGTACATATACACAAATGGTATAGGCACATATACATAAATACATGGTTTTCTCATGATCAAGCAGAGAGTCCTGGGACAGGGAGCTGCTGCGATCCAGCAGAGAGATATTCATCTTAGTGGAAGTGATCAAATGTGTCATATGCCCATTAATTTAGTCTCTGGAATTAGACTACACCTGTAGTGTTTCACCTGTTCCACCTGACAGTTTTAATCACAAAATACAGACAAAACAAGTCGTTTGTGGAGTAAAACTTGATGTTTTGAGGTGAAGCTTAACATTCACTTTGAAACTGGAGGGTTTACAGTAGAATATTATCATCAGAACTCTTTTGGCATTATCACCTCTGTGTACATTCTCTTTAGCACATAAGCTACTGAAAAGGATTGGGTATCTCAAAACCTCTGCAGATAAACACAAAACTACTACTAGATATCACCAGAGGTAAGTGAGAATTGATGTGTGTGTGTGTGTGTGTGTGTGTGTGTGTGTGTGTGAGAGAGAGAGATTGGGGTGAATCGACCCTTAAAAAATAAAATTAAATATCAATTTTCCACTTTTCCCTTATTACACGCAATGCAAGGTTCCTTGGTCAACACAGAGTAATCAAAATGTGGCACCTTTCTTGCATTACACAACATCTGGACATCACGGATGTCTCCAGTTTACTGCAAGAAGCTAAATATCTGCACACTTCTGCATGTAGAACTCCATGCTGTGAATTCTCGATGGACACATTACGACGTACACACTTTACAAACTGCATTGCATGACACCAAACAGACTCCATATTGCTTATGTGTGAACATCATGTAAAGACGCTTTTGCACATCAAAGTGCTTCTCACACGAGACCTCTCCCAGCCGCCACAGATTAGAAAAGCGTGGCTAATTGGGAAATATATAATCAATTTATCCAAAAAAAGCTTCTGACTACTCGTATGATTTGTAACAGGGCCCTGCCATGCATAATGTATTTAATGTACAAGCTGAGGAAATATTTACGATCTGCATATAACCTCTCTCTCCCCCTCTCTGACTTTGAGTCTCTCTTGATACTGCTTACTCAAACATACACACCACTCACACATATTCCAGAGAGAGATGATTACCTCCAGAGTGCAGCAGAAAGGAGCTGTATGTTATACTGATGAAACTGAGTGCTGCGTTCAATGTGTGTATTTGTTTCGTGTGTGTGATAGAGTAAAAGGCTGAGGTGCATAACAGCTCAGATAAGGACTCAGAGGATGTCAGAGATGTTTAGCCTGGTTAGCTCGGTTACAGCCACAAAAACTACAGCCAGAGCTGTAACCAAAACAGAGTAATGTCAATCATTAGACTTCATCTTCGTTGTATAATAAAGCTTCTTCTCTGGGTTTCCGCCTAGCAACAGTGAGAGGAACGACAGCGCTGCCAGTAGACGTTTAACATGACAGCAGGCATCATTATAGTGTACCTGCAGTGAAGAAGAGTCTCTGAGGTACAGATGCGTCATAAGCGACAAATATTGCTAAGAGGACTGACAACACTATGAGAAAATGGAGGCGTTTGGCAAAAAACGATGAGCATATTATTATGAAACGTCCCTTTCTTGCAGCACATTATACTATCATTAACAGGGATTATTTAATTAAGTTTCCACTGCCTTCCAATGTCAGAACATTCTCATGGGTTCTGGTTTAAATCTGCGTGGTATGTAATAGCCAAAACGTCCATCCGATTTTCTTTTTTCCCCTGTCGGTGTGAAAAGCTCCAGCAGTGCATAATCACAGTGGCACAGAGAAGTACAGAGTGCAGCCAAGCAGAGCAATGCAAAATGAGCCACTGCTGCTTTAATGCCGAGAACATGTGCGGGGATGATGCAGTGCTTGCCCCCCCATCCCCACCCCCTGCCTCTGGGACCACATGCAGGATCTTTGGCCTTGGATCAATTCCAGTCAGAATCCTCCTCTTAAATGTACTGCAACACCTCTGATCACCTGAGCTCTTCAGTGGGGGAAAAAAAAGAAACCAACGGAGCAGTATGATGGTGCAAAGAAGGACAGCTGAGGTCTGAGCGTGAGCAGCTGGCATAACTTAAAGCTGCAACATGAAACTTTTAACCGATTTGATAGTGCTGTTCTCCTCCCTCTCAGGTTTCTGCTCCAACTCTTGTCACTCATGTTGATAAAATGTCTGCCAACATCTAGCATGAGGCCAAGGTAACCAGCATCTGTAA
The DNA here is from genome assembly GCF_020085105.1 of Siniperca chuatsi. Taxonomy (NCBI): domain Eukaryota; kingdom Metazoa; phylum Chordata; class Actinopteri; order Centrarchiformes; family Sinipercidae; genus Siniperca; species Siniperca chuatsi. The sequence continues at coordinate 24,279,932 of NC_058045.1, read as the reverse complement.
AGCCTCCATAGGCGATGCAGCCAAAAGCAATACTGGCATTCTGTGTTTTGAAGTAGCTTCACTCCACTTTTTTCCTGTCTGCTTTCTTCTGTTGTTATTGCCATGTGTTCGCTGCTCTGTGGCCACAGTCACCCGGCCATAAGCTGCTCCCACATCAAATGGTTCATAAAACATTCCAGTATTCTGAAACGCAGAGTCAATGCAAGTATGGAAATTTACATGAACTGATAATGGAATGACTTAATAATGGATACTATACCAGCCCTGGAAAATGCTTGCTTCTAATTGACTGTCAGGTGTCTATTAAATGAAATCAATACACATTCTGGTTAACATTTTAAACCACTATTCTAATTCAGTGCTCATGGTAGCCTAGGTAGTTACAGTAGACTATAAGTATGTGGATGCTTTACACTAAGTAAGTGGTTAAACTAACTAAAGTGCTGAACTAAAAAACAACCAAGCAGCAACCTGGTCCAAAAAACTGTTTTGGTCTCTATAGCTAGTTTCCCCCTTTGTGACAACTGTGGGGGGTGATTTTCTTAATAACTCACCCGTTTAAATTATATTAAGGCTTAAAGTTATGCATGATTAAGGATGTGGTCGCTTTGAGTGACAGGTGGTTTCCTTATCAGGTGGCTTGCCGCTAGGTGGTTCATCAAACAGGCTTCATTCGGTCCGTCTGTTTGCCCATTTTTGGATTAGACGAAGTCAGGGTCTGCCAAGATGGCATCGGCCAGAGCCGCCCACTTTGAGCTTCACAACAGCTCTTCAGAAACCTATGGGTGACTTCAAAGATACTACATCCATGTTTTATACAGTCTATGGGTTCAACCAATGATGCTCACTTTGTCAGCCTACCTTAAATGATAAGGGCTGCCATCATTCTACATTTTATTGTCCACAAATCCCATGAAAAGACCAAAAGCAACGTGTTTGTCCATCTCAATACTGTTTGACTTTCCTACCCTGTCTGAATGCCATTTGTTCTGTAAATGTTAAAAAAACAGGTGACAGATTTATTGTTTGAATCACTGTTTTTAAAAAGCTCAGTTTGTATATATATATATATATATATATATATATATATATATATATATATATATATATATATATATATATATATATATATATATATATAGACAACAATCCTGATGCTTTAAGCTATACAGGATGGTTAAACTAAAGATAATCGCCATGTTACCCAAAAACTATTGTTTTCTTGGGTAAATGTATATGCACAAAACTGTCCTGAAATAGAAAATAGAGGAACTAAAGGAACTCTCCATTATTGAAAACAAAGTTGGCATCTTGTTGTTTATTATTGCTTACATTATTACCTATGAATCATGAGTGTTGCCATTATAAAAAGGGGCTGATAAACATCACTTAGCTTTTCCCAAGCTTGCCGCAGCACTGTGCTTTATTTTCCAATGTTTGGTGACAGACATTTGACACAAAATAAATTGAGTTTTAGTGAACTGTGGCGAACCTTTTGGATTGAATCTTGGAAATGTTATTTACTTCAGCGCTGAAGAGGACACAGCTGAGCGTGCTGCCATTCATTCAATTTGTCAGGGTTTCTAAACCGATGAACTGAGTGATCGTATGTGAGTGAGAATCCTTATGAAGCCAAGTAGCTGACATCAAATAAAGCAGGTTGTAGCACAGCGAGCGTTCTCATCTGTCAACCATCAAAGTTTCCAGAGGTATCACATCTGACAGTCTACATGCATTAAACACGAGTTCGGTGCTTAAGTGCACCATGAACCTTGAAGAATTCACCAGAATTAGGAGTCAAATCTACTAAAAACTGATATATGCAGAAGAATACACAGTAAAAGTCATTCTCCTTTCACATTTAATAAAGCTCTGCAAAGATAAATATTTACAGATTTTACCTTTTTGATAATTCAGTGCAACCCCAGATTTGGCATGAGCGACACAATTTTGTGTCCAAATCAGCTTTAACGGTGTAAAACGTCTGAATATTCTGATCTCATCAAGGTCACTGTGTGTGATCGTATGGATATGGAGCAGCAGCATGCTAAAACACCATCTCAATGCCAATCTTTACTTTGAGCTGAATTTGTATCAACCCTGCAATCACATTTAAATTCAACCTCAGTAAGCGTCTGAATCTGACTGATTACCTGCTCTTTCTTTCTCTCTCTCTTGTATAGGCCGGTGTTTTCTGACTAGATGCATCACAAGAAACTTTTTCTGGGTACAGACACTAAACTTTTAATCAGATTGTGAGAACGCAGACTCTGAGCGCTCTGATCCTCAGCCAACTCCTCCACTCTCAGAAAGCACAGGAGACAGAGAGGAGCCAGGCTATACTATACCTAATCAGCACAATCGATCACTTTAATTGATGACAGCAGATAAATGATAATCAGCAGAGCCTTTATCAATGACTCTGTGGCCAGTCATTCAATTCCTGTCCCGCCCAGGTTATTAGACTCCCGGGGTTTGTCTGAGTCCTCCATTTAAGGCCAAGAAAATACGCAAGCATGTTGTCTTTTGCTCAGCCAGTAAGAAGCTGCATCATCCTTTCCAATATCGTGAAAATCCTGGAGTGGGGTATTATTATGGGTTTTTAGGAAATCTTTAACTGACCTTTAATTACAGCACCTGCACCAGAGCAGTCAGTGCTGTTTTTTTTCAAACACCATTACAGAGCATCAAGATGTGTTGATATTTAACGACTATCTGAGAATCTCTTTCCTGTCAGAGGTTAAATTTTTTTTACCTCTACTACAAGCGTCCCCATCAGGCCAATTTTATTTTCATGAAGGAACACACAAAATGTATCATCCCTCAGCTTTCTCCAAAATCAGACTGGTGTCTAGGGCTGAATATCAAACCAAAATACTGTTTTGATACAGAGCGAAATGTGTCCGCAAGGCAGTAGACATGGATAACTTGTTAAAATAGCTAGCATGCATATACAAATGTTTTCTTTGAATCTGCATGCTCCCGAGAGGTAAGTGCACGCAGCAGATCAGACTGCGCAAACTGGAGAAACAGTAGCCTAAAAAACAACAGAAGAAAGACAACGAAGGATGATACGGGCCCGACTTTGTGAGTCACTAACCTTTTTAGAGTCCTCTGTAAACACTTCTATTGTCGTTTGGTTTCTGTAGTTGGTTGTGTGTCTTTGCAGCGTGTTTTCTAAATGCTGCGCATGTGTTGTCAAATTGATGAAGATGTCTTCTTAATTTGCTTGTGTTTGGTCTATTTGTATGTGTTTTCTAAAGTTGCAGTGCGTTTGCCCTTATCGGCCACCGTAGAAAATTCCTGATTTAAATCATAATTTTTCAATATCAAATTTTAGACTTTTTTACTCAGAGTTCTTGTACATCTGTTTGTATTTTAAACAACATTAATCATTTGTGAACGTTTGCTTCTTGTTAAATAAAAAAAAAAAGGGGATTGTAGAGAAACGCATTCATATTCCATAAAAACAAGGTATTGAAAAAGGTATTGTTTTGGTATCGTATTGATAATAGTATGGAAACAACAAACAAAACCCAGCCTTACTTGTTTCCAATATATCAGTCTCTCCATTACTACAGTGATCTTTTTGTTTCATGTATGACTTATACAAATATAAAAGATCATACATCATGTCTTGCCACTATACCATCATACTACAGGGAGTGCAGAATTATTAGGCAAGTTGTATTCTTGAGGATTAATTTTATTATTGAACAACAACCATGTTCTCAATGAACACAAAAAACTCATTAATATCAAAGCTGAATATTTTTGGAAGTAGTTTTTAGTTTTAGCTATTTTAGGGGGATATCTGTGTGTGCAGGTGACTATTACTGTGCATAATTATTAGGCAACTTAACAAAAAACAAATTTATACCCATTTCAATTATTTATTTTTACCAGTGAAACCAATATAACATCTCAACATTCACAAATATACATTTCTGACATTCAAAAACCAAACAAAAACAAATCAGTGACCAATATAGCCACCTTTCTTTGCAAGGACACTCAAAAGCCTGCCATCCATGGATTCTGTCAGTGTTTTGATCTGTTCACCATCAACATTGCGTGCAGCAGCAACCACAGCCTCCCAGACACTGTTCAGAGAGGTGTACTGTTTTCCCTCCTTGTAAATCGCACATTTGATGATGGACCACAGGTTCTCAATGGGGTTCAGATCAGGTGAACAAGGAGGCCATATCATTAGATTTTCTTCTTTTATACCCTTTCTTGCCAGCCACGCTGTGGAGTACTTGGACGCGTGTGATGGAGCATTGTCCTGCATGAAAATCATGTTTTTCTTGAAGGATGCAGACTTCTTCCTGTACCACTGCTTGAAGAAGGTGTCTTCCAGAAACTGGCAGTAGGACTGGGAGTTGAGCTTGACTCCATCCTCAACCCGAAAAGGCCCCACAAGCTCATCTTTGATGATACCAGCCCAAACCAGTACTCCACCTCCACCTTGCTGGCGCCTGAGTCGGACTGGAGCTCTCTGCCCTTTACCAATCCAGCCACGGGCCCATCCATCTGGCCCATCAAGACTCACTCTCATTTCATCAGTCCATAAAACCTTAGAAAAATCAGTCTTGAGATATTTCTTGGCCCAGTCTTGACGTTTCAGCTAGTGTGTCTTGTTCAGTGGTGGTCGACTTTCTGCCTTTCTTACCTTGGCCATGTCTCTGAGTATTGCACACCTTGTGCTTTTGGGCACTCCAGTGATGTTGCAGCTCTGAAATATGGCCAAACTGGTGGCAAGTGGCATCTTGGCAGCTGCACGCTTGACTTTTCTCAGTTCACGGGCAGTTATTTTGCGCCTTGGTTTTTCCACACGCTTCTTGCGACCCTGTTGACTATTTTGAATGAAACGCTTGATTGTTCGATGATCACGCTTCAGAAGCTTGGCTATTTTAAGACTGCTGCATCCCTCTGCAATATATCTCACTATTTTTGACTTTTCTGAGCCTGTCAAGTCCTTCTTTTGACCCATTTTGCCAAAGGAAAGGAAGTTGCCTAATAATTATGCACACCTGATATAGGGTGTTGATGTCATTAGACCACACCCCTTCTCATTACAGAGATGCACATCACCTAATATGCTTAATTGGTAGTAGGCTTTCCAGCCTATACAGCTTGGAGTAAGACAACATGCATAACGAGGATGATGTGGTCAAAATACTCATTTGCCTAATAATTCTGCACTCCTTGTATATTTAAATATAAACAGAAAAGCTGTGAGCGGCAGCTCTCGTTATTCCCTTTCATTACAGATTTATGGGGGGATAGAAGTGAAAAGACAATCTACCATCTTGCCACTGGCTCTTGTTAATTGTGAACAAATTAGTTACTGGCTGCAGTCCAATCTTTTAATCTTCCTTTATTCCTCAGAGCCCTCTGGAAACTACCGGTATGTCTAAATTATGGCAAGAAATGCTTTCATACTACTGGTTTAACTTGAACTGTTTGTAAAAGACGTCGAGTACATGAAGAGGTGAAAAAAGGGTCACATACACAAATTTTTTTGTTTGTTTTGTTTAGTTCTAAGAAAGCAACAGCACTATGTGGCAAGTGACTCAGATGACCAGAGAACCGGACTTTAGCAGCTGGAAGGGTTTTGAGCTCAGCTCAAACCCCACAAATCTCCCAGTGCTTCAGAGAGCGTTTTATCTCCGCTGGTGTGTCATCAGACGCTAATTATTAGGCAAAAGACCTGACACTTACTCAGATGTTATTTCAATCCCTGACTGACAAACACAGACACACAGTGAGAAAAGTACTAGCTGCAGATCTGTTCCCATGGTAACATGGACCAATAGATCTCAGCTATTGACTGAGGATGAAGCTATCTGTAGACCTATTAAAGAAAACACCTACACACACACACACACACACACACACACACACACAGTGTATGTGTCCACAGACAAATGCTAACACACACGTACAAAAATCACACACACCAGTAAGACATCAGCCTCCAAAACATCCTTTTTTGTTATAAATGGAGATGGAGAATACAAAAATACAATAGAAATGTTTTTTCTCTACCTGAGACAGCTGAATGCTTGAGTAACCAGGTAAGAGAGAGAAAGTCAAACCTCCCCAAGCCATGCTGTAGTAAAGCTTGCTCTTAAGTGGCACAGCACCATGATATAAAAGGATATGTTGAGAGTGAGTGGGCGATTTATCAGATATAACTGGGGAGGCTGGGCAGATAAATACAACTTTTTCCAAATACTTTGGCAATCTTCTACCTTTTCTGCATGTCCGCTTTCATTATCAAATCTGCGCTTAACAATGGGGTATGCATTTAATACATTTGTGCCTATCATAGGGGCGCAGTCTCTCTTTATTAACCCCACCCTGAGTAATGGTGGCATGTGTTAGTAAGAGGAGCCAGTATTTCATTATTTTCCAATTTGAGAGTTAATAAGAGAGGTTGAGAGGTGGTACTGATAGAGTCGTCTTCTGGCTTTCTGACTCTGCAAGTTAGCCAGTCAATCGTTTAAATAATTATCAAAATATAAAACAGCAGCAAGCCAACAGAGCAGCCAGCAAACCATTCAACAATTTAATCCGACCAGCGATGTCAATGTAAAACAGAAGGCGGCCATTTGTTCTGGTTTTGTCCTCGAATTACTCAATTTTAGGAAAATCAGAAGGATGATTCTGAAGGTTTATTTTATATAGTGGGACTCCTGGGTGTCTGTACATGGTGTGTTTAAGCAGGATACATTGTTATGTGGCACCAAATTGTGTTTGCCTAAGACGGCATTATTTGTCCATAAAAGCTAATTATTTCAATGGATAAAAGAGCAAGCTCCTTCAGTTAATCATTGTTAGTATGATATCTTTAAATATCTCCCAATGAACAGTTTTGAAGCTACATTTAATAGCAGGAAGAACGATTTTATGGAGACCTGTGAACCACTTATCACTTCATTGCCACCACACATTGCAAACACCCAAGGGTTACCACTTTCAGGTCACATAAAATATCATTAGCAAACATGATATGAAGCATATTCACTCTGTATGAAATGTGATGTTGACCTAATGGTGGTAGGGTACTTAAAGACACTGAGGTTCTTTCTGCTTTTCCCCCCATTGTTTTGGTCTTTGTTTTGGGTGGGGGTTGACTTTCTAGTATTTGTGCGGTGACGGCTAAGATACGTACAGACTTGTTATATTTTTTGTGTTTTGGTTTTATCATTCATTATCATTTATATCATTACAATTTAGAAAAGCTAATAGATATTTTTAAAAATTTAAGTAGCACCATGTCTCATATTGAAAACCTTCCGATTGTCTGTGAAATATCCTGAGTAAAACTCAAGCCATTATTCATTATTCCTGGAAAGAGACAAGACATTTGACATTTAAGTTTTTCAAATGTCATCTTCAGTGCTGCAAGCACCAACGTTAAAATTCCATTCACATCCAGTGTGAGTTGGCATCACAAGTCTGAGTGGCCAATATCTCCAAACCTCTGCATACAAAATCTAATCTAAGCGTTAAACTATCTACATGGCTAGTTACCAGTAGGGTCAAGTGGTGAATTGCTCCTTTAATAGCCAGCTGCATCTCTGAGCACCTCTGGACCTGGCTTGAGCAATTGGATTCCTAATGAATCTCGAACGCATTTACATCTCAATTTTGTGGATTTCTGCTTTTTGTAGAAGACGTTTTATCACTGTGGGTGTATATTTATGCTGTATTTATGCTTAACTCTCCTTGGTACTGATTTGTTCAAGAACTTGTCAAAAATATAAATCAATGCAAACTTGACTATGTGCAGTCAAGGCCTCCTCCAAAGTTTAACCAACTCCAAATGACAAACAGTGACGCCTGGAGGTTGGTTGGGGTTGAGGTTTATGCTGCCTGAGAGCTCAGTCAAGCATCTTCCAGTGCTTTAATAAACATTAAATATATTCTTTTAAGAAAACCTTTCAGGAAGTTCAAATAGGCTACTTAGAATCATACCTCAAAAACATAAATCAAAAAGATAATTGCTTTTAGTTGTCAATATTATATTAAAATTATTACAAACCCTGTCTGTTTACTGAAGTACAAGAATGTCTTGTCCTCTTTAAGAGCTGTAGTCAAAGCAATATGACTGAAATATGTAAACGTCTTTGCTTCTATTTTTGTGTTTTCCTCGGATGGCTGTGAAGACACGGAAATCATAAATTATTTATCGGTGCCGACTAAGAAACGTCCCCTATGGATCTTGTTCGAGGTTGACGACCTCGGGGCTGAATGCTCCATGAATGAATAAAAAGTTTCCTCCTTAATGCCAAGAAACGGCCGCGGTGAGTGTGTTGTGGTGGCGCGGCGCAGCGCTGCGGTCCACCGTGCGCTCCGGCTGCGTCTTTGGGGACGTGACATCGTTAGGGCCTGTTTGCGACCACACCGATGGTTTAAATACATAACAAACATTTAAAATGCAGTCAGAACGATAAATCAAGTTCATTTAAACATATAGGTTATGTAAATAACAACAAAGCCCTCAGAGATCACCAAAACAGCTCCAGACGCATCAAAATGGCTATATCTATCACAACCCAGCTGTTGTTACTGGTTATCACCCACATCTAACACAGTCTGATGAAATCTTCCACACACTGATCTTCTCCTAAACTGGTTAATAAAAGAACTGCATTTTAAGATAAATCAAGCCAGCTTGAGACTGGAATGGGAGTCAAAACATCCACCGCCACTCGGGCTGCCGTCTTTGTGTTTATGGTTTATTTAAAACGAATAAAAGGACCGATCTTACAGGTTGGATAATAACACAGCATCAGTGTTTTACCGTCAGCGGCCAAGGAGCTCTGCATCATCAGCATCAGCACCGCGCTGATGGTCACAAACCACCGGGCCAGCATCCCATCCAGCGCCCGCGTCCTCTTCCCGTTCCTCGGCGAACAGACGACCACCATCCCCGCATCCAGGATCCATGCCGTCGGAGAGGAAGAGCGGGGGTCTCCATTATTATTTACCCCTCCAACCCCGGGGCCACTGCTGCTGCGGCTGGAGAGGAGCGCATGTTTGGGAGCCATTGGTCAACCAATTAATCCTGAATGGAAAGCATCTAACGGCGCTGGTGTGGTGAAAGGCATCCGATCAACGTGCCCCCGGTGCGGACAAGCAGGGCTCCGCTCTCCATGAGCCTGCTGGAGGCTGCGGGGATCGATAAGGAAACAGAGATTTTTTTTTTGCCCTTAACGCGTCTCACTGTGTCCGTTTCAGTGTGTGGGCTACGCGCGCTGTGTGTGAAGTCTGCTGTCCTACTGCGACCGCAGAGCGCTCTCCATCTCTGCCGGCAGCTGCATCAGTGCGCGGACACAATACCGGAACACAGCGTATGCTGCTTTCAAAATAAGAGCGTTCAATTTGTCAGGAAGTGCATTTGGCATGGTGTGGTTAAGACAGTTAGCCTACATCTGTTTAGTATAGGTGGCCTATAAAACAGTTGTATAATGTCTTCTGCGGCCCTGGGGGGAGTTTTAAGTCTGAGAAGACCATGATGATGTCATTAGGATTATCTGGGTTTGGAGACTACACATTATAAAAATAAAGATGTTACAAACTGGGGGCGTGGAGTTTGAAAGATGTGGGAGTTTTCCAGGAAGGGAGGGTCAAGTAAAAAAATAAAATAAAAATACGCTATCAAGATGCATCATTTTTAATCTGTCTCTTACCTCAACTTTATGAAGTGCAATACTAAATTGCTGGAGTATCCCTTCAAACATGTTTTCTATGACATAGGCTAATCAATACAACCTGTAACAAAAGCTTAAACTTTAGTAGCCTATGTGGGGACGCACACGGCCATGTTTTGGTGTTCTTACAGCATACAAGTTTCCAGGATCAACATCTGAAGTTGATCCTGGAACTGCGCAGAACCCTTAAACTCCCAGGCCTCTGGTAGAGGACCTGAGCTTGACACATACCACCAAGGTGGGTGAGGGGGATTTATTTATCTATGTTTATTTATGGGTACACTTTAATTTTTAATGGGCAAAGTGCCTAACTTCCGATCTTGTTTTGGCTAACTGTGGCTAGCTTGATGCAACTTCTAGCAGGTATAACCAGCCTGCGTGTTTGGTGTAATTATGGTGAAAATGACAGGAAGCAGACTGGTCATAACAGCCCAACTAATTAGGCTACCCCACCTCTAAAAACGTGGACGAGAGGCAAGACAACTCACTTGTGTCTTTCCTTACTCTTTTATGGACCGTAGGCTACATGATGCCCGCTGCATCATTAAAAAGGACCTAAAAATCAAGGCAGGCAGTGACGCCAGCGCTGCTCTGCTGTGAGATGTGTTTAGGCAGATCTGAGTTCAGCAGGAGGCAGGCGGCCCCTGGTGGGGGCTGAGGACAGAGTCGCACTGTCTGTGCACAGTTACAAAAGTAGGAAGACAGCCACGCCGGGGAAATACACTCATCATTAGAAGTGTTCCCATTGCGCCCAATTTAGGCTACTGTAAAAGAAATAATGGTGAAATCATTCTTTTGCTGCTGGAACACCGTCTGGGACCATACATTTGTAAACACTGTTATATGTCAAAATGCATTAGCCTAAACCTGCACAGAGGGAGGCTTATGAGAAGTTATCTGAATGGCTTGTGTTTGGTGTAATTATGGTGAAAATGACAGGAAACAGACTGGTCATAACAGCCCAACTAATTAGGCTACCCCACCTCTAAAAACGTGGACGAGAGGCAAATGTCAAATTACAGAGAAATGTTACCACCAACTTTTGCCGACGTTCTCCAAATGCTTGTCAAATGCACTTTTTTTTTTTACTTGAAAAACATAAAACATGATGATAACAACAAATGATAATTTGAACAGATATTTAATTGGATAATTTATGAACTGTCATCAACTGTCCGAACAGGACTTCCTCACAGCAAGAAGTTGGCCTGTGGGCTAGAAGTTCTCCACTGAGAGTGAATCACCATTTTATGACATTCAGAACAGCAGCCTATAAAATAAACTGCTCGTTTTATAGTTTTTCCTCAGCAGTGGGCAGACAAGGCATTCAAGAGACCGACAGGCTGGTGTAGAAATGAGGCAGAAAAAGTTAAACACAGAAAATGGCGGCAGGTGTGGAAAGCTAGTCTAATTGTTCACAGTTAAAGACTAATATCTTAGGTGTAGCCCACATAAAAAGCAAAGCAAAGCAAAGCAAATGTCTTACCCCAGTTGAGTTTAGATTCTGTATCTGTGTACGATGTCAAAGCGAATGTGCGTGAGAAGATGCTTTGGCGCCAAAAATGGTTGCTTTCGTGATCCACGTGCGACTGTGCGTCAGGCGCGCGCGCGCGCTACCACTTGTAGTTAATGGGTTCACGGGGCTTTCTCACCAGACATTTTGACTTGACATAGCAGATAACAACAGGTGTAACTTATTACAATAATGATGGTGCCGTTCCAACAAATAATGCAATGCAGCAATTAATATTATTAAGTAGGCTACACCTGTGTTGGACAAGTCAAAATGCCTGCAGGGGAAAAGGTCTATTCAAATTAGTTTCACTCAACATTTCCCCTTGGTCATGACATTGTTGTTTGCCAATTTTTAAATGTAAAGTTTTATTTCCACATGTCCCTAAATGTAGCCTATTACTCACAGGCATGTTTGTCCTGCCAGTGTGCACCTGCTATGAACTCCTAAAACAAGGTGACATTTGAAGTTCGCCTATGCTTGAGGAGATAAGAGTTAGCTGGTTAATAAAATTGATCAAATGTATCCTAAACCTAAAAGATGGATCAAATATGCATCACTCAAGAGCTTTAGGCCAATTAGCACTGATTTCCGACTCTGAGTCCTACTCGGCTTGATAAATAGGGGCTGTTCTTGTCATTTGCACCATACCATACTGTAAAGTATCCAAATGGCAGCATGCATTCAGATGAAAGGAAGGGGCAGGGCAACACGTGCACATCTTAAAAGCTGAGCAATAGAGTTAGACTGATAAATTGGCAGAGCCAATATTACAGTAGCTCATAGCTGATATATTGGTACCAGCGTATATGGCAGGCCAATAAGTAGGCTAACTGAATAAGAAACTGCAGCCAAAGATGTGTTAGAGATCATTTAGAAACAGTGATGCCTTTGCAGTTTGTCCACCAGAGAGCTCTGACAAGTTTATTTTTACTGTTACAAGATCACCATAATAAGGTATCTTTTGCAGGCAACTATACTATATATGTACACTATATTTGTCAACCTTTATCATTAAGGTATATATATATATATATATACATATATATATATATATATACATACATACACACATACACACTCATGCCATTTATATACATTTTATCATACACAATTATGATAAAAATTGGCTATTGTGCTTCCTACAATGCTATGTAGACCTCTGCATTTTACTAAACCTGCCTAAAATTTGTAGACTTTCTGACAGATAGTTGTATTTGCATGTTTACTACAAAGACTGTGTTGTCTTTGACTGATATTGAATTCTACCGTCTTTTAGGAGAATATTAACTGTAAATAAAGTAAAGAGATTAAATAGATTTTTAACCCAAAATGAAGCTAACAACCTTTATCATTAAGGTAGGGCAGCCTGTATGCAGCCTGAGCGGCAAAACCCAGGGCAAAGCAGTCATTGCATCACTCATTGCTGCTCTTCGGCTCATTGCTCTGAGCGCACAGTAATAACCGAGGGCGACTCAGATGAGTGTATTCAACATTTTTAGCAACTCCGATCTTCTCTCATCTGGACAGTAAGAAGACAATGTTCAAAGAGACTTTTATAAGAAAATCGAGCTCAGGTGAGGGGACAAAAATAGAATTTCGAATATGTCCCTCTCCATCCCCAGTGGAAATTACACAATTGACTGGTAGGGTTAACGAGGTCACCAACTTTGCCATGTTAGTATATTAATGTATTTTTCACATGTTCATGTCTTGGTACACTTAAAGATAAACATTGTAAGATCACCTTTATTGCAGCAACACACTAAATGCCTGAATGTGGCAGCCTCATATAGGTAAATAGCTATTACAAAGAAAAACCTTATTGATATCAAAATACATTGATATAAAGCAACTCGGCCACTAACTCCTGCATGCCAGTAAATGCTTCACAATCAGACAGTAATACCTGTATGTGACAAGTATATCGACACAGACAATGGTGATTGAAGCAAAAGATCTTTTTTTTTTTAATTCAAAGTGAATCTTGACATAGTACACCATCAATTCATGATTTGACACTCACCAATAAGAGTCACCAAGAAGGAACCCGCTTTTTGTGACAAAGTACATAAGGCTTGGTCACACTGATACTCACTGAGAACTGGGGGGACTGCAAACTGGTAAGACACACATTAATACATCCAAACATAATCATTTTCCCAGTCCTCATATTGTTGTATATTGCACAGTGCAGTTGCTACATGTCAAACTAGTGTAGCATTTAAGAAAAAAAACATTTTAAAAATAAAATCATAAAGCCACACACATCTACACATATTTAGAACAGTAACAGTTTCAATTTAGCAATCATGTCTACATATTTGTGTCTAAATACAATAAATGTCAACCAGATAAGATAGTTGTGGTTGGTACAAAATCTACCTAAATGTGTCTTAAGAGTCAAATTTCACACTATGTATTTTGTCAGCCCAGTACCCAAATGAGATGTTCAGACCCATGTTTCTTGAGTTGATAGTTTTGTCATGTGGGGTCCCAGAATAAAATAGGCCCACAAGGACCAAATCCTGAATTTATGAAAGCAGACTACAGCCTAATCTCTCAAATATTGATTGCCCCCCCAAATGTTTTAAAGGTATCTGAACAGTCTTCAGGTCTGCTTTGTTACTTAAGGCTGCTGAGCTCCATGTGCTCGTTGAGCTTTGGATGTAGGACTGTGACCCTCTGGTGACTTTGCTGCAGGGAGGGGGGGGGGATTATCTATCCTAAGCAATCAACCCAAAGTGGTGGGGGGATTAGGGCATGGGACTCACTGAGGTTGAACATGTGTTCATCTCATCACAGGTGCTAAGCTGACAGAAGAGACAGATGGGAATAGATGAGAGGCTGCACACCACAGGGTGAAAAAAACAGAACATTTTCCTTGAAGTACAGATTACTGTGGCATGACACACACACCTATCAGTTATAATTTTAAGCTGCACTCCAAGGTGAACAGTGCATCCTCTCGCTTGTCTAAGGATCGTCAACACAGTGGCATATTAGACGAGTACACAAAATACACCCATTACAAGCAACATAGCAAAACCATTACAATGTAATACATTAAGGGAGTATGGCAAAAAAAAAAAAATTTGCTTAGTTTCATATTATAACAAGCCATTTTACATGTTACTATGACATATTCTCATTATTACTAGAAACAAAATTATTCTTAAATGTTTGTTATAACAACATATCACTGTTATATCACAAAACCAACATATCTCTCTTAAAAACTGAATAATGTGGTATCTAGTAATAACGAGAAAATACGTCAACATGAAAAATATCTTGTTAGTACGTGAAAAGGATCTTGTACAAAGTCTTTATAACAAGAAAATTAGCAAAAAATTTTTGGGCCACAGTGGCAGCAATATGCTGCTGTTGATGAGAATGGGACAACTTTGGACCTAAAATTTTGAGTATGGTTGATGGATACAGCATTTTAATGAACCCCTGACTGAAACACATGAAACACTACCTATGGTAATAGCTGCATACAAGAATTATCAACATCCCAATCACAAAATGAGAGAAAACGCTGTGTAGCCATTAGAAATGCAACAAATGACTCACTTGCAAACCAAAAACAGATGTCTCAGAGTTACACAAATACATTCACGGTGCGAGAATAAAGCTTTGCATTTGTGTATATTCAGGGCTTATGTTTTATGTTTTTGAGTACTGCCCGGTGTTCTTGGTGAGCGCAATAAAACATTCCCTGACTTGTACTTTCTTAGGATTCTGTAAAAAAAAAAAAAAGAGAGATTGTTTTCAGACCTCATCTTAGTCTAACAACAACTTTGGGGTTTTTTGAACTGATCCCCTTAGAAGGAACTAGTCTACAAATTTTCAGACTGCTTTGATATCAATGCAAGACGTCATCTGTCAGCCACTTGTTTGAAGAAAGGCACTAGTTGTACAGTACGAAGAGTTGCAAATACAGTCCAATAACGGGAATAAAAGCCATGTCATCAGAAGAAAACTAGAAAAACGACAATACATCAACAACACACCAGTTACAGAATCCAAGAGTGAACCCAGCCTACATTTGAAATACTGATGCTAAATGCACACAAAAAAAAACAAAACAAAACACACACACACCAAAAAGCAACAGAAGAGAAAACTCATAACTTCCATTACAGCAGTTTACAAATCACTTCAAAACAACAAAGCCAATATACAGAGGCACTAGCATATAGGAATAGCATTCAATATACTCTAAAATAAAACCCATTTCTATTGTATCTAGTCATTAGAACTACAATACAAAAGAGAGAATGCAGGCTAGAATGAGATTAATCCTCTAAATTCACAGCTACGAAGTGGCAGATAATCAGTACATAGCAGCTTATTATCTATACATTCCAAATACAATTTGCCAAACATAGCTCAGAAAAATAAAACCTCAACCTCATTTTTAAAATAGAGATCTCACAATATATATTCCAATGTTGGTAACTGCAACAGTATGCTGGAGGTGAAAGGAGAAATAGTATCGACCATGCTTCAGAAATGATTAATGAACAGTCTTTGGTGCTGATTGGAGTAAAATACCAGCCGATATGACAGGTAAAGACGCAGCTCTACTACACACTGGAAATCAGAAACACAAAACCAAAAAAAATAAAAAAATCAAGGCTATGCATCCACCCTGCAGGAATGTATCAAAACTGACAACAGGCTTCAATACATGGACAAAAGGTTCGCCTCACACAAATATTTGAAACAATTACCGATACACCTCTAACACTCAATAACCCAGCAATGATACTGTAAGTTGATAGGTTATTTCAAACACTGAGAAGCATTTAAAAGCAAAAACATAAAACAATCTTGTTTTTTTTAGTCTATGCCACTCCCAAAAACTAAAAACGCATTGATGCAAGTCTAGCCTAAATGCTAAATAATAAAAACAGAGCAACCCAGAGGCTATCTAGATTGTATTGCAGTTACAGTAAACAGTGACAATACTGTTATGAATTAAGTACTATAGTGAATAGAAATCGATTATCAAAATATCAAATCACTCTTTATGTACATAAAAAGCTCATTCATTCAGTCAAAGCCCTAAATGTGCAGCCTCTAGCTAAAGTAAAACCATACTCTGAGTTAGAAAGCAAATGGAAGTCCAACATTTGCCAATATTAAAAACATAACCACAAGCATTATCCTCATTTATCAAACAAGCCCATCGTGTTCAGAGTCTGAAGGTTAAGTGCTGCAAGCCCATTTAAATTTACTATCTATAAGCTCCTGAAGTAACGTCATAGACTCTGATTTTAAGGCACTAGGAGATGGCAGCAGTAAAGTCTACCTCAAACAAACACAGGAGCGTTCAATCCTGGTTAATACAGACTGGGATGGCTTAACAAACAGATCTGACTGGCTAACACATGCTACAAGGCAACAAAGATAAAAGGAAGGGGAGGCTGAGCGCCCTGATAGCAATAACAACAAATGATTTCCAGCCTCTAATTAGATCATATTCTCTGAACAATACTCAAACAAATGACAGGAGGTAATGTGCAAAGGACACATTCTTAATTCAAATGTCCTTATCATCATTTATGAATTCATTCACTCTTATGATGCTCTCTTATAAAGCTTTCAGTTTTAATCAATCACTGCTTCCTCCGTTGGCTGACATGATTTTGAAGGAGGTTTTTCCAGAGTTGAAGTTGCTCTGACAATCAAACACGATCATTGACTTTTGACGTGAACCTACAGATTACAGAGGCTGTGTCACCATAAAACATTATCTTTAGCACTGTTACTTTTGCTTGTCTTTCTCAATCCCCCTATGGTACATTTTTATCCATCCTCCTCTTGTTAACCATATTTTCCTCTTCCTCATCATCACAAGTGTCCATTTTGTGCTCTGCTGGTAGCTCTACCTGCCCAGGTCGCAGCCCCAGTCCATTTCCCGTTGCCCTTCCTCACCAGAAGGTACTGCTGCGGCCCCGTCCTGCTCCTCAGATATAAGAGAACTGGGGGTGGTGGCTGAGCTTGGTGGGGCTCAGAGGGAAGCCTGTGTAGGCGGCTGGGGAGGCCATGTAAGGGTGAGGAGGAGGGAAGGGAGGCTTGAACTGGTGGGGGTGGTGGGCATAGCCGGGCTGGTGATGCGGATGGATGGTCGGGGAGGGGAGGAGCCTGTGTGGGTGGGGAGCGGGGTGTCCAGGGTGGTGGTGGTGGGTGCTGATGCCCAGGGTAACCTGGTGAACTATAGTGCCTCCTTGGGGGTGGGAGAGACCGTAGCTGTGCTGGAGGAGAGGGGGAGGAGGAGGGCGAGAGGGCAGGATGGAGTGGGGGTGGTGAATGGCGGTGAGGGGGCCGCTGGGTGGGTAGGACAGCAGTGTGTGTGTGGGCAGGCCTTGGGTATGTGTGTGCGGGGCGGCCGAAGTGTGCGTGGGGCTGCTGTGCGGCAGGTGTGTGAAGGCGTGTGTGTGGACAGTAGGGGGGATGTAGGCATGCGGTCGCAGCGGCCCATAGTTGCCGTTCCACTCTTTGTTGCTGTGGTTTGAACCGTACGGCTGCACCTGAGAAAAAGAATAGACAAGCAAAATGACAATCTGTTTAACACTCAGGTTCAACGCAGTCTGTTCAAGGAATTGTTTGACATTTTGGGAAATATGCTTATTCGCTTTCTTGCTGAGCGTTAGATGAGAAGACTGATACCACTCTCACACCTGTTCATTCAGTATGAAGCTGGAGCCAGCAGCTGGTTAGCTTAGCTTAGCTTAAAACAAAGACTGGAAACAGTGGAAACAGCTAGTCTAACCATATTAATGCAGCCCTTGCTTCAGGGACTGACAGGAGACCAGAATACTGTTTATTGTTTCAGACCAGCTATACAATTCCCCAACTATCAATTGTACAAAAAACTGTTGAGTTAAGTCTTTACAAACTGCCTTAGTAACAAAGTGTTGAAATACCTGTGTGGTTTTCACACATCTGTCTGCTTCCAACAGCTCCCACGGCATTTTAACCTTGGGTTTTAACTTTTCAGAGGGTCATTGTAGAAATACTGTTTCTTGCTAGAAAGGAAAAGAACTGACCTGTCCAAAGCCAAGAGGGTGCTGCTGCTGCCCAGTCACCTTTTGCTGACGGGACAGGAGGGGGGCGGATGGGAGGAGGGGGACGGATGAGGGAGTGCTCTGTTGTCCTACGAGGCTGCAGCGCCCTTTGGACCGGGACCAGGACTCTGAGACTGGGACAGAGAGAGGACAGAAGTGAGTCAGGCAAGGACATATATACTGTAAAAATAGATGGTAGGTTTAGTCCACATGACTTTCTATACTAAACAGTGAAGCAGATCAACAACTACCAAGACTTCAAACAACAAACAAGCATGCATACCAGAGAGAAATTAGATTCGCATAGTGCATACTTTTGTTCAATATAGAGAATATGAAAAGGTGTTCTTTCCAGACATTCATTCCCAAATAGAACTTAAATCCAGGTTTTGCATCTGAAAATGTTTTTCACCACAAAGGATATGACAGGTGATTAGCACTGAAAATATCTCATCTTACTGAGGAACAAAGGTTGCATACATTAAATTAACTTATCAAGATACCCTCAAGCAACATGTACTAATATAGAGATGAAATTGTTTAAAAGGTGCTACTGATAACATCCAGCCACTAGATGACACCCCCCCCCCCCCAAAGTTGTTGTTAGCTAGTGTTAGTTTTAGCGTAGTGTTGACCTAAAAGTGTTTTTCTTTCTGAAAACAAATCTCATAGCAGATTATAAAAAAAAAACAAACAAAAAAAAAAACAAAACAGCTGAGCGCCACACAGCAACAATGGCTACAGGGAGAAAGGTCAACTGTATGATCATGTCAGTATTTTCAGATTTTTATATTAACGTGAGTACCGTAGCTGCTGAGCTCAACGCAGCTGGCTACATGGCTAGCTAGCCACAAGTACCTCAGTAAAGTGTCTCATAATGGGGCTAACGTTACACTACGATATGAGATGACACCCTCAATAATGTTTTGGGTCTAAACACTCTAATGTGCAGATTTACAGTAGTTCTGAACTTTAATTTTCCTTCGACATGCCACACTGGTAATATATTGGGATCCGACGTCCACTCCGTTCTTAAAGAAGAGCGACCGTCTTTTCAGAAGCGGACCAGTTAGCCACTGGCCCAGGACGGACCAGAGACTGGTCAATCAAGTTGGCCCACTTCTAAATCCCCTCTGATACCCATCTTTGTTATAACGTTACATTGTTTGAGGGAACTATAACGTTAGGTAACTGGACACAACCGTCACTAAAGCTAACGTAGCTACTCAGGGATTGACGCTGTTATTTTTCTAATTTTGACAGTCTAACTGGTGACAACACATTAGTAGTTGTTGTTTATTTTTGTTTAAATAAGCATTCATTTTGGACCCGTCCACATTTTTAAAATGAGTAATTCCAATTCACAATCATAATACATTATTATTTTTAATAAATGTTTAATTTAATGTTTAGTAAAAGTGATACTTTTATTCCGCACCTTTCTAAAA
This sequence comes from Siniperca chuatsi, assembly GCF_020085105.1. NCBI lineage: Eukaryota > Metazoa > Chordata > Actinopteri > Centrarchiformes > Sinipercidae > Siniperca > Siniperca chuatsi. The sequence continues at coordinate 24,260,164 of NC_058045.1, read as the reverse complement.
GCTCCGTGGGTGTATTTATATTTTAAATATTCTTCTACATAAAAATGTTATCAATATAACCTTTAAGCAACATTGTATTTGCATTAAGTGAAGCTGACTTGAACCTGTAACAGTGGAATCTGTAGTTGTAGAAAATAGTCGCACATGTGTATCAGTAAATATGAAGTCACAGAGAAAAATGCTTTAGGATCTGAATACTTGTAGATTTCTTTTTCTCTCCCACAAAACAACAGTTACACTTTCATAAATTCTTCATTGCAGGTGCACAAATCCTATGCTACGAATCACAAATTAAGAAACTCATACGCTCACATTTTTGCTGGAGTTGCTGCAGTGAGTACACATTCACACACCCATATCAAAAAACGTGAAGTCACGGACAAAATTTGCACATCTGCAGTATGTAAATTCATGCAATGAGAGTTGCACACCTGTAGAATATTTTCTCAGAAATAATTTTTCATTTTTCTAGCGCAAACAAGTCAATAACTACAAGTGCTTGAATCTGCTGCTATGAGTCTCAAATGCTGTTTTTTCCACTCACAAATGACAACTTCTGCGTGCGCTCACTTTTGCACCACATCTCTCAGTGAAATGTGGAGCAAAACTGATTTGTGAACCTGTCGAGCCTTTTGGCCAATCAAAGGAGCTTTGTTTGGGTACCTGTCCGTCTATCATTTTTCCAACTCTGTTTAGATGACAGACCACGCCCACTTCCGTATCGCTTGGAAAATAGCGACATGGGGGAGTGTTGAGTAATGGGAACCGTTAATTCTGAAGAATTATGAGTTAACAGTTTGAGTCAAGCATAGAGGCTGTGCAATGCCCAGTAGAAAGATTTTCAAAAACAAAATTTGTATTCAAAAGGAAAAGTAGGCAAACCTGAAGGGAAAAAGACCAGTATTTCAAGTTAATCTTTGTGACATAGTAGCACCTGCATGCAAAATATGGAGCCAACTGAACAAAACCAGCCTACGTATTTTAAGTACAGTCAAATGGATGACTAGAAAAGTTCAAGCTTAGCAGCTGAGTTAACACACAGAGAGCAGACGATGAGAGGACAAAAGCAGCGGCGTGACCAGAAATGACAGCAAAACGTGTCTCAGTATAGTTTTTTCTGTTCGTTTAGCTTATTGGCAGTGTGAAAAAACGCTTAAGTGCTGCTCCCCAAGTCTTATAATGTAGGGAAAACCCTGCTGTTTATTCTGGCATCATGTTGGTGACATTGTTATGTAAACAAACACGCATGTAAACACAACGAGCAATATCAAGGTCAGCAAAAATGATCAAGGTCAAGTCCATATATCGTACAATAAGTCGATAACGTAATTATCGTGACGGGCCCCGATCACGTTTTATTGCCGATCGTCTATAGATTACCGTCTCACTCACCTTTCTTCCTTGCCTTGATGAGCCCGTTACTGAAAACTAAATATGCCAGGGAAGTGTAAATTTAATCCAGGATGGCTGGAAATTTATCTTTGTAGCGATTGGGTTTTGACTGTTCTGTTTTATACCGATTGCTGACTCCTCTTAACCAGCTGGTAGGGGCCGCAAGTAATCAACAACTGCTAGGCTAAAATTAAGGCTTGCCTAGTCTGTTGTAGGCCACATTTTGGCCTTTGTCATGGCTCAAAAACTGACATCTATAGAAATGTTTGGTCTCAACTTGAACCAGAGCATCTGCAGATTAATTCCATATTCGATATGTTATGATCCACTATAGTTAGACACGTCATCTTGACTGGAAGGGAGCCTGCTGTATGTTGCCGCTATGTGTCTGTGCAGTCGCCATATTGGAGAGGTTGCTATGAGTCTGCACGGTTAGCATATTGGAGAGGTCAAGATCCGCTAGTAAACAAATACAATGTGCACCCTCGATCGGTTTTCGCAATCGGCAGCTAGAAAGCATTAATCACGATCTCCTGATCAAATATTTCTACTGAATATCAGCCCATAACGATCTGAGTCCGATCAATCTGGCTATCCCTAGATAGAACCCAACAAATACAGTGGTAGATGTGTTCAGATGCTGACATGTTTCACCCATTCTAGAGACTTGCACTGGATCAACTACATGTTTGTGAAAGAGAAGTACCACTTGATACTGCAGAAGCATGCCACTCCTTCTGGATTACAGTCGTCGTGGAAGAGGTTTTATTTTATAACAGGGCAGTAACCTAGTGAACAGAGAAAATTACCTTCTTCAAATGAAATGTCTGAGTTAGTGGTGTAGAGGAATGACAATTTAGCATTTTATGGCCACAGTGTAACTGTAATTTCTGCTGCTATTAAAAGAATCATCAAACTTGTCTTTCAATTTAACAGTTGTGAATCTTCCCATAAAGCACAGCACCATAAAACTAGACAATAAAATCCAGAAAGTTGGGGAAAGAGAAAGAAACAGATTGTTGGCACTCAGAAAAAGCACCTGAGGAGCTAAGTTGATCCTTGGACTCTGACCTGTATCAGTTTCAAATTCACTCCACCATTAATAAAAATTAACTTTTGGGGAGAACTGAAAGGTGAAACCAATCTCAGATCAGTGCCTAAGGACAACTTTTGCTGCATGGCAAGAACCAGCAGAGAAAACATAGGCTCTCATCTCAACACCAAATAAAATGCATCCACCTTTCCCTCCACCTCTAGGAAACAACAGACTGGGGTTCAAAAATATGGTTGCTGTACTCTGTTTGAACTAAACTCTCCCTCTTCTACTGTAATCTATTTCTGGATCACTGATGCAGGCATAACTTGGTGTTATCAAATAAGGAGGAATTTGTTTTAGTTAAGATGTTCTTTTGAAGGGTTGGTGAGGGTTACTTAAGGGATTAACAGGAAAAAAACCTGAATGATTTCACTCAACGCCAAAGTGACTGGTCAGTTGAGGAGATCTTCCATAATTTTACTCTTTCTGCACAGCATCCAAATTAACAATTTTTTTGACTAACTTCAAATGATGCACACATGTACACATATTTAAAAAAACACCAGTTCTTCATTTGTTCAAAGATTTTTCTCCTTCTTCCTTGGAAACTTTCCTTGAAGAAAACTGCTACTTTGATGGAGGGAAAGCCATAAAAGAGGACTCTCAGGTAATGTCAGCATTGCCTGCTATGGATGCATCTTTGAGGAATTGGTACAACGTGGCCAGTTCTCTGTTGGTGTCTCTTGATCACCTGTTAAAGCCTCTATGACCCACTACGGGGCGGTAAGCCCCTACTGCTTCCATATGACCTGCAAAGCAGACAAGGCCAAAGCACAGGTGACAGACCACATGACAGGTGGCAAGATGAGGACACATTTATGGGAAAAAAACATTTTTGGGTGTAAGTACACAAACCATATTTTTCATGACAGCTTCAATTTCTCTTAGCTTGTAATGAAAACAATTGGTTAAAAACCTAACAATAAACATCACCCTCCTTTTCTTCTCACCTATGAAATCCATCATATGTATAAACATATGAAACAGAAATATTTGTTCCCTGTTAGGAAGGTAAACGTTCCCACTGACCCATTCTCTGGACAAGCTCCTCTGTCCCTTGAGTGTTGTTGTTTTGAACTCTCATTGGTGGAACCACCATCGTCCTTACGCCACGGGGACTCCTGCCCTGCACTGCAGGGGAAGGCAGTGGTGCTACCATGGCAGCCAAAGGAGGGCGGTTGTTGTGGTTACTGTTGTCGAGGTAACGGTAGGTACTGTTGCCACGTGGGGAGGTTGATGTGTCGCACGTGGGGGAGCCTTCCACCGTGTCACAGCCACTCTCGTGGCCGTCGTCCTCGGACATGCTGAATGCAGAGGAGAAATAACACATTAAGATGACTGGAACTGAACAATATATTTCTCTTGGTAGAACATTACTTCCTTAGTGTTTTTGGATGTGTGTTATGTCCAAATAACTACCTGTTGGGTCTCTTGCATGGTGAGACAGAGGGGCTGGACTGAAGTGAGTTGGAGGCAAAAGAACTGGTGCTGAGGCTGCTGTCGGGGCTGCTGAGGGAACACACTCTCTCCATACACACACTGGTGTTTCTGCATGCCTCACACACACACTCCTCTTTACACCTATAGAAAGAACAATGCAGGTTAGCATTTCTGAGGCTCAGACCAAGTTTACATCTCATTTTAGTAGAATTAACTCATATAGATCACTGAAGTTTTAGATTTACAAACTGTAGCACAGATTTTGCTTAAAGCAGACACAGACTTTTTACTGTTATATCAGGGGAAAGTCACTGTTCTCTGTTCAGCATTAGAGAGAGATCTTCTCTATGTCTTTCTATGGGCTTGATTTTGATAATCCCATTTGTCATTGATGTTACTCACTCGCTCAGGCGGCACCTTTGAGGGTCTTCATCTTCCCCCTCTTCCTCTCCGTCGGTGAGTTTACTGCGGATGCTGATCACACTGGGAGCAGGGCTTGGTGTGTCACCCATCAGAACCGCCACATCTCGCTGTTGTTGACTGGACAGGTTCAGCTGGCTGTTAGCATTTGGCACCACCTCTTTGAAGCAGCTCACTTCCTCTGCATCATCTTCCTCTTCATCTGTGTTTTGAACTTCCTGTTGCCTGGTTTCCACCAGAGGCACCTCCCTCTGAGGCTGCTCCCTTCGTGCCACTGCCTGTCCAACATCAGCCATCTTGGGGGTCCGACATGCTGAGATGTGGATGTTGTTAGGGTGGGACAGGTTCCTTTGAACAGAACAGTTGATAGATTAGAATAAAATAGCAGAGGAGTTTAACTTCAAAAGGCACGACTAAGGAGCAGAATCTCACCTGTTGTGACTGTGTCTGTTCCTTTTATTGGCTGGCTGGGGCCACACAACATGAGCTATGCCAATGTTGATTGGTTGATGGGCAGAGAGGGCTGGCATCTGATTAGTCAGGAGAGACTGTTGCATCACTGAATTGTAGTGACTGCTGTGGGGACGCACTTTCCTGTTAAAAGGTATCAAAAGTAAAAGAGAAACATAATGCAGCCTTTTACTTTGGGTAAAAATGTGATAGGAATGGATTACATGTTATGCTCTGATGAAAGCAAACAAAACTAACAATTCATAACGAGAATTCTAAAACAATATTAGCAACCACCACTTTACATGTGATGTGCTGCTTCCCAATGCTGGGTCATTGTCATGCACATTTGCAAATGGAAAAACTCAGCTAGAATCCTGGTTAAGCACATACATGGACAAGAAATTGTGTTTCTCCAGCAGGAGTTTAGCAGTGTTAACCATTTTCTTTGTTTACATTACAGAAATCATGTTACAACACAAAGCCAACAGTAACGTGGTTACTTTAGTGCATGTATACAATGAATGCAACAAAAAAATTTGACTAGTCGAAGTCTTAAAACGGAGAATTTCCCAGACGTCTGGGTGGCTCAGAGTAGGGTGACTCACCCCCAGTCGCTGATCCTCTGTGGGCCAGCTGTGGTGTCGTTGGTAAGGGAGGACGGGGGTGGTGGAGGGGGGTGAGAGGGAGGAGGACCCACTGCAGTCATCTGCTGCCAGGCTGCTGGGACGAGGAGCTGCTGACCCCGGCTAGACCAGGCCTGCAACAGGGTCAGAACAAGAAAATCAGGGATGTTATGCAATCATCGATTGATTCCCATAGCTATGCTCGATAGTAAGTCCCCCCAGACCTAGGCCTAATGTTAGGGTCAGAGGTTATGTTACGGGAAAAACAAACAACCAACCAAACAAACAAACAAAAAAATTGAATTACCGCTCCGTGGTTGTATGCCCGCCAGTCAAGTTGCAGTTTACATCCATGTATGACACATGTATGATTCCAGTGAATATACATTGTTGAACTGATTAATGACAACATTAACATGTGCAAGTATAGCTACACAAAATGTGGTGCTTTTGTTTTCTCCTGGCATTTTTAGATGTAAAGCCTCTATGAGCTGTAGGTGAAACTCACTCCCTGGATCACGATTAGCTAGACGCGCTCCAATACGTTGTTTGCAGTCACGTGATTCCTATGATACTTGAAATTCAGAATGAGGCAGGAAGTGAAGGCGGAGCGGACAAGATGGAGGAAAGCTCGTACTGTGCTAGCTATTGTTTATTCATTGTGTCGTTGCAGTCAACATGTGTGTGTGAAATCTGGAATTGGGACATTATGATGTCACAGTGTATCTCATCTGTGGGGGAAAAAGTAGTCTAATCTAAAGAGTAACACTGCAGACAAGGCATCTTACCTGAGCAATTACACCAGGCCTCACTGGTAGGGGCTGTATGGGAGGGGCCTGAGTTACCATGGGAACAGGGAACCCTGCTGGTTGGTTAAGGTTGCCTTTAAAAAAAAGAAAAAAGCATAAAACAAATCATCTGTCATTTATGCAGCTCTAAAAGGCTGTAGCTAAATTTAATAGCATTTTGATGAAGCTATGGCACCACTCATTTAGATTAGGTACTTTATATTGGAACAGATTGAGTAATGTCTTCCAAATCACTCTCATAACACTGTAAAACATTTTAAATATGCAATCTTTGTGATAAAATTACTTTCTAATTTCTAAAAATGTGTTACGTTATCATTGTAAGCAGTGTGCAGTCTACGTACCTTGCATGGCGGGAGGACAAAGAAGAAGGGCAGGTGGGAACGAGTCACTGCACCCAAACTGACCATTCCCAGTTGCTAGAGCTATCCCAGGATGCAACACTGAGGAAGCTGACTGGGTTATAGCCTGCATTAGATGAGTACAAGAAGGCAGTAGCAGAGAAGATGACAGAATGAAAGAAACAGATGGAGTGGTAGGCAGATAAGAGTAGAGAATACAGAGAAGAAAAGGAAAATGTGAAAAGAACAATCAGAAGATGGATTTCGAGGAAATTAAGTGAATGACAAAGAAGAGAGACAAAATTAAACTACAGACATGGCAAGAAGATTAGCGATAACTCTTGTGACAATGTGACAAACACTAAGACCAATATTCTAAGATGATGTGTTATAGCATCTTCTCCCCTGAAGAGGGCAACATTAGGTCAACAGTACAGAAAAAAGTCCACAGAAACATTACGTAACCAACAATTAGACATATTTATAGGCATCCTGAAAAACATGGAGTGTCAACAAGAGACAATGTGTTCTGAAATAATCTAGCCAGTGCCATGTTAAAAGACAGATTAATAATTCTAGAAGCTAAATGGCATTGTTAGTAGTTTAAAAAGAACTGACTGTGGTGTTTGTAAATCAAGATCTTTGTCACGCCGATATAAATTATTACTGAGCAATAAAAAATATAAGCCGAAGGTAAAACATAACCTTGTCCAATAAGACAGAAAATGTACGAGTAGCAAACAAACATGGCTAGAGTATCTCACCTGAGTGTGGACTGGTATGTTGCTGTAGCCTAGAGGGAGGCCAGAGGAGGCAGTGGGGGCTACTGAAGGTCTTGAGAAATGAATGGTGTTCTGATTCAGAGCGTCAAAAACTGCACTGGTGGGCCGACTGTGGCACATGTCCATGATGTGAAAAGATGACTGCACACTGGAGGGGATCAGAGGAGTTGTAGCGGGGTGAGGAGAAAAATTTATGACAGGAGTTCATATTACAGTCAACAATAAAGCATTTATGCCATCCCTCTGTACATTGCTAGTTACTACAGAAAAGAGCAACAAAACAGAAAACAAACAAGAGTGTGCAAGTCAGTTGTAGCAGCCTTACTGATTACTGTGTGGGTAGTCCAGAAGATGAGTCATAGTGAGGAAGGGGTGATTGAGGACACTGGAGGGAACAGTCCTGTCCTCAGCATCGATCAGCAACATGCTCCTCAGCAGTGACACAAACTCCCTCCTGTCAACCTTCTCTGCTTGCATGTCAGTGTTATCGGGACTCAGGACCAAGTTCACCTGATGAAATGAGGCACATAGAGAGAAAACACTGCATATGAGAACCACAAAGGGCAACAGTTCATGTTACAATTAATTAAGAAACCCAGGAGTACTTTAACTGATCAGCTGATATGATTGTTTTACATCAGGGCAACTAGGTTCAGTGTGTTTTCAGATGTGATCATGACATTGCTGTGTCAAAACATGAACATGAAAATGTCTGTTATCTCTGGTGTCTCTTATGTTGGATTCGTTCAGCATGGTTTGAATCTGATCAGCGTCATTTTGTCTGGTTGGACTCACGTGTGCTATGTCATCCAGACAGCTGAAGATGTACTTTCTGGCCTCTTTGGATTTAAGTCCTGTCTCTTTCTCATGCTCTTCTGTTGTCTGGAGGAGGAACAGAAATATTAAGAAAAACAAATCTCCAGTATGTAAAGATTTTGGTATAAACACATTTTTGCATCTTGTGTGCTACCACCAGATTTGTCACGTAAATGATAAGAAATGAAAGTAATGAATAAAATATACACAGGCAGTGAGGGCAAACTATGCGCTTCCATGTAAATCTGTGTGGTCAAAGTGTTAGGCAGTTGGGTTTTCACTGGGAAGTACATGGGCAGATAAATGTTTAGGCTCACATTCATTGCGTATAACATGCATGTTATGTGTGTATATTTGTGTGCAGGTACTTTTAGTCTCCAGGAGGAGTAGGGAGAGTCGGACTCTTTGGAGAAGAAACGAGAGGTCTTGGTGCCCTTGTTGAGCAGCTGCTCGGCAGGCAGGCCCTGAGTCTGAGAGATGTACCGGATCTGAGCAGAGAGAGATAGAGAAGACAGGAACAGGAAGGCAGAGAAAAGGAGAGGGGGACATTAACAGGAAAAGTAAGCAAGAAATTCACGTATAGTGAGATGACAGGAAAGACGTTAAAGAAGACATGGAAAAAAGGGGAAAAAGAGAAATGCCAGAAGGAGGAGGTTTGAGAGAGAAAACACAGGTGTACATCACCACTTGACTAAAAAACTTGAATGCAATTTATTTTACCCAGTTACTGAAAAAAAAAAAAAAAAAAAAAAAAAAAAACAGCCTTTACTTCAGCTGATGTACTGCAACCATATACAATTCAAAACTTTACATCAGCCGCTTATTAGTGTGGAGAAAAATTTAGGATACTTTCTTACTATTGCTCTACTCATACCATGAAGGGGATAAAGAATATAAATGCGTTTTGGTGAAGAGAAAGAAAAATCATCAAATTTGTGAGTAACATGAACAATGGTAGTCTAATACTACTAATGGTAGTCTAAATTTTGAAAAACAACATGAGGCAGAAGCATAATCTCCAACATGTAAATTTATGTTGTACTTTGCAACTTGGATTTTGTCTATAAGAGCTGGTCTGCAAGTTGCTTGTTATCTAATACGGCACGTTAAAATCCATGCACTTTAACCTTTACTGCTCAGCCAAACTGACATAGTTTGAGCGCTTCACAGGACCAAGGCGGATGCAATAAACAAGCCAGACATACAGAAAAGGGAGCCAGAGGTTACTGACATTTGGCAGCAAAATTTAGCACAATAAAAAAAACCTGTAACCTTTTACATGTAAGACCCACGTTTTAATGTCTAAGGCTTCATTCAGCCCAAATCAGGCGAAGCGGCAATTAGCCGCAGGGCTGTGCGGCAGTGTGTGGGGGTATGGGTGTGTTTGTTCTTGCTTTAGAACGTAACCGCTGTGAAACAATCAAAAAATAGCGTTTTATTTGTGACAGATTATTTATGATTCACCGGCTTTCTTGCTACCAGCGCTCTCTCTCTAGGTCGCTCAACCACCGCTGTCTCTGTGTTTGTCTCTCTCTCTCTCAAACAAATCAAAGGAAGCTTCTGGGTATTGCTTCTTTTCATCATAGACCGCAAGCCAGTGACAGACGTCAAAGCTGGGTACACAAAATAAACCAAGCTAGGAGTATCATAGTTTGGCCCATGAACTCGCCTGGATAGCGCTTGGTTTCAGTGATATTTCAGGTTGACTGTGGAGCAGTTTGACCGGTCGATAGCCAAAATGGCCACCGCAGCGTGGGGTTGCATTTCTCCAAAAGTTGATTCTGTTTCAACGTTTCCGCCACAGGTCTCTGCGTTTTCTCCAGCAACCCTGTGGTCGCCACAGGGTAAGCCTAAACGCACTACCCCCAAGTTACCGAGTGTCTCTCCTACCGGTTTGTTGACAGCGCTGTCCGATAAACACTCAGTCACACTGGACGATAATAGAGGAGGTTGTACCAGTGTCTGTTTCAAAAGTAGTTTAGCCTACCTCTCTTACAGTCAGCATCGGGGCTGAGCGCATTGGAGCAGCCAACCGACACGTCACGCTGCCCTCCGTTAGTCTGAGATCATTGGAGCAGTCACAAAAATGACTCAACTCGAATCGTGCTTAAAAAATAACATTAGGAACCTGTCACATCTTAAAACAAGTTATAAACTATATACGTTCGTAGTTAGTTAACACTATGCAGCAATATCCTGGTAAACTTTAAAACATGTGCATTAATGCTTACACTGTACAGTGTTTAGCTGTTTAGTACAGTGCTAATCACATAACATTATTGGCTAATGTTAGCTAAAGGTTTAGCTGTTAATGTTTACGCTATTAGCAGGAGTGGGAGAAATCTCACGCTACTGTTGATGCCCACAGTGAGACACTGGGAAACCTCAATTTATTTGCTGCATCACATGTAGTTTTAAATGAGGAAATTCACAACTTTCTTTTAGGGCACAACGTCCACTTCAAAACAGGGCATGCCAAACTGGCCGTGGGGGTAGTTCATTTTAGAAGGGGCATTATGGGTACACTCACGGGGGATCCACGGCACTCCCCTTTTGGCCGTGGTATAATTCCTGCCTTGCTGGTATACTCCTGTCAAATTAACCATCTGTAAATTTCCCAGCTATGTGCTGACTTTCCTAAGAATTCCTTCTACTCTGTAGCCTGCCCTGTCTTGATTATCCTTCTCAAAATTCCATGATACTCCAGAAATTCCATGACCAATGGAAATCCTACAGTGATACGTTTTACAGCCTGTATGTGTGTGCATGAGTGCACGTGTCTACGGCCCAGAACAAACATACTGACTGGCCAGAGGGCACTGGACTGAGAACCTGCTGATGGAGCACTGAACGCTCACCACAGTGCACGCACACACACGTCTACCATCGGGCTTATGTTTATAAATACATTTTGCTGTGTAGAGTGGAACTGCAGTGAGCCTTGGCATAGCACAGCATACTTTTGGGGGCTCAATGTGCATGTGTGAGTGTGCGTGTGTGTCCTGGCATGGCCCAGTGGTACAACAGAGCTGTCACTGCTCAGCGAAGCTCTATCAGCCACCATCTCTGACTGATGATGATTGTCCAAAGTGCTAGCTACTGCTGGAGCCAGAAGTGACACCTCACCAAAAAACCCTCCGAAAACATACACATGCATTAAACAGGGTCTAACTAAACAAGCCATCAATTCTTTAAAAAAATGTTAATGAACAAGAATGTTTGGTACTGGCATGTACTATGGAAGTACAGCCAATTTTAAACATTTGGTTTGGAAAAGAAGGCTAAATAATTTAGAGCTTTGGAGAACTTTATAAGTGACCATGAAAGGTCAAATATAATTTTCTCGCAACATAACAAATGCCAAGACATGACAATACCAGGGTGTCCAAGTTTTTCCTTTTTCCAAATTTCTAAACTCATACATCAAAAACATGATGGGTTTAATTCTGGTCATCACAGAGTTGCCTATAGTCAAACACAGGGTAATCCTGTACTGGTCTGTGAATGTGGTGTGGACCTTTTCCCATGCTCCCTCTCCCTTGCTGGGGAACTCCATTTAAAGTCCCAGTTGTGTAGTTTAGACCGCACAACCCTGTGGGAAGATAATCACACACTGCCAAGAACAATTTCTTGATTCACTCAGCCCAGATTAGTATTAGGTGGATTTCATGCTGGATTTGTTAGACTTCAGTCATACAGCGAGAGAGAGAGAGATCAGGGAGCAACAACAAATAAAAGGTTCAACTATATAATGAACATCCTGTTAAGTTTTGGTTACTGTGAAAGAATTATAATAAAATAATTATAATCATTAAATATGTATTTTGTAATCTCTGAGAAATGTAATTTCTTTCTGTTTATTTTGTCCTCTTTACTCCCCCTTTCCTCGAGGGATATATCTTTAGGGTCGCTCCCTACCTGTCTTGTGTGCGTGATACAGTAGCTTGTAGTTCTTGCGTGTGTGCGCGTGTGTGCGTGTGTGTGTGTGTGTGTGTGAGGAATGTTACCTGGTCGTACTCCAGCGCTCCGGGGTAGAGGGGCCAGCCCAAGAAGAGCTCAGCTATCACACAGCCCAGTGACCACATGTCTATGGCCTCACAAAATGGCAGGCCCAAAATAATCTCTGGAGCCCTAGAGAGAGAAAAGAGAGCCAGAAAAGGTTAAGGCTGGGAGTTGGTCACCATGTCAAATCAAAAGCTAGTCACACTATCACAGCCCAGAGGACAACACATCTATGGATTACAAGAGTGGCAGGGCTAGGGTCTCTGCAGCTTTTGTTGGATGGATTGAGCAAAAAAAAAAAAAAGAAAAAGAGGGTGAAAATGTTTCTGTTTAACCACAAGTCAAGATAGCTAAGTGGACTGCAGTAGCATTTTAGGGTGGTGCTAGGTAAACACATAATGTACAGGATGATATGCTAACTAATTAGTGCTGGCCATCATAATCCACAATACAAACAAGTAGAGGAAAATTTGTCAGGACTGACACCTGAATCGCTCAGTGGTTGCTTGTAGTGAAGGCAGATGTTGGAAAACAAGAAGATAACATTTTGCTGTCCTTATGTTGTCCTTTTTAATTAATATTGAAAAACATACCCATTGTAGTCATTCTTAGACTTCATCAACAAGTAGTATTTGGTGAGTTAGACTAACTCCACTGCACATTTTAGACTGTACATACACAATTTGTGTAGCCACCTGTCTTATATAAATAATATAACCAGATCTATGTGGCCACTATGCATGCATTCTCAACAGATCATTTTCATCTTGTTAGTGCTTTTACACTTCATATTCTAATATTTTGTCCAACCAGGTAACAAAACATTCAGTATACGTTTCAGTATAATGCAATGGAAAACAACATCACCACATACTACATCCTCCAAATTGACCACAGAGATGAGTCAACACGTTGCGGGCACAGTCCCAACAAAAACTGAACATGGTAAGAATTTATTGCAGGGCTGTTGTGTTGAATTGTATTAAATTGGTGTTGCTATGTTTCTGGTATTTCAGTGTACATTTTAAGCATCATACTTATTAAGACGGTGTAGTCCCTCATTCGTCCAGGAGTGTTCCATCGTAGAAAAGGTTTCAGTCGTAGTCATCTGGACACTGTTTTCAGAATCAAGACTCAATTGATTGATATTGAGAATGACTTCCGGATGGGAGCTGAAACGGCTTGATTCTGAAAACAGTCTCCAGATGACTACGACTGAAACCTTTCCATCATACTTACTGTATGACTGACCTGTAACCTTGAGAAACCTTATGATTTAAATTAAAACATGTTCTATGAATAAATCACTTCTCTTTTTAATAGTTTTAACATTGTCTAGGTCACAGATGGTGTTTTCTATAGGCAGAGATAGCAGATGGGGCCTCATGCATTTACTTTGGAACCATCATGTTTAAAAAGGTACCACCTTTGCCTCATTTTGAAAATAAATGCCACAGATTTTCACTCATCTCATCATCTTAGGGTAAAGGTTTTTCATTTTATATGATCCTATTCTACCTATTAATATTAAATTTAATTTAAAGTTTAGGTTTAAAGTTAGAATTAAGTTAAGCTTAAGAATACCACAAAGTATGGCACATAACTGTTATGTGCTAAGAAATGATGGTCTCTTCAACAGGTTATTGAGGGATCTCAAACCGCATATGACGTGCAGGCAGTGTTACTGCAACAAAGAACTAAATCTCTTTCAAAGAATGGACTTTGCCACTTACACAATACAATAGGACTAGTAATCTTGCAGCAGTAGTGTGAGGTGGCATATAAAAACAATGGGCTATTAGGCCTGGCCAGCTGAGCAACAGTGCTGCAAATAGCAACCACTGCTGTGACGACCACAGGGGAAGTGACTGTTGCCAAGCAACAACCAGACACAATTCCATAATGCAACAGTCTTATAGGGTGATAAATGGGGCTCATCATTCTATGTGTGTATGACTGTGAGGATGTGTGTATGCGTGTAGCCCATGCTTTCTGCCCTCCTTGGACTGGAGGAAGAAGTTACACTTGCCATTTCCTATTGCACCTTCAAGAGGAAGTTATGCAACACCAAAAACAGCCTTGGGGGAGACTGCCTCAAACATTTACAACAATCATGCAAAGCGGGGACTAAGACAATGATTGTGGTTTTCCTAGTTTTAAGTGCTACAATCAACAGAGGTGGATTTGCAGAGGGGCAAAGACATCAGACCACCAAAAACTTTGTTTGGACACAAACAGGAACCTGTTAAAACACAGTGAGAAGTCTTAAGCAAGGATAAAAGGGCACTTAAAATGCATTTAAATGCTTTATCAAAGGAAAATATATTAAATAAAAAAAAGATAATGGCAAGAATTCACACTCATTTAAAAGGGTAAAGGAAAAATAAATACAATAACATAGACTGACAAACTACTATACTAAAGAATCAATCATTACAAAATTAGGATAAACTACACACACTTGATTTTGCTTTTCTTACACAGCTTTCAGTTCTGCTTACCTAACACTGCACAAACTAAAGATCAACTAAGGCCAAATTAGGCAATTGTTCAAGCTTACAAAAACCTAAAACCAAATTACTATGCTGTCTTGAGAAGAAGAAACAGAAATGGGGAGGCTCTGGCTTTTACTGTACTTTGGTATCACATTCATGGCTTCTGCTGTTGCTTAATGTTTGTACATATTACAGATGAAAACAGACATCTGTTTTGCTGCTATAAAGTCTAGAGAGTTTTAAAACATTTTCTTTGACAGTAATTATCAAATCAAATATTTTTACTTTATACTGATATTAACTGGGCCTGTCTCTCCAACAGATGAGTGTTAACTACAGGTGAACAAACATTCTCCACAGACTGCACCAACACAGACTCAGGGTATAGCTGACCATTACAGGTCTATGGCAAAAACAAACACACCCACCCACACATAGTCGGGGGGGGGGACGGTGTATGTGTTGTTGCTCCCAGCTATACTGCCAGAGTCATAAAAGCTGCAGCAATGGCCCCAGCTTTCCAGAGTTGTAACAGCTCATCACATAACACGTATAACACACCCGCACACACACACCCACAGGTGTTTGGCAGCCAGACCAGGTTCCAGAACTAACTAGTCACACTAGAGAACAGCAGTTACGACAAGAAAAAAACACTGCAGACTGTATGGCACACTGCTGCTGTACACAGAACTGAGATAAGTATGATACACACACTTCAGGCACATACAGTGTCTAAGTGTGTTAAACATGACGAGATGGTACAGGACACGTGAACCCAGTGCTTTAACATCTGTAGACAAAGCTGATCCATGATAATCACATATCAAACACTGCATTACTAAGGCTTAATGTGTGGGACAGCAGATCAAGTTACATGAGAGTGAACACGCATGTGGAACAACAAGAGCAATACAGCCTGAAGGACACTACTAGAATATCAAACAAGTGGAATGTGATTACTTTCTGTTGCATTTTCAAAATGCTTTCTCAAAATCCTTTCTTGGTAAAAGGACACCAACCCAAATTAAAAGGTCTCCATTAATACCGCTGCTGTTTAAGACTAATATACTGATCTTTAATTTTATTTTATTTTTGATGACTAAAACCATCTGCACATTCACACACTTGGGTGGAAGACCTGGCCACATGGCAGGAGTCAAGGAGACAAGCAAGCAATGAATAAATAAATTAATTAATGAATGAGCCAAGCTGCTCATGCAGGCTGTGTGGCTGCTCTAACCTGTTAACATGGGCACCGAAATGAAAAGCAAGAGGTTCCGCAAAGCACACACGCTTCACCGCAGTAAGCGGTGTGGCCTGTGCGTAATACAACCTGCCCAAATCTGTAAGCATGCTAAGATGATAGCTGTCTTTCCTTCCATCTGACCTGCTTAGCTGAATTATTCACGCAATCCAGTGCTCCATTTTCATTGTGGGAGGTGGTTTTACGTCATCAGCCTCCGCAGGACAGAACAGTCACCTCACCAGGCCCTGCTGTGTCATGCTACCATGGCAACAACACATCAGAGCATGACAAGCATTGAAAGGCTTCTGCCAAAGACTTCCATCTACAGTTATGCTTATAACTCTGTGACTAAGAATGATCTCAGCCAAAACGTTGTACCGGTTTGCTGAAGGTGAATAAAAAACACCCAGGGCCCACTATAGCATACGTTTAGATTCTCTTTGTTTGACTGTGGACTAACAAGGTCCAATAAGGGCCGATGACAAATCGACATAGGTAGATGAACGAAATTGTACACTGTTTCGTTAGAAATTATGTGGAATGCATCTTTATTTTCATGAGAATCTGTAGATGAATACAATTTATGAAATGTATAAAATACAATTTATAAAACCTGACTAACTGAATAAGCATTCACTTGCCGACACTTCATGCAAACAGGAGGATCTAGGGGAACAAAACACCACCCTACAATTACTGGACATGATACCACCTGAGCCATAGACATCCCAGTGATTCAGAGATATGGCTAAATCCATACACAAACAAATCCAAACCAGTTTATGTTTACTCAAAAATTAATACTGCTGCCAAAAAGTCTTTTCAGTGAATGAAATCTTCACAGACAAAATTGCAGTGTATAAAATGCATTGATATTGTAAAATATACCAGTCACCACCAACCAAGCTACTCATTTAAGGTGGCGGCATACTACAGAATAATAATGGATGGGAATGTTACTGGCAGGAAGAGTCAACCTAAGGCAATAGCACTAACAGCACTGCACACTGGCCCTATTATTCCTAGTCAAAGGCAATAACTGAAACCATAAGCTGTTTTATTTATAATTACATGAGAGTCCATTTATTGTTTAAAATATCAGGTTTAGATGGACACCACTGACACAGAAACTATGGTGAACAGTTAAAAGTAGATTTGTGTTGAGTCACCTGAGTGGGACACCCTTAATTAGCATTCATATTAATCATGACAATGTTATTGATATATGTCCCATCATCAGTGTTTGTTATATGCTAATGGTTAAAAGGTCCAATCTGTTAATTTTTTGAGCATTAGGCAATTAGCATTTTAAGTGTCTCTCGGAGCTTAATTTAAAATACTGTACATTTTACTCTACAAGGTTTACTTGCATGCCGTAAACAAACTTTACCAGCATCAGAAAACATTGAACTTGGATTCTGTTGTCTAACATTGGTCTGTGTATTAAAACAACTGCCAGTTCATGTGATTGATAGATGCAAACCTGTAATTTATTTTATTACATTTTGATCTCAAATTGTGCCTTTAATGAGTGTTTAAAAAGCAGGGCTCCAGACTAACTTTTTACATTGGTAGCACTGGTGTGCCTAACTTTTTCATTGAGGTACACCAGCACAGAACTCTTTTTCTCAACCATTTTATAATTATAGAAGCTCTATACTAATAGTATAAAGGGAATGATATAGAGAGTCCAGTACATTGTAGGGATGCTGGTATTGGTGGTATTATTATTATTATTATTATTATTATTATTATTATTATTATTATTATTATCATCATTATCATTATCATCATCCATCCTTGCCAAATTTGTGGACTGCCTCACTATTCAAGATGTCGTTTGCATCAGGCAAGGATGGGAACAATAAATCAAACACACCCTTCCGGGCACTCTGTTTAGGAAGTAGCTAACAATACTATCATCTGATGCCAGTCACAGCCCATGGAAGTCACGTCGCTTGTTTAGAATGCTGTCCGTGTTGTTTGAATAAAACTGATCACTATGAAACAGTTATTTTGTCTCTACTTGGAAGATTTGTGCAAGAAACAACTGCCAAAAACCAGTGCTCGACATTAGACAGTCAGCTACAGTAAAAGTTGACGTTAGCTAGTGTTAGCATAACGTTAGTGTCGACCTAACATTAGTCAAATTGTCTTGCTGAAAACAAACAACGGATTATAAAAAACAGCTGAGCGCCACACAGCAACAATGGCTACAGGGAGAAAGGACGACTGTATGATCATGTCAGTATTTTCAGATTTTTATATTAGCAGTAGTAACCCAGCTGTTTAACTCAACGCAGCTTGCTACATGGCTAGCTAGCCACAAGTACCTTGGCGAAATGTCTCATAATAAGGCTAACGTTAGACTGCGATATGAGATGACACCCTCAATAAATGTTTTGGGTCTAAACACTATAATAAGCAGATTTACACTAGTTCTGAACATTAATTTACCTTTGACATGACACATTGGTGTGTGTGTGTGTGTATATATATATATATATATATATATTTTCCTGCCCTGGTGCCATTGGTTATGTTGGACCCTGCAGTGTTATATTTTATTATCATTTCTTACTTCTCACTGCTTCGGTTTGCGGCTGCCTGGCTCTGAAACACTGCAGGGAGGGGGTCTACTCAGCCACGCACCTGTCACCACCTGCTAAATTTCAGGTGTACAGGTGCGACCAATGAAAATGTTTAGTCGCACTTGACAGATTTCGGTTCCCATGTGCGACCCTGGAGACCTGGTTAAGACGACTTCAATTATACTGTCTCCTCTTTGTGTCTTTAAAAACGTACTTTTGCATCAAAGCCGCACTGCTGGCAATGCTACTACCTATAGTTCTGGAAAATCCAGGGAAAACCCCAGAGCTGTTAAAAATACTCCTACTCACTGCGGTGAGGCCAGCATTTCTTAACAGCTTCACTGTGGTAACAATACTGATACAGTACAGTCACAGTGTGAAAGTTTTTTCCTCAACTGCCACTGTGGCAGGTCACTGAAAATTACCACTGGTCACACTAATTCTTTTGTCTGGCACTTCCAAAGTTATGTAAAACGCTTCAGAATTGTAAACACTGTCAGTGATACAAGAAAGTGGAAATATTAAATATATCATGTAACCTTAATCCCTGACTATTTTTAAACTTGGGAATTGCTATTAAAAAAATTATATTTCTTAATATAAGAAAGAAATCTGCAATGGTGGCAGGTGACCTGAAATTTTTACCTGTCACAGCCAACATTTACCCTGTATTTGGCAGGTGGCAGGTACTAATTTCATTCCCTAAGTACTGTCATTATGCAATATGACCACTGGAGATGAGCACTGTGTCCTGCAAACCACTCTCCTGATAACATGATGTACAAAATGACACACACAGCTCAGGGACTCAAATTACATAATCCTACAGATAAGAAAAAAAGAGTGTGGTGACATCTCCCTATGAATACAGATATTTACCTAACCAAGCTAACATACAGGCCTACCAACGCACAAAGTAAACAACAAATGCATATATACTATTAACTACTGCCATGGCAAAACCAACTCCCACAAACAGTGGAAGGGAGGTAGGATGGGAGGACAATAGAGAAAAGACAGAGGAATGGAAGTGCTGTTGTACCATTATAAACCAAAAAGTTACTGTGTTTGTGCTCTTGAATAACCGTTCAACCCGATGACCCTCGATTATTTGGCAAAAGGCACAGAAATAGATTTGCAAAGCAAAGACTAATCAAATAATGTATTGAAACTGTTGCACACTGCTGGTGGCCACAGCAAAATATGGCCAGGTGTTACACTTCACAAGATTTTTCGTCAATATAGCTTTGTGGCTCAAGCAGGTAAAGTTAATCTTGACACAGCAATTTTCCATCCTCAGAGAACCTCTTTATCACATCTGAATTGAGTTATTGTGAAGCACAATACATTGTGTAACCTACATGAAGAATCCAGCCTTGGCAACTGTTACATAACTGCACAAATACATAAATGTTTAACAGCAGACAATCGACATATTATCACAACACAATATACAGATACAGTCCGTATAGTACAGTGTTGTGCATGAACGCGCTAAAAGAGCGGTGTTCATGTTTTTGGCGAAAGTATCCGTTTGCAACCAATGAACATGAGCGTCGTTCACTCTCCTCACGCAGTGTGTTTTATGGCACCTGGCACGCCTCGCAATGAACTTTGAGCTAGCTCTTTGGAGTGTGAACTTGCACAACACTGCACACCATATACAGTAGGTGCATGGTAATGCATGTCAGCAGTATGTGAGGAGGAGGCTAGAGGGAGGAGTTCAGAGTCCTGATAGTTACGGGGGAAAAAGCTCTGTGAAGCAGTTAGTCTTAGTGAACAGTGACCTGTAGTGTCTCCCTGAGGAAAGGAGCTGGAAGAGGTGATTAGCAGGACGTGAGGGGTCAGAGATGATCTTCTTTGCTTGCTTTACAGCAAGTATATAGATTTAACTGGGGGGAGTGGGTTGCCTATGATTTTGGATGCCATGCTGACAATCCGCTGTAGTTTTTTTTCGTGTTTGACTGTCCGTGCTTTTTACTTTATATTTTACTTCACAGAAAGCGGGAGTTGCTGGTCTACCGCTGCCTTGGTGGACCAGCAACTCCTGTATTCTGAGAGGTACAATTTTGTCAGTGGGGTCTGGTGGCTTTGAAGAGAGCATATATGGATTTAGTGGCATCAGAAAGGGCTGTCTGACAGCAAGGTAAAATATTTTAAATATATAGCGTGCACTTAAACTGACATTGACTTTTTAAAAAGGTGGGCCTTTTTTTAGGTGGCTACAATACGTTTTGTTGCTGCCTGTCCACAGCAGTGCATTGCTTAGTTTTCATGCTGGTACTCCTGTCTACTTCTCGAAACTGGGGGCGTGCCGGCCACCGTCTACTGTAGCTATTTATACAGGGGAAACCCACGGAGACCGCTGTACTGTGTTTACAAGTGAAGGAACATTATTACATATATGTTGGTATGGGTTTAGTGACTTTTTCTGTACCAGCAACAAATTGTTCTATTTAGTGTGCCTATGACTTTTTTCCCCATCGAGATATCAAGTATCATTTTTTTTATACTAGTATTGTATTGAAGTTTAAAATTCTGGTATCGTGACAACCTTAGACAGGGGCACACACGAGCACACCCAAACACACACACACAGGAATGTCTGAATGTTGTTTTTTCCTGGATCTAAATGTGGGTTTTCGCATACCACATTCTTCCCTGGCCTTCTGTGTCCTTAGTGACCTCCCTAAAATTCAATGCCAGCCCACTTTAACTGCATGATTTCAGCGTTGCCGACGCTCCTCAAAGACAAAACACACACAAGCACTCATACACACTTAATCAGGTCAACTGCAGAGCAAAGCCTTTATGTTATGCAACAACTATACCTCCACTCTCCTCCTTGTCCCTCTAGATGGGGGCCTAGAAAGTAGCTCTTCATTTTACATTTGGTCTAGAGTTTGCTTCAAGACAGGAAGCCCACACTTTTGTGTCCCGATTTATACACCACTAGCAGAAATTACAGTTGAAATAACTGAGAAAATGTTGTGCTCCTTACAGGGCAATAAAATCAGGACTAGAGTGGAATGGTGGGTGTGTGCAGTGCATTAGCTGCAGACATACCCAGTATTTCAACAGCATTTGTCATAGATTGCACAATGTTTGAAGAGTTTGCAATAGTTTACCCAGCCAACGTACCTGCTGAAACTTGATAGTAAGAGCATAGGTAAATTAAAATTGCCAGACTGTTGTCCAGTGGTTAATATAAAGGAAAAACTTTGCCTTAAAAAAATGAGTATAGACGTCATTCAGCGCCACTAACTTCCACATGCCAACAAGTTCACGATAAGTCTTCAAACATTTACAGTACATTTCAAATGAGAACAGGTTTTGATATTGAACAGATGTTCTTTGTAAAATCTGTTTTGCTTTTTTTAACTGCAGCCATTCCTTAATGTATTGTGTGGTATAATGTGAGCTTACAGCTTAATAACTTAATGAAGTTCTTTTGCACAACAATGTGCCTTGAAGTTCACAATCCTGGCTGCGTTTCATAAGCACGTTCTCCCTCTCAACCTAGCCTATGAGACATGCCAAATATTTCATGACACTGTTCCTCATATAAACATCTCAGTTCCTCTGCACGTTATGCAAGAGCAGCAAAGTTTAGGGCGTGACGCACTAAACGCATAAAAAAAAAATTCCCTACAAAAATGAATGGGGTTTGCTGTGCATGTCATGAAGCTCCCAGTGAGAGTGTGCAGGTTAATATATAGAGCACTTCACATTACATAATATGAGAGAAGGCCTAAACAGAAAGCTTGGGCAGGACTTTGCTAAGCCCTGTGGGAAACACACAGAGACACACAAACATAAACAACCATTACCCATGGGACTAAATCAACTAACTGTGTTGGCATATCATGATGACAACTGACATGACATTTCACTTCATGACATATCTGATCTTCCTAAAAATATTCTACCCTGTGAATCTAATTTCTGTATTTTGTACTATTGAGTTTCTAGTACTATTGAGGTATACAATTTTTTCTTTCGACTTTGTTTTGGTTTCTCTCATAACAAACCTGACTAGAAGTCAAAATGCAATACATTTCACTTTCACCCGTGGGCCGTTTCTTCTGTGTCAATGGTGTAATGTAATGGCTTATCCTAAAGGGCTAATGTACCCACCCACTCAACTAAAAAAAAACTGTCAATGCAATGCTACTTCGTCATCTAGCTTAAATGCCTGAGCTAAAGAACAACAACAAAAAGAACAATTGCTAATTAATTTACAGCACAAAATAGCCAAATATACTGGATTCTGAAAGTGGCAAAAGTTTCAGAACTAAATTTGGAACTAAATGTGTCAGTCAACTCAAGCCTCACCCACTACAGGGTGACTCCCTTGCAGTACTTTGAGAGTAGGAAATATCCCAAACATAGGTGGTTCAATTAGTTTTTGAACTTTGTGAATGATGGATTATAGAGAGACTTAAATGAATGTGGTCCTCACCTGTAGTATCTGGACTGCAGGTAAGTGGAGCATACAGCCTTGGAGACATGGCTGGCTGAGCCAAAGTCAATGACCTTGACTCTGTAGGGCTGTCTGGAGGGGTCCACCAGCATGATGTTCTCTGGCTTCAGGTCAGCATGGATCAAACCCAGAGACTTCAGCTTCTTTAAGGCTGTTGCCACCTGCAAAGATTTACATAAATAAAAGACACATTATGAGTAACTTTGAGCCCAAACTTCGATGCGGACATGTCAAGCCTCAACAAAGCATCATCTTCTATGAGTATCTGTGTTTGCATCAAAGGGTTTGTGTACTGTATCTGCATGTATGGGTTATATCTGTGTATGTCTGCAACAGACATCACTTTACCTGCAGCAGAATAGGCCTGATGATTTTGAGTGGCAGTGGACTGAACTTGTTCTGTTTAAGGAAGTCATACAGGTTTTGTTCCAGCATCTCAAACACCAAGCAGGTGTGGCTGCGGTGCTGAAAGCACTCCAGAGCACGCACCACATTGTGCTCATCTGCATTCTCGCTGCTCAACCGGGCCAGGATCTCCACCTGGGAGTTCAGGAACAAGCAAGAAAATATCAGGTTCAGTTCAGAAAAATTAAGCGTAAAAAATAATCTGGAAGAAAACTTTTTGCAAATAGACCATTCTTTAGCATCTAGAAAGATCAAAGACTGCTTCTGTTGTAATTAAAAATGACAATAAAAGCAGTGTTTCTGTTGTCATCTACTGGTGTGATGCCCCAACAAAAGGCAACATACCAGCAGATCTTTCAGTTAATCCACAGTTTCAACTAAAACACTGACAATACATTTGCTCTACTCACAAAACAAAAACAAATCCTCACCTCAATCTGTCCCTGGCGTGCATAGGATGGATGGTTCTTCAGTATTTTGACAGCCACCACTTCATTAGTTCCCCTCTTCCAGCACTTCACCACCTGACCAAAGGTGCCACGACCCAGAAACTCCAAGACCTCGTAGCTGTTCTTCAAGGAACACAGAATCTCATGCTGAACTAACTGATAGTCACCATCTCCTGATCCAGTCCTGGTCACTGTAGCTCCTGCCTCAGTACTGCCATTGGGCCTGATTTTGGTCCCATCCATCCCAATTCCCATGCTGGTCACTGCCTCAACCTTGTTATGTTGACTAGGCCCTCCACCCCCTACTCTAACAGTCTCTGCATTGTTCCCAGTGCTGGTTTGCAACATGGCCACAGGGGGAGGAAGTGAAGGTAGAGCAGATACCTCCTCCACTATCTGCATGGTTCCGACGCAGTTGTTCTCCCGCGGATGTTTCTTCTGTTCACATCTCTGGGTGGCACGTGTGTCTAGAAGGTCGAAGTATCCTCCTCTCGCTTGTCCTCGTTTGTTTCTGCCCTCTTCCTTGTCTGCTCTGAAATAGGCCCTCCTCAGTAGCCCGCAGTCCAAGCCTCCTCCTGATGGAGTTCCACCACTGTCTCTACGAAGCCTCACTTCCTGTGGGCCTCCGCTCTGGAAAAGAGTTTCCTGGATCCCAGCTGGACCTTCTCCTCGTCTCTCCCAGCTCTCCTCTCTCTGTAATCCTGCAGTCTGCAATGCCCACTCCTCCCTCTCTCCAAGCTGTAGTCCACTGTGCAGTCTTCCTAAATCAGCACCGGTTGACGATGGGATAACGTTGTTGGGATAGGCGATACCGTAGTTGACTCCGATCACATAAGTCTTGGGCAGGGGTCGGTGCTGAAAGGCTTTGCTGGTGTTATTACTGCGGTGAGCTTCGTCTTTGTGTCTGCTGGTTCCACTGCTGCTGGTTCCTAAGGCACTTGTTTGAGCTGAGTGCAGGTGTGATGGGTAGACCAAGACTTGTGAGGCCATACCTAAAGAACAGAGATAAATAAAATGCAAGCCACATGTATAATTAAGTCAGGGTATAGCAAAGCTGACAAAATTAGGTTTTAAGGCTTACAGTTGAGGATTTGTCTACATGATCACTTAATGTGCTGAGATGGCCTACACTAACTTGTAAAGAGTTGCAAAGAGTTTCCCCTCGGGGACCAATAAGGTATTTCTGATTCTGAAATATTAAAAAGAAACACTGTTACAAGTCACTGCACAAAAACTCATTAATCAACATTAATCAAGGTTGTGTGTACAGAGAAGTGAACTGGTTTATAGCAAAATAGCAGGTTCCTATCACCATTCTCCTGTGAAAGATTGCAGTCTAAATAAAGCAGTCATAAAACCTGCCAAAGCGAATACACATCTAAGCCATCATGTCACCCTTACTGGAAAGGGGAACTGGCCTACTGTAATTGGAGATGGGGGAAGGCAGTTGCATCTCTGGCCTGTCCCTGCACGCTACACTGGAGGGTCAGTTTCACACAAAGTAGAACCGCAAAAGGAGGGAGTACCCCAGTGGGATATGATACATCATGAAGTGTTCTGTAACTCAGACATTTTACAAATACAACAATGCACTGAAATGATTAATATCCTCAATTTTGATGTGGTTCAAAACTCAAATCTGAATTTATCAAATGCTGAAGTATATGTATCCCAGTGAGCCAACTGAGCTGTACTGGCTGCTGTTTATGGCATGTGCAATGCTACAGTTCAACTGATGTAACTCAGTGACAGTTCATATAGATACAATCAGGCAGGTCTCACTCTACCTCCACATTTTGTCAGATCTAGAAGACCAATGGCGATGTAATAAATTTGCATTCAAAACAGCCTGCAGAATGGAGTTTCTTGTTTATATTACAAGTCAGATGTTTGCCTATATTCAAAACTTTCGACCATATCATTATGTCAACTTTTAAAAAGTGACTCATATTGGACATCTGAGTTTACAATCGAAACAACCCACATGCATACATGAGTAATGTTCAGATGTCTGCCTGTCCTACAAACAGTCAAATCATTATCTGCAATGGAATAATAAGACAGAATAATCAATTCTTTAGCCTTTGGTAAGGCACTAGTAGTGTTACTCACCCTTTCTGGTAGTTGGAGACACAAAAGAGGGAAAAAAGCACAGACACTGCAACTGAACTGTAGTGACCAGAAAGCTCTGTGCATTTAAGTGCAAATTGCTTTGGCAAATAACTGATTCATGAGGTATTTCATACCATATGTGCTGTAAATGTTGTCCAAACCTGAGCTAAAAATCAAAAGAAAAAAATCAACCCCATGTGTTTTTTCAACTGCTACGACATTCAATACTATCTGATCACATGCCAGTCATGTCTGTTTGTGGCTGTAGAAACAAGTATCTTTCACTTAGCTGACATTTTTAACAATTAACAGACTATTTTGCAATTTAAAATAGTATTTTAATGTTTCTTTTGAAGCTTTTTTTGAAGGAACATTCGTCTCCTTGCAGCAGGTCATGACGCCATGATAACAGGCATAAAACAGAACATAGGCCAAGCCTGTCAGCCACTCTTCCTGAATATTTCCAAACAAGATTGTGCCCTACTGGGTTTTACTCTCAGACTCGGGTGATTCCAGTTTGAAGACTACATCACATGTTACACGAACACACTCATGATGGTGGATGTCTTAAGCGCAGAGTTTTGTTCGACAAGAAAGGCCTGCTGAGAGCCAGTGGCCTTCCAAACTACTGAAGCTGTCATGCACAGGTTCAGACAGGCAGAGGGGTGTGCCTCAACGGCAACATGACAATACAACACACTTCACTTCTTAGGACTTGCAGGGCTGGTGAGTTTTACCAGATATACTGCTGATGGAGATTAATAACCACTGTTATGATCAAACTTTTCTTTCAACCAAGTGAAATGTACTTCATAGTTAGAACAATGTTACCGGTAGTCAAAGTGCAAAACTGAGCTGACTACTACTGCACTAAGTGCTAAATAAATATATGATGAGTTATGTTTGTCAGAACTTTGCAAACTGGAGGTTGTAATTAAAATTCCTGCAGTCAACAAAGTTTTTCAGAAAGATAGCAATGTTCTACCAAGTAGAGATCACTGTATGTTTAGTAAAAAACCACGTTCTTCATTCAACACACACAGCTGCAAGTCTGGCAAATAACGATAACTTGAAGATGCAACTGACAAAAGTTACTGGCAACAAAGCAGAAGAAGCACCACCATATGGCTGGTGTGGTGCAAATATTTCACCCTGTGTATGCTTGCCAAGATGCCATACCCATCAGTCTTTTAAGGGACACTTGGACAGACACAGCTGTGATACCTCCTGCTCTATCCTCTCACTGCCAAACTAGGTAGTCTGATATCCCACAGGGCGACAAGACCCAAGCCTGAAATGGAGAGCCATAACACAGAGTTGTGTGTGCGCATGTGTGTGTTTGTGGTGTTTTTCACCGTTGTAAAAGAATGCCAGCTGTACACGGAATTTGTTACTGATCAATCTAGGAGACAGTTAACATATGGCAGGAATGGGGTGTGTGTGTGTGTATGTATGTGTGTGTGTGTGTGTGTGTTTGGGGGAAGGGCGACACCAGCCTAGACACCTGTTGAAACTTATGTTGCAAGTGACAGGCAGCTAAATAATGGGTGTGTTATATTATGTAGGATAGGTGCTAACTTACTCAAATTTAGCTTTAATAAGCAAACTGGTAAATTTATACTTACTGTAAGACAAGTGTTGCATTATCTTTTTGCCACCTAATAAATTCTATTTCCATATCTAAGTTTAACGTCTCACAAAATACTTTCGCTGCTAACACTTGTCTGCTAAAGGGAACAAACTGAAGTTGGCTAGCTTAACAGTTAGCAAACAAGCTAGCTATAAGTCCTTTCAACGTTAAAACGATAAAATGGACAAACACAGCCGTAATACAGAAAACGTATTTGACAACCAGTTTAGTCAGATAAGGTGACATACCTTCAGTAAAACCTGTAAATCATATCACCCAGAGCGTCAAGGAACAGGCTAGCAACGAGGACCCGCAACACAGTCAAATCCTGCAACGCTGCTGCTGCTGCTGCCATCTTGTTCAACGACGAGAGACCGAGCGACTTTTCACACATTTGAAGCTTCAAATAACGTCAATAACTAGCTATTACGAAAGCCAGCCATAAGTCATGGTCTCGACAGCCGTCTCAGGTTTCACCACGCGTTGCTCTTGTCTCTGCTCAGGACAAGGAATCCGTGTTTCTAAACTTTTGCATGTTAATTCGCCGCGTCCCCGACAGAGATAGCTGCTGGCTGCTAGCTGTTACTGCTGGTTCGGTAGCTTGTTGCTTCTCCGCATGTGTGGAATGTGAGGGGAGGGAGGAGGGAGGGAGGGGGAGGGAGGAGAGGGAGAGAGAGAGAGAGAGAGAGAGAGAGAGAGAGAGAGAGAGAGAGAGAGAGAGAGCGATATCCTCTATATACTGTATCTATAAATGTCCCACTGTGACAACAGAGTAAAAACATTTGACTTCCGTGATATTTTACTCTATTAGATACATTTAAATATGTTATTTAAAACATTTTCTTGTGCATATTTAATCATCTGTTGAACTTTGTGACTGCATGTCAGTTGGCTTTGGCAATTTGATTATTGCAAATTCATAAGGGAATGTCAACCGGAGAGGGTCCTGCATTATTACCCAATGTTGTGGCTGTGTCTTTTAGAGGGGCTATAAGACCTTTGTTTTAGTTTAAATTGTGCTTGCAAAGTGCATAATTCTAAATAAAGTTGTGTTTGATCAAATTATCACAAAGAAACTGGCACAAAGACAACCGCCTGTTGTGTTACATAATATGTTCATTGTCATTTTATAACATCACATCAATGAAACATACAGTAACAATACAACAGTTTGAGACCAGAAATACATATATTACACAGACACACACACCCACATGCGCACACACTCAACTTGCCCCGATACTGGATAGAATACAAATAAACTTGCCTGTTGTGTTGACTGTACTTAATACAAACTTGGGAGGCAACAGGGTACATACAATGTACATAGAATGTTAGATGCAGGGTCAATAGGAGCCCATCAGCAATTTTTTTCAAGCAGGTTAAAGGGACAGTTCACTCCAAAATAAAAAATACATATTTTTCCTCTTACCTGTAGTGCTATTTATCCATCTAGATTGTTTTGGTGTGAGTTGCCGAGGTTTGGAGATATCCGCTGTAGAGATGTCTACCTTTCTTGGATATAATGGGACTATATGGCACTCAAAGTGCCAAAAAATACATTAAAAAAATGCAGACATCTCTAGGGACGATATCTCCAAAACTCGGCAACTCACGCCAAAACAATCTAGATGGATAAATAGCACTACAGGTAAGAGGAAAAATATGTATTTTTTATTTTGGGGTGAACTGTCCCTTTAATCCACCCATGATCACATTTGTTTATTTTTTTTATTCTTCATTTGCAATGATTTGTATTTCTTATTATGCTATACTTTATACCGTGTAGTAATGCGAAAACCTTATGATGTCATTTTTACGTCATCCGTCCCATTCTCATAAACGCGATATCCATAGGCGATATCTCAGGAACACCTTGAGGGAATTTCTTCAAATTTGGCACAAACGTCCACTTGGACTCAAGGATGAACTGATTAGAATTTGGTGGTCAAAGGTCAAGGTCACTGTGACCTTTCTTTGGCCATAACTCAAGAATTGATGACCATATTTCACAGTTGGTTGGACAATGTATTGGTGACACTTTTGACTCAAAGGTCAAAGGTCACTGTGACTTCAAAATGAGCTTGACAAACACATTTTTGGACATAACTCAATAATTGATGCAGTAATTATGACAAAATTTCACGCAGATGTTTAATGGGATATGAGGAAGTGATGACATTTTTACCCAAAAGGTCAAAGGTCAATTTTACTGTGACATCATAATGTCCCAATTCCAGATTTCACACACACGTTGACTAAAACGTTAACTTAAACAATAACTAGCACAGTACGAGCTTTCCTCCATCTTGTCCGTTCTGCCTTCACTTCCTGCCTCATTCTGAATTTCAAGCATCAAAGGAATCATGTGACTCACGTGTCTAATTAATCGTGATCCAGGGAGTGAGTTTCACCTACAGCTCATAGAGAGGCTTTACATCTAAAAATGCCAGGAGAAAACAAAAGCACCACATTTTGTGTAGCTATACTTGCACATGTTAATGTTGTCATTAATCAGTTCAACAATGTATATTCACTGGAATCATACATGTGTATCATCAATATAGTGATAACTTCCATTTAGCCGAAAAATACACTTTTTCACTGGTATTCACTAGATATATTATGAGTCTGGACAGACATGGATGTAAACAGCAACTTGACTGGTTGGCTGAGGCATACAACCGCGGGGTGGTAATTCTAGTTTTTTTTAAGTATGTTGCAGACAATGCCTTTACCCCTAGGCTACCAGGGCACTTTCTCTGTCCTCTTTTTTCTCTTACATTCTGAATTATAATACTTACATTGTAAAACTTGTACATTTGACAGTAATTGGTCATGCCAATATAGCAAATTTGAGTTTGAGAGAAAAAAAAAATGTGATAACTTTATTTGTTTCCACTCTTCACTTGCTTTTAGGCATTATTCACCGAGTATGGGTGCCATTCAATAAAACTGAAATTTGAGTGAGAATGTGGGGGATAGGCTTTCCTATAGGCTTTGTTCGCAACAGACATTTTGACCCGTCACAGGTGTTACTAATATCATTAACGATGGCTCCGCTCTGTTCAAGTGGAATTCAGCCATCATTAATTTTATGATTTACACCTGTGCTTTTCCTACTGGGACATGTCAAAATGTCATCTGTGAAAAATTCCATTGAGTCTACAAATCTAGAGAAACACACATGTTAAATAGGATAGTCCTGCCACTGCCCTTGAACCAGGCACTTGACATCTCAGACGCATTGTTATTCAGAATAAGCATGTCAGCAGTACAATAGACCATATTAAAATGTAATACTGTACCTCTTTCAAAATAAACTTATGGTGCCGAGGAGACAACAAACTCTAAAGCTGTTTAAAATCCACACTTTTTTCTCATTGCCTGTCAGTTTTCTTCCTGTCCCATCATGTTGTTGCACTTATTTTATTGTTCTAATTGTGACGTGGTTCTTGTTACTGGCATGTTCAAACACATACAGGAAATCAAACACTTTAGAGTCAATGGTCCGTCATCTAAATGCTATGTTATTGCCAATAAAACTCTGTCATTTAAAAATTTGCTGGAGTGGAAGTAACAACTCACTTTTTGGTTGTTAAGGGTTGCTATGCAATTATTGTATATTCTGCTTCTATTATATTAACGATACAGCTGTTATATCAGATTGTATCAGAATTGGAGTTCTGGCTCCACCTAGTGTCTCATATGTAAACTACAGGGAAGCAGTTTGGTGAAGATAATAATGATGGGTCCCTCTCAGTTGTTTTCACATGATATTCAAATGGTTCTTTGTCCTGAGAGATGTCAGAGAACCAGCCAGTAAAGCTGGAGTACAATGTCAGACTGATGGTAGTAAGCCAGTAAATGATTGCTGAATGAAGTGGCTGTCACCTTTTAAACCTAGAAGGTCATTAACATAAAATGATGTTTGATTAAGAACTGTATTACCCAGTTTCACCTGGCTCTCTGACATCTCTCGGGACAAAGAACCACCTGAGAATCCTATTAGATCCCTCTCTAAAAACAAATCTGATACATGCAGGCTAACAAAAATATCAATCAACAAGACGCAGATGGATTAAAGAAATGAGTCTGCTGTGTGGGGACAAACAATGCTTTATTGGCATGTTGGATGAACATTCAAAGACAAATATCAGTTTAACTAATGTGACCAGTCGATGAACACGTGTTATTCATTTGGGGAATAGGCGACGTCATTCTGCCTGCAGGAGTGGAGAAATGTTACAAGCACTGTAAGTATTCTGTGGTAAGTTGAGTGGGTAAAATATGTATGCAAAGCAAAGTGTTTGTCAAAAGTAAATATTCTAAACATCTTATAAACCATCAGAAATGTTATAAATAGGTGAACAGAATTTAAAAACTAAGTAACAATTAAACGAGCAACAGTTCAAGTTGGTCCATACACCAGTATGCCTTCCCTTCAGTTCACATCAATTGGTCATTTTCCTTTTATCTAATATACTGTAAATATTGTCTTTTGTGCACATACAGTGGATACAAAAAGTCTACACACCCTTTATTTTTATATTGCTGTGCAGCCTGAGTTAAAAAAACATATGTAGGAATTCAGGGATTCTTGTTTAAAGAGGACCCCACTTGCCTGTTCATTTTTAGCATGGATGTTATGATTTTGGTCACATTTAGATACTGTATGGTCTAGCCCCCTTTGGAGCTATGGTTTGTTAAATAAATGGCTCAAAATTTTGGAAAATACGCTTATTCGAGAGTCAGATGAGAAGATTGATACCACTTTCACGTCCATATATGCTAAATATGAAGCGACAGCCAGGAGTCGATTAGCTTAGCTTAGCATAAAGACTAGAAGCAGAGGGAGACAACTAGCCTACCAGCACCTCTAAAGCTCACTAATTTAAACACAGAAGTAGAACTTCTGCTTTAATATAAATTGAATACAGTTCCACAAATCTTTTTGACTTCCGATTTTAATTTAGGCTGGTAGACTCCAAACAGACTTGGTGATGTCATGTCGATCCAAAGAACCATCTGAATATCATGTGAAAACAACCGAGAGGACCCATCATTATCTTCACCAAACTGCTTGCATGTAGTTTACATACGAGGCGTTACATATGAGATGCTTCTTCTGAGCATCAATTGATGCATGTGTACAATTACAAAGCAAACATATCTCATGTTTTCATTTTTAATACACTGCAAGAAACGAGTAGCCAAATATTTTTACTGTTACTCTAACTAAGCAAATCTGATAAGCCCGAGTAAGAATTATTTAATTTCAAGCCTAATGAACTGAAAATTTCACACAAGGTGTAAAAAGTGAAGAGTCTTTGTATCCACTGTACAATTGCAGTGTAAAAAACAGCATGCAGTCATCTGTTGTCTTGTTCATTCTCTTTTACTTGTGTGTGCTACACAATTGTCTAACCACTTTGAGTAATTGATTAAAGTTGTTTGAAAAAAATAACTCAATATTAAGTTTGAAAGCTGTTACTGAATACATTGTATTTGTCAAATATCTGAGAGTAGAGAATCAGTCCCAGCCAAAAATGATATGATTGATGCATATTTAGTCCTACTTTCTCTGGAGTAAAAGCATCTTATCAATGTTCTTAAGCTAGGAAATGACTCCCATCTCTGCCAGCATTAGGAGAGCTCCAGAGGTGTTTTACCAGTTGAGATGAGAGGAGATGCTGGGCAGGCACACACATGCACATTCTGTTGGAGGAGATTTGTTAAGGGAATGCTTGATAACCATTAACTCAGTTACCTAGGTTATATGCTATTCCCCTTTCAACTACTAAACTTGTGTGGCCCAACACAAGGAGGAAAATGTCACAATTTCTTTGGACATGTAACAAAATTAATATATCATTCAAATATCATGGCCCTTCCAAATCTAAATACACAAATAAGTTCTCCTTTTCATCCCCCCACAAGATTAGTCATAAAAATTATTCAATTATTCTTTTAAAGAATAGTTAAACATTTTTGGGATATAGGCTTATTCGCTTTCTTGCCGAGTTAGATGAAAAGATCAGGTACAGTAACTCCCTGCAGTCTTGTCCACACTGTGAAGTTGCTAGGCAACCAGAAGAGACTCCAAAAAGTCACTGCTCCCAGCAAAGAAAGAGAAAAATAACCCCCTTAAAACCACAACTTGTTGTTTTTGCATATCATTTTTTGTATGAATGAAGCAAACAAGATATAACGTCTTTATTAGTGAGCTTTAGAGGTACTGGTAGGTTGATTTTGTAACCTTTGGACAGAGCGAGGCTAGCTGTCTTTGTGCTAAGCTAATCGGCTGCTGGCTGTAGCCTTATATTTATCAGACAGACATGAGAGTGGTATTGATCTTCTGACTCTCGACAAGAAAGCGAATAAACGTATTTCCCAAAATGCCTAATTATTCCTTTTAATAAGCTTATTGTCATCAAGCATTCCCAAGACCTCTCTCCTTCCATGGAATGTGCCCGCATGTCTCTGCCTGAATGCAATCTTGTGGCAACTCCTGACAGGTTGAGACACCTCTGGAACTCTACTTTATACTGCCAGAGATAGGAAATGGCCCCTAGGTTAAGAACATTCATAAAATACTTCTAGGCCTGAACAAAGGACCAAATATGTGTCACTCTGAGAATTGTT
Organism: Siniperca chuatsi; assembly: GCF_020085105.1. Classification (NCBI taxonomy): domain Eukaryota; kingdom Metazoa; phylum Chordata; class Actinopteri; order Centrarchiformes; family Sinipercidae; genus Siniperca; species Siniperca chuatsi. The sequence goes on along the minus strand of NC_058045.1, from coordinate 24,225,931 downwards.
GGCCAATAAGGACTGATTTGCTATTCTGAGACACTTGATAAATAAAGGCCCTGATCCTTTGTCTTGTTGACTTAATATTTAGATATTTTCAAATTTAAATCATAGTTGTGGTAATTTTGTACTGTACCTTGCCATAATTTTTTGCAGAAAGAAATGTGTTTATGCTCTGCAACGTATGGTAACCATAACTCTAAGTATTCTTAGTATGGGTTCTAAAAACACAGGTATTGTATTGGCTTGAACATCGAACTATTTCAAATGATACCCAGCTCTGCTAGTAATACTGAACAAAACAAGGAACCAAGCAAGAGGGCTTTTGTAAGGTCTCAATTATGAGGCCTGAGATTCTATCAAATAAGCAACACTGTGAGTTAATGCAGCTGGGATGGTAGCCAGTGTTTTTTGATTATGTCGGTTTAAGGTGCAAGCTCTGGGGAACTGGCTTTACCCGCTGAATACAGATCAGCTTCCTCAATTCTTTTCTCTAAATCTTAACAGCTACTAGTGAGGGGAAATGGCAAAACTACAGACCACTCTCCACATCGCTCTTACTCCACATTTCAGTATTTAGGGACTCTCTCCTGTTGTCAGTATTTTATGGAGAATCTTTTGGTAGAATGGGGAGAAAACCAGCTTGTTGAAGTTGACAAGGCGACTGAAGCGAACAGCAAGCTCCTTCAGCTCCCTGCCGACTGGAACCAGACCTCCTGGGAGAGGAGGAGGGGTCTTATGTTGACTGGACTCCAGGGAAGCCAGGAGGTAGCTCTGAACCCGAGAGTCTGAGAGGAGAGGAGATCTCTGTCACTGCCAAATAAATCTGTACATAAACCACCACAGTCAACCACATGCTGTTGGCTGTGCTGTGAAAGTCATCATACGTGTGACTGTACTTACCCATCAGCTTGCGGACTGAGTTGTCTGGCTGCATGGTAGCTGAGATTTGTCCCCTCAGAGTGGTCTTTCGGTCAGCTGAAAATGGAGAGTAGCCATGTTGGCTTAGACACTGACTCAGCTCAACACACAGTTTCTCCCCGATGGTCGCTAAGGCCTCCTGTGTACTAAAAGACCTTGGGACAAAAAAAAGGAAGTATTTAAGTATAGCAACACAACTTGGCTAAAAGTTGTAAAACTGGTGCTAGCATTAAAAAGATGCAAGTGCAACACACAATAAAGCTGCATTGATTAATTGTTTTTTTTGTTTTGTTCTTTCACTTGGTGGCAGAAGAACAGTCTGAAAGCAAAACATTGACATATTATCACCTTATAAAGTTTATATGATAACATTCATTTGCAGTCATTTTTTCGTTTCTCTCCACCTGACGAATGTAAGTCCAATTTTGAGTCTTTCTAGTCATTCATCCGTAGTTCTGTTTTTGGTCTCCACCAACTCCTGATAAAATGTCACTCTTCAGCTGCTAAATTCTCATTCTTACTGATCTATGTTCACTAGCTAGTTGCTAACTTTGTTTGTCAGCAGCTGCAGTTAGTAACAGGGGTGATAAAAGCAGATTCTGCAGGCCGCAAAACCAAAACAATGAGATAAAAGAGGCTAAAACGGTCCGTAGAGTTGAGGGGAACTGCAGTTGGGTGATAATTCACTATGAATTAATCACTACGAGCAACCCCTTTGCATTACATGTAGTCATTTGATCCACTGTTAAAAATACTGATTAGTGAAAGAAAGAAAAGGACATGTGACAAAAGGTGGCTGGATTTAATCACAGGAAGTTGCAGTAACAGTTCATGTGTAATCATATGGCCTACCAGGACACGCCATGATTTTGCAGACTAACTGTGCATTCCAATACCCATACTACCATATCACCATACTATTTAGTATGCCAGAAAAAGATTCAGTAAGTCTCAATACATAGTATGTCAAATGCAGTACGCCAAAAATACCAGGATGTCCTACTGCATCCGGTCCCATTTTGCAGTATGCAAGCATGCTTTACTGGCTATTCTGACCCACAATCCTCTGCACAAAGGAAGATACGTCACATCAACTGAGCTGCCGAGAGAGCGCAGACAGATGACAGCTGATTGACAGATGACAGACGCCGCAATGACAGGTGACAGGGTGATGACGAATAAAAGGGCTCCAATGTTATGAAAAAGCATCATTTGAATTCCTTTAAAATCCTATTTTGCCTGTTATCTGTTTTATATTGGTACAACTGTTTTATATTTCATAACTATTCTCAATCGTGCCAACACTGTTAGGGTGGTGCTAGAGCAGCTACACTTCACTCGATACACGGTTTATTTACAGTTTGAGATACAAAGACACTACATATTAGGACTGCAATTATCTGAATATACACTGAGACATATAAAGTTTAGCAAAAACGTATACGGTCACACAACAGAATTGTGAACAGAACAGAAAGTTAAATGTAAAGCTGCTTCACGTGCAGACAGAACATAGTGCCAGCAGCTGCATCTCTGCATGATAATATATTCAACAACAAAAAAACATCTGCCAGCAACAGCTATGAGAGCTATGTGTGAAAGTGGGTAACATGCCTAATGGTGACCAGCCCAATAGATAGTAATAATATGAATAGGAATTGTTTACATTAACAAAATAATCATAAAAGATAACCAATAACAATAAAAAAGACATAACTTTGAAAATAACAATGAGAGAAATACATATGTAATGTTACTGTCATGAATATAATAGCTTACTGCATGTTAGAATCTACAATGTATGTATGTATGTAACAACAGCAGAGCTCTCCGGGTTGACCCATGGGGTTGACCTCTCAAATGTGATCTCGGCAAATGGTGTTTTGTTGGATCTCCAATGTAACGTTAAGTAATGTAGCCTGCGATGGATGTATGAGCAAGAAGTTCAAAGCTCAAGGTGCAATGTTATGATGGAGTAATATGTCCCATTTGTATGCATACTGCATGCAACAGTACGTACTTTGTAAGGGCAGCTGCAGTACGTACTAAAAGTAAAAAGAAAAAGTATGCGATTTGGAACGCAGGGTAAACTAGCATGTAATCCAAACCAATCCCAAGGGAGTCAGTTTAGCACCATGCAAATCAAAGCTTCAAGACTCAAGACTAAATGAACACATTTCCTGGTAAACTGTTATCTTCATTGAAAATAGTTCATCTTTGGCTCAGTCACATTTGGGCATTACACCCTCGTCCTCATCAGTCACTCCACCCAGTCAGTGGGAGTGAAAGTGGTCTGAAACATAATGAATTGAAAGGCACCCCTCATCAACCAGCAAGCTTCTCAAGTGTAGCTTCATCTAACGGATGTGTGACAATTAAAGTAATGGTACTCACGGTGTGTACATGTCTGCAAGCATGACACTGACAATGTTTTTAAGAGTCTCCATCAGCCCCGGCAGGCCTGAGATAGCCTCCCCTGTGGTAGTGTAGACGACGAGGAGCACAGAGGAGAGCAGAACTAACTGCTCAGCCTCGTGCTGCATCTCCTGGAACCGAACCTGATCCATCAACACTGTCTATAGAGAGGAGAATAAGAGGAATACAGTTTATGGTGGCAGACACAAACACAAGAGAATCACAAGGGATATCATACATTTAAAAAAGATATACAACTAACAGAGAGACACAATGACAAGCTTCTGGATTGACAGTGTTCACCTCTGGGAAGGGGTCTGAGGCGTGGTCCCACCTCAGCAGGCGTAGATAGGCATGATTATGGACATTAAGGGGGAGGAGTGAGGAAGAGTCAGATGAGGCAGCACTAGAACCATCCGCCTCTCTCAGGCATCTCACCGTGTCCTCAAGCCACTTCTCGGTGTAGTCTAAGGCATCTAAAGAAGAACGGATCATTTAATTTTTTTCAGCTTCACTAGATACAGCAGAAAAATTGTGGCAAGTCAAAGCACTCAACTGTCACTGAATTTCACTTGAATTCCATAAACAACACCCTGTTTTCCTGAAGCAAGCACCAACACAATGTACACGTATGTGGTCTGCAACGAGTTTCAGCCGCAAATGTCAGCATGTAGGTTTAGATCTACCTATATACGTCAGTCCAATATGTAATGTTTTAGCAAGAATAATATACCGTATAATGTGACTCGTTTAATGGAAGGGAGATTCCTTACTGGGTTGTTTCTCCACAAACTCCTGGAACTTGCTCCTCTCATACTCAACCGATTGCTGCATCAGATGAGGCCTGATGCTGCTGACGGCAAAGTTAGCCATGTCCACCTTCATCAGGTCCAGCACAGAGAATATTGCCCTACGAGGGAGGACGACATAGGAAGACAGAGACAGAAACAGAGAATCATATGTCATGAAATTCTATTAGGGCTGCACAATATGGAAAAAAAAAAAAAAAAAATCCTATTGCGATTATTTTGACAGATATTACGATTGCGATATGATTCACAATTAGTGGGAATGATAATTTTTGCATCACAATTTTAATTTTCACTGGAAAACTATTAAAATCATGATGTTGTGACATTTGTTGGGGTCTATACCAAACAAACATGTTTTCTTACATCTGGAGAACAAGATTTGTAGGCCAGGGCATCCCTGCAGCACTACAGTACTTCAGTATAATGCTGTTCTGTCATTCATTTTACCTTTATCAAAAAATTGGTTGATTGTCGCACTTGGCCATATTGCGATTTCGATAATATTTCAATTAATTGTGCAGCCCTAAATTCTATCCTCTTAAAATATACTGTAGAGGTTTGAAATTCCAACTGAGCTGGAGTTTAACTCCACATTAAGTCTGCATTAAGTTTGGGGACCTGCTAGCTCATCGCTTATCATCCTCTATGATAATGTCACTCCAGAACAAGCTGACTTCTGCACTGTAATGGGTTGGAATGAAATTACACAATCTTAAAATATACTAATGCCTGGAACATGCAGAATTAATAATAGTCTCTCTCTTACATACTTTAGCAGAGGCACAATATCCGGGATCTCCTTTAGCTTGTTGATGTCCTCGTCTCTACAGGGGGCGCACAGCGAGCCCATCATCCCGACGATGAAGTGGGACAGTCGACTGATGTCAAGTGCTCCATTCTCAGCCTGCTGCTGGATTAGAGGCAGGTCCAGAACCTCCTCGATACTGGAGCGCAGACGACCATGGCCCGGCACCAAGAAAGACAGCAGTGTCTGAATGAGCAGAGAAATAGAGGATGATTGAAGGCAGGTAGGGAAGGAGAGACAGAATGATTTCGAGAATTAAGGGATGGATATTTTAGTATATGTATGGTAAAGCCGTGTAGCTTTACCATACATATACTTCTCAAAATAGCAACAACTGCATGATCATATCTGAAGAGAGAAGGCAGCAGCTAAAATAAAACCTCACATTTTCAGAGTTTTGGAGTCACTGGGCCGGTTTATTTCCTGGATAAAATAAAAACCTCACCTCTTTGATCTCAGCCAGCAGTTTGATGGCATGTCCGTATGATGGCGGATTCTCCTTCAACTGAGCTTCCAAACAATCCCAAAATGCTTTATGCATAATCTCCTTCACTCTGCGCTCCACACTGTACAGGGACACAGCAGGGACTGTTACTTCTCCAGCAAGAAAGAACCCACTCAAAGACAAGAACTCAAAGGACAGTTACTGTATCCTATCAAACTCTCACCTGCCTTCAGGAAGCTCTGCAGGTTTGACTTCAAAAGCTTGGTTGACCATTATTTCATGGGCCAAAGTCATGTTGGTGACTCCTTTAGCTGTCTCCATCAGCTCCTCCACTGAGGCAAACATGGGAGGGCTGGCTGTGAGGGAAGAAAATCCATCTTAAAAAAACAAAATTACACATCAGAGCATACTTTCCTCCAAAAAGAAACCAGAACTTTACTGTTAAAAAACTACAACAAACTGGATTTGAACACATTTTCAAACAGAGTGCTTTATCGTTTCATTCCAAATGGATTTAGTGTGACTGTAGTGAAAGCAGGCACACACCAACTACAAGATGTGCTAATCCCCTCAAGTCATCCTGCCGTCGTTGTATCCACAAAGTACTGTTCAGCATACCTGCCTTAAAGCAAAGTTTCTGCTCCTGCGCCTCAAGGATAATTCAATTTATAACTGAGCATGAACCAGAAGTCACAAATTCCCACTCACATTTGTCATGTGTCTCTACGCAAATGCAAAATTTGGAAAATATGCTAAAAGTCACAGTGGGAACAATCACATAATGTAGCATTTGCCAAATCAGACCGGACAATGCTAATCTTTTGGGTATAATTAAAAATGTCCAAGAAGTCTCACTGTCTATGGCACTGCTCCCAACAACTTTTAGTTTTATTTGTCTGGTTTCTGGTTTTGTGGGATAGTTTTTTTTATTGATATGCTGTTTTCCAGGGGTCAGCAAACTCAGGCAGATGTGCCTGAAAGAAAGCTAAAGTTGTTGTCTGGACATACTAGACCTCCCGGTCAGGGGTTTATTTTTCAGAGGGTGTGCCGTGTACTGTGTGTCCTTTGTCTGCCGAACATCTTGTATGCCAAGCATCCCATCTGAAGTCCATTAAACGTGATGTGTGTCACCGAGGGAAACAGACACAAAGAGGAACTGTGTTGTTGTGGTATTTTGCCTCATTAGAACATTAATGGTTCTTCCCCTCCATCCAAAAGGAGGGTTGTTTGTGTTCCCGTCCACATGTTTGTGCTAATAAAAAACTGCTGAGGAGAGATTAAAGAACTGAGCTGGGCAGTTACGGTATTTGATAGGGAGCAGATTTGATCCCAACTGAAGCCAAGAACTTGAAAGCTTTGCACCGCATGTCCAGGTCTAAAATACACTGAGTCCACTAACAACAGTAGCTTGGACATCCTGGACCACTGCCGTCCAACATAAGTTCTATTGCGTTCCAGGATGCTGGTCGCCTTGACAATATCTCAATGTGCAGATATTCTCACACAAGTAGCAGGTGCCTTTCTCACTGCTGACACCCAACCATTTTGTGTTGTCTTGTGGTTTATGCGTGTCCAAAAACAGAGCTCAGCAAAGGAAAGAAGCACCAGGGATCACACTGACCAGTAGCAATCTATTTAGCCCATTAGTATTCCCACCTCTACAGACATGTAGGTCCGGTTAATTGGAGACCTTAGATTATCTGTATGTAGAAATGGTGGTTGAGTGTGTGTCATTTTAAACTGGCAGTCCAAGGTTGCCGACTCCCATCCCAATCCATGGAAACCCATATTAATTTCTTAATCTGAGTAGACTTTCTGCTTGAAGTGTTTCCTCCCCTACTCAAATGAAACTGATGTAGGATTAGACGCACGTGGTCCCTGTCTTTAACCAGATCTGTTGCTCCGTGTAGCTGAAATCTACCTGTTTCTCACCTTCAGAAGTGTTCCCTCTGTGCAGGCTCAGAGTATTTGCCTGGACGCTCTTCCTCACTGTCTCCTCAGAAGCATCCTGCATCCTCTCCTCCTTCGACTCCTTTTCTCCTCCACCCTCAAGGTGGTCTGCCTCCTTTGGCATGCTAAGGTCTGCAAGATAACAGATGTTATACCTGCAGCTGCAATCTGCAGGTATATCAAACGCTGTAAAGTGCCGAAAGTCAGTAAAATGCCCAGTGATTGCAGTAAGTGTGACACATGTGTTACATGTAACAGCTGTCAGTGATTTTTCTAGCTAAACATGCAGCATTGCTACATCAGTGAACGGTGTTTGTGATGGGATTTCATGTTACAGCACAAACAAAAGGAGAGACGCAGGTTTGTTGTCGTGATCTACAGATGATGACATCACCTAGACTAGTGGAGGAGGGGGAGAGGAATCAGTGAGCCAGTGCGAAGCTAAGCTGACTGAGGCGGCGAACACGACAGAGGTAAACAAAACATAGCCTTGTGGCCATTACAGTCTTATCTGCGGAAACGTTACTAACCTCGTAGTCGTCAGCCCCGAGGAAAGAGATGGGTTAGCTGGGAAGCTCAACTGTCTAACGTTAGCTTAGTCAGCGTGAACACCACCACAACAACAACAACAACAACAAGAAGGCCTTATGACACAGCTACTCCTTCATAGCCAGCCATAGCGTAATTATCACTGTCATTCACAACTTCACCACTGCCAGACACCGTCTTCAACAGAAGGAAGGCTTTGTTTCATCCCAGATAACTCGGGTTTATTAACGTCGCAGCTCTCCTCTGATGGGTCGCCGCTAACCAAGCGACTCTTCCTGTTTTGGGTGGAGCTAACATGACGTAACAGCCGAGCCCTCTCACTCACACACACACACACACACACACACACAAACACACACACACACACACACACACACACACCGATGACGCTAAAACGTGCTGGGAGTTGCTCGGAATATTACTAGGCTACTTCCTGTCTTCATCTGCTCTACAAGTATATAGAAGTGTCTACGACTCCTACAGACACCAGTATCAGCACGTTGAATCAAAGACTCACACTATCTCAGCAACAAGAACTACACCAACTGACCGCGAGGCGGCGCTACAACGAACACGCCATTTTCTGGTCTGTAACTTCTGAATTGTACACTCCACACACACATTTCTTTCCCCAGTATTCTTTCAGGTCAACATTAATCTTCGACATTTTAAATTAGTTATTATTATTAGTATTTTGATTCAATGGTCACCAAATTTGGCAAGAAAAGTCTAGACCAAGCTGATTAAAAAGGTACCAGTATATGGAGATTTGTTATGTAATTCATTTCCAAATGACTTGGCTTTAATAAATCAAGTTTTCTTGTGCAGTTTGCGAATGATGCGCATGTTGACATCTCTGTCACAAGATCTAAAGGGTAAATATCAACTAGAATTTTTCCAACTCACCAAATTAAATTTGGATGTGATTGAAGTGAGCTGGGTTAACTAAACTAAATAATCCCCAGTATGTCCAAGAGACTTCAGTAGAGAGAATCCAGTCCATCACTCCATATTTTCCCAAAATTCGCTACACAAATTAATATACACAAATACAGGGGTAGGGTGCATCAGCGCAGAATAAGAAAAACATAATACTAAGAATCATTTCACACACTAACCACTTTTAGTTGTAACACGTAATAATGGATTTAGTTGTTTTTTTTTGTTCAAGTTTAATCACAGGAATATAATATTTATATTCTACATTTCTAGTTAAGAGAAGAGAAACACAGCCAAGAATATCAACTGTTTATTTATTTTGTTCAATAATAAAGCAAATACACACATACAAGTGCCATATATGGCTGAGGTGTCTTTCCCATATGTATCTTTACAATCTCCACAAAAAAGACTTATTGTCAGTCACAAACATTTCTTTTAAGTCAGTCAGCTTGTGTCTAACTGACCGAGTATTTACCCAAAAGCAAAAAGTAGCTACTGGTGAAACTGACTGTAGAAGACAGAAACACATAGGCTATGTGCTGTCCTTGTCTTCGCAAATCTACAGCACACCAACAGCAGATTCACCAAAGTACTGGATAAATATCTCTGGGTGGGCTTGGTAAAACTGTCTGAGTAGGCGTGTTCTCTCCTTGGCAGACATCTTGGTGTCCAGGTGGATGCTGTTTAGCAGAATCCACAGTTCCTGGTCGGTGGTCTTCTTTGTAGAGTCAGCGTAGGTCCTGCTGGAGACCTGCTGACAGAACGTAGAACCTGAAGGACAGAAGAGGAAAACATAATGTTAACAGGGTGGAACTTAGTTCATGATTATGGAAACAAGTAGCAACAAATGGGCCTTTAAAAAGGTGCATTAAATTATTCGTTTTGGCCACTTGTATCACCTTACAAGCTTGTTAAAAGGAAATGAAATTGTGTTAACAAGCAAATGCCCACTTGTACATCCAGCAGAAATGGAGGAACATTAGCATTGAATTGGAGTTGTGTTTCTGGCCATCTGACAAATGTATGGTCAATATTCACTTTGCTTTCAGCTCTGTTGGTCTCCACCAACCCCTGAGGGAAATATCTGGCTCTTTACCTGCTAAATACTCAACTCTGTAAAAAAGGAGCTAGTTCCTAACTTTGTCTGCAGTTTGGTGTTGGGCAGGTAATGTACAGTGGGTTTATTTGAGGTTGATAAGAGCGGTGAGAGTGAACCGAAACAGTAAAGTTGTGGGCCGTAAAACCAAAACAATGAGCTGAAAAACACTAAAAACACTCTAAAGAGCTGAGGGGAACTGCAGAATTCGGTGTTAATTATCTGTGGGTTCATCAATACATGCAACCCCTTTCACATTACACATGTTTGATCCATTGTAATATAAAAATATTGTTTAGTGTAGCTTTTAAGCACGACTGTGTAACATTTAAAATAAAAAATAACACATTCTTCCTTTTACAAATGAAAAGTTTAATTCATAAGCAATAAAACACACCTTTCCGCAATTCAGTACACTGTTTGTTACTGTTATAACCTGACTTGGTCCGATATGACCAGTAACTTATGGTGGCTAATGTTAGCAAACTTTAGATAGACTTCTGTGCAACTGTAATAACTGAACAAGTTCACTGACACTATGACTCTTTATGCTTATGTTAGTGTTACACTACATTTTCCCCATTTACTTTATCCTGTAATTTTGTCACTTGTGACCACAGTGGCAGCTGTTCAGCAAAAGTCACATGGGCTCGCTTTAAGAGCAGTTTTTTTTTTTTTTAAACCACAATGGGATAAAGAAGGAATGTTAAAAAATGTCTTGGATACACTAAAAGTAACAGTGAATTTTGGAAGTGGACACTTTATCTTATTATTAGCTGTTGCATGCAATATTTGCTTAAAAATGTGTTATCAGATTGAGGTTGGTTTTGCCCCATATAAGAAAAGTGTAAAATGTTTTGACATCATATGACAAATCTTGGCCATTTTCTATGCATAAAGTTAATACTGTCTGTGATTTCTAAAGATGTGTGGAAAAATGTATAGTAACTTTTCACTTGAGGCAACAGTGACAGTCTGCATCTTACACGAGAGGCTTTTAAAGGATCCACCCGCTGTAGAAAAATATTTAAAAAAAAAAACATTCAACAAAAGATGGTATGCCAAGAAAAACACTATGTGGAAGTAATTTGTGTTCCTCTGCTTCAGTGATTGCAGACATCAACAAATCATAACAGATTAAATGAAACTGTTTTTTTTAAATACATCTGTAATGTCTGTATATGTGGTGGTATTGCAATGAAATGAAAAATCAGTACCATTATCAGCTGAAATACTATGGAAATTATGAGTTATTTGATATCGAGAATTTAAATAAATACACATTCCTAAATGTAACAAGGCCACAATGATCTGTTAAATCCCTGATGGTTGAGTGGATCCAAAACCTTGAGCACAGATGTGAAATTTTAGTTTATCTCTGAGCTGTTCCAGGTAATAAAAGGTGTCATGTTGATGTGAATTAGAGCTTATTGTGAAATGGTGGAAAGTATTTTTTTTAAACCATCTCTGTCTTGGAGTGAGCAGATGTAAAACTGCTACAATGCAGTGAGATGGTAAAATCTATTTTGCCTTTTATAGCTCTTGTATTTAAAGGAGAATGATGTTTTGATCTGTCTTTTATCAAGTGTTTTGTGTTGGACACTGCTCTTGTATTAACACTTATGAACAGTTGTTTACCAGTCACATCGGGCTGCTTCCCCTGTATGAGGCTGGCCAGCTTGTCACTTATTCCTTTGTGCAGAGCCCCTGGTATCTGCAGTGAAGAAGAGAATAAACTCTTGATGTCATAGTAATGTCTGGGCCACAAGTTCATAACAGGAAGCTTTGTTACACATTGATTGTGGGCGTGGAGTTTGAAAAACATGCAGGGAGTGTCTAATGAAAAATGCTATTCAATGCTATGCATTATGGGACATGTAGGATACAGTGTTTTTAGAACTTGACCCATACTAGGCAGTAAAAGTTAGGGCATCATGCTCTCTGCTGCTTAAATTCAGACTGTTCTTTTTAGGCATGCTTGCGGCGTGGCTCTAGGGATGGCAATGCTGGGATGTTGGTCAGTCCAACACTTTGGTTGAGACTGAACTCTTAAAGCTACTGGATGGATTGCCATCAAATTTTGTACAGACATTCGTTCTATTGTGGGAATTTTTAAAAGGCCCTATAAAGTGGATACCTTTCACACTCACATATAGTGGGCTGAGGGTAAATAAAGTGCACTATATAGTAAATAGGGAGAGGTTTCAGACGTGGCCTTGGGCTTGTTAATGTGTATCTTGTGAGTCTCCTAACTTTACGTAAGTGCAATACTAAATCTTCACCTTTAAGCAACCCATGGGTCATTTGGTGAGTCGAGGTAAAGACCCAAAGAGAGGAGAAGTATAATGTATTCTGACAGCATTCCCTTACCTTAAAAATTTCCTTTATGTTGCTGAGCATGAAGACCACCATCAGGTCCTCTTTCTCCTTTGAAAGAGCCTTGCAGAGCAGGATTGCCCTAGATAAAGACCTCTTCACTGCCAGTCTGTTCTCCATCTACAGGTTCAACAGCACATCTTTAATGTCAAATTACAGAACAAATAGGTGGTACAGTTTTGGAAACAAGCCCTCTTTTTTTTTTTTTTTTTTTAAACCTACCTCTCTACCTGAAGACATGTGGGGAAGCAGTGCCACAGTGATGACTTTCAATGTTCAGAAATTCTTTTCTTGGACATTTTAAAAATGCATTATCCAATATAAGATTTAGTCACCAGCTCTCACCTCCTTGTCCAGTTTCATCCCATGCGGGTCAGCTGCCAGAGCCATGAATGTGAGCAGCCTGCGCAGCTCCTCTCTGCAGGAGGGAGGCAGCAGCTTCAGACACAGCTGCAGAGCCTCAAGAGCTGTGCCAAATTTGGCATTCACTGGGAAGGCAAGAGAGACACAAATGTAAATGATAATGAGGTTACTCAAATTTAAACAGAGTTTATGCAACTTGGGTAGAGAAAAAGGCTTGGTTACAACCCCTGGTTCACTTATACTGTACACATACTGGACAGTGTAAATCTAAATACGTGACAAAATCAACTTTTCATGTGAGAAACCACAGTTTGAGTCACAATCCTAGCTCTTACCCAGCAGGTCAGTGATGGCTGTGTAGATGTCAGTCATGTGCTGGGGCAGCAGTGGAGGTCTGTCTGTGTGGCTGTAGTGTTTCACCAGGGTCGTGTACAGCAGCAGCTTACATTGGGCCAAACCACTCTGGGAGAGACAAGGCTGCTCATCACTGTTGCTGACTGGGGTGGACACATACCTCAGAGACTGCACTGGAGCCAGAAATACAGAAATGGAAATGTATATTTCATATGGTTAATAGTGGCAGTTGCGTGCTTTCAACACAAACCTGTCACACACTATTAAACCATTACAAAAGCGTCTTTAAAGCTGACATGAGTAGAAAGTATAAAAGCATATACATATTGTATTTTAGATGAGAGGATACCAAACTCAATCAGGTAGTGGCACTAGCCTTTGTGGGATACCAGATACCTGGCCTTGCTCTTGAGGACAAACCCCCTCCTATTCTGATACTCATCCAAGCACTTGCCTCCATCTTGTGAACAGCTGTCCGGATCTTGCGGGAAACAGTGAGGCAGCTCCCTGCTCAGCTCCACCACTGGCTGATCAGGGAGGAAGTCCAGACAGTCCAGAGCTGCACAGAGCCACTCATCTTCCCTGAGGGATAAGGAGGAATACAAGAAAACAAACAAGGACATTTTTCATTAAATTAAGTAAGACACTATATAGTTATACAAACTATATGTATGATACCACTCCCAATTCTGTACTGTAAATATAAAGCTACAGCCAGCCGCTGGTTATCTTAGCTTAGCACAAAGACTGGAAACAGCTAGCCTGGCTCTGTCCGAAGATAACAAAATTCACCTACCAGCACCTCTAAAGTACACTAATTAGCTTAGCACATTATATCTCATTTGTTTAATCTGTACAAAAAGTGTAAGAGATGACAAGTTGTGATTTTACACAAGCCACATTTTGTTACTTTTGGACGGAGCCAGGCTAGCCGTTTCCCCCTATTTCCAGTCTTTGTGCTAAACTAAGCTAACTAGCTGCTGGCAGTAGCTTCATGTTTACAGTACAGACATGACAATGGAATGGTGTTGAACTATTCCTTGATATTCTTTAGGTAATAATTGAGATTTATTGCCTCATTATTGTACCTTAGATCACTAACAGGTGTTAGGTAATCTTAACTGTCAAAACAGCAAATTATTTTCAATGCCAAACCTACTGAGAGTTCCTGAAGGCCTTGAGGATCTGTCTATCCAGGTGGTTGCTGCTGTAGATCAGGTCTGGGTTACTTTGAGTCAGCAGATTTAATGGAGGGGGAGAGGATGGGGTCTGGCCGCGTTGAAGCACCCCTTCCAGCAGGGGGAGCTCCACCAGGTTTAACAGCCTGAGCAGCGTCTGCTCCTGCCACACCTCGTCTACCACTGGGGAGTAGAGCGCGACAAAAAATTACAAAACAAAAATCACACTGTACTGTTGTATTGTTGTCTATTCCAGGGAATAGAAAGTAAGGCCTTTTTTTAGATATACAAAAAAAACAAACAAAAAAAAATTTAATTCCCTAGTAAATTACTTCTGTGCTTTCTCTTTTCCTTTTTTAGTCTTTGATTTAAAAAAGGTCTGGAAAAGGATCAGTATAACTAGCAAATGTAATGTGTCAGTAATTTGCTGTCAAATTCTCTTTGAAAGTCATTTTAATGCCTTTTTAATTAATGGGGCTCCATTTTAAAAAGGTTATATTGATAACATTTTTATGTAGACTAATATTTAAAAAACAAAAAAAAACAAAACAGATTTTAGAAAAAGGTGCGAAGTAAAAGTATCACATTTCCTAAAATAAACATAAATCAATAAAAATTATGATTGCGAATGAATCATTTAAAAAAATTTGACGGGTCCAAAATTAATGTTTTGTTTATCTCTGTGTGAGATGTCTGACATTTGGTTCCTGTTTCTGACAAGGCTTGAGAGCCAATAGTATAATAACGTTGGTATCACGTGGTATAGTTTCCAGTTAGTGTGGAAAAAACGGACACTGACGTTAGCACATATTAGCTATCTTAACTTAATCGTCCGAACAACAATAACCCATAAAATTACAGTTCTGCATATTCAGCCATAGTCCTTAAAACTTAACTAATGTGTTGTCACCAGTTAGACTGTCAAAATTAGTCAAAAACAGCGTCAATCCCTGAGGAGCTACGCTAGCTTTAGTGACGGTTGCGTCCAGTCACCTAACAATATAGGTCCCTCAAACAATGTAACGTTATAACGAAGATGCGTATCAGAGGGGATTTAGAAGTGGGCCAGGGTCCGACACAACTGATGGCCCGGGGCCAGTACAAGTTTATGCAGGGCAACTTGACTGACCAGTCACTGGTCCGTCCGGGCCAGTGGCCTCCCCCCCCCATTTGTTCTGTGGTGTAGTGAGGGTGTTATCTTGCCTTTTACCCCGTGCATGCTGACAGAGGCTCCAAGCCCTGAGACCACGAGGAAGTGTATAACATTAGGAGAAAGATTAGACATTAGATTAGAAAGTTGGGGTATGCGATTCTAATCTAATACACGTCTTTGTCAAATTCAGCGAATATGTCCTCATGGTCCACTAGATGTCCGTTTAGTGTGTGCTCTGAAAAATAATCCGGTGTTTGCATACCCCACCTTTAAAAAAGGCATGGGTATGCCTCTGTCTCCCCAAAAACCTAAACCAGTGCTTTGACAGAGGAAAAGTGACACAACAGGATGAAATACACACATTGGTGTCTTACATGACTGTGGTAAAACAGTGTCAGTCTGCACTCTGCTGGGACTCAGATTCAGACTGTCCACCAGAGGCTCCAGTGACAGGCTGGCAGTGGCAGGCGTGTCCAGTTGGTTGGCCTTTATGGATGCCTGAGTAAATCTGACAGGGGTGGACATCTGAACATGTGACCCAGTGGGACATGTCTGCTCTTCCTGCCTGGAATGCAAAACAGAGGACAGCTGTGAGCTCATGCTGGTGACATGTCGAAAAGCATTTTGAGGATTCTAGCACAGGCTAGGCGATACAATGCTGATAAAGATTTGACTTCTTGTAGAGATTTTGCTATGTCGTTTATACAGTGACAGCTCTCCCTTTAATGTCTCCGCTTGTATTTGACCATTGTGAGCAATGTTCCAAATCAATGAACAGGACTGCTTAATGGCAACATTGGATTTGCAGGGTTTTTTGGAAAATCTACACATTCCTATCTGATAATGTTATCTTTCAAAGGGGAACTCCACCGATTTTACACATCCAAGTCTGTATACAGGTCTTGGTCTCTGCATATGTGGAAAAAAAAAAAAAAAAAAAGTTTTGTGGCTCCAGAGGGAGCTGCGTGAAATCTGATTAACTGCCTCAAGTGATGTCACAAGTTTGAAAATGAAAAAAAAAAAAAAAAAAAAAAAAAAAAAAAAAAAAATCTGGGCGTGTGGAGTTAGAAAGAAGTGAACTTACCAGAACTCTGTAGCCCACTCTTCATCTCTGCTTGAGGCTACATTAGCCGCTACTAGCAAAACACCCACAAACCTCTGACTAAACTGTTGGTGGTTGAGTTGCATTGTGGGTAATGTAGGCACCATGTTTTGACAAGGAAGAAGAATGCATGAAATAAAAAGACAATATCTCTGGTTCTGCTGCAGTTCTTTTTTTTCCCCTTTTACCTGTCCATTGTGAGTCCGACAATGTTATAGTGCAATGCTGAATCGGTGCAGTACTCTTTGAATGTATTTTTCCAATAGAATTTACATACGCATTTCATATTCAGTTCAGTACAATAATCCTACAGTACATCCAGTCTTTGAGTACTAAAATGGTCAGTTTTTTCTGACACTGTAGGAGATAGGTGTTCAACTCTATGGTCATTTTGGAGGTTGTAGTTAGCGGTAGTGTTGTATTGGACTGCATTATATACAGTATGTTTTTTTTTTAATATGATGCATGACTAATAAACTGCAAAGTCAGTGTATGTAATGTACAGTACGCTATGGAAATTGAATTATTTAGACTTAATACCTGTCTGAGGGAGCACTGCAGAAGAGTTTTTGGATCCCATTTACCAACACACCTCTTTCCAACTCATCTACCGAAGGAGTACACACATCTACAAACCTGTGTGTAAAAAAAAAAAAGCAAATAATAGGCGACCATGTTAACACATTCACTGCCATTGTGGATAGAACTTTTGACTGTCAGAAAATAGAGGTGGCTTTAGGAGTATGTTTGTATCTAACCTGTAAAGAGCACTCTTGCTGTCCTGAAACACATCCTGCTTCTTGTCTTTGCCAAACACTCTGGTTCCCACTGCCACAAACACATTACAGTCCAACAGAGCCTGGCACACGCACACTACTTTGTCCCGTGACACATTGGCACCTTAAAATTTTTGGCCAAACAGAAAAGCGAAATGGCAATTTGTTGAATGTCTTTTGGTTCATAAATTAAAAAATATAAAAAAAATAAGAGAGAATGATGAGAAGATGGTTTGGGTCAAATAGAAAACACACACACCCTCAAAGCCTTTGACACAATGAATGTGTTCTGCCACCACATCAACAGCCTCTGAGCCCAGGAAGCAGTCACTGTGAGACTTGAGGTGGACTCTTCTGCGCTTCACTCTCACAGTGGACCTGAGGTGGGAGATGAGGCCACTCCACATGGAGGAAGACTGGACTGGTTTGCCATGTGCTAAGAGAAAGGCACAGAGAAAAAAAAAAAAAAAAATCAAAGGAAAACAAACTGATCTCGTCATATTTTACAGATGACCTGTGCAGGGTTGGAGGACAGATAAATAGGAGGGTGTAGAAGACAAATTTGAGGAATGACAAAGCATGGAGGAGAGGAAAGGGTAGTGGAGAAACAAACTGAACTCAGCAGCAGTGAATTGGGGTTGATTGGCCGCACCAACTTGAGGTAAGTTTTAGTGCGTTTGGTTTATCACAGCAGGCCAGGATAAAAGAAAATAATCAGACAGATGAACAGGCCTCCGTGCGCTGCAGAAATCCCAACACCTCGTTGAAATGCGTGTTTAATTAACTTACCTTGAGGACGCACACACAACTTTTCTGCAAGGTTCAGCGCCGCGGCTCTTTCTTTTATTGTGGCCATGGCTACCAAATGATGGAAACGCAATTACACGTCTTTGGTTGATAATAGGTGGTTAGACAAACAGGAGAAATCAACCAGTGAAACAAACCCACGTCCGAGCAGAAGCGCCTTCAGTATATATATGCAATTCTAAAAGTCAACCGCTAGATGGCACCAATCGCTAAGTCACATTGAACTCACCTCTGACGCAGGAGTTTAACTCTGTGCTGCCTGATCGTCTTTGTACAGAGTTATGTCCCGCTGTGTTGACTTGTACCTGACATAGTACATGCTGAAACAAATACTAAGAATACAGACTATCACTTCTGACTCCAGTCAGTCCTTTGGCCAATGCTGCCTTCAGCTGATTTAGTTTACATACTCTCTCTTCTCCTTTTATTTATTAAATGCAATAAATGAAAAAATATAGTTTGATTTATATATTTTTTATTTGCATTGGTAAATGCATTGTATTTAGGCACTAAGAGCTCAGAGGAGTACACAAGAATTTCAACATCAGCATCTGTTTATTGGTTGTGTGTTTTGGCAGTTGATGTAAATGAAGTTGGACAGGTAGCTTTCCTTTGACACAAATCGAATAATGGAAAATAAAACAATTGGCCTATTGGTGTGGCAGGGCCCAGACCTGCAAGCTGTGTGCTGGGACTGCAAAATAGGAGTAAATGGAGAAAAAACATTTAATGCCAAAAAGCACTGTCTTAATGAAAACTGCACTTTTTTTGCATGATAATTTAAATCAGTGCATTTGTGCAATTTTAGCTATTTAGAGACACTGCACATTATTAATAGATGGAGATATTTGAATTTACATTTATATATTTTGCGTATGTTGACTATTTTAACCACTTAATTTGTGTTTTTGAACAATTTTCAGTGTCCTCTCTGCCAACAGGTCATCACTCAATGGCAGTCTGTAAAAAAAGCTGAGCTTCTTCTGAGGGCATGCCGCCATTTCGTTTACCTGGAGGCACGAGGACACCTTCTTTGACTGCCAGGACCACTTTTGCGCATGTGCAGAACGGTTCGGGCACTGACAGGCGTACATATTTTTTTTCTTGCTGGGCTAATTACGTAAAGGTAATGTAGCTAGGCTATATCAACAAACCACAGTTTTACCAGACTAATTTACTTAAAACAACAAACATTTTAATTCCTAGCCACATCAACATATTTTGAAACAATATATCTTAAAATGAATGGACAAACTATATTGTTTTTTGGTTTATGTTAGCAAATTTGAGGCTCATGCTAACTAACTTTCACTGTAAGTTAGCGTTAGCTAGCTTTTGGTTTAAGCTAAACTTTTGGCTAATGTTTAACTCTCCTGTTAATCCTAATAGGAAATTGGATTGCAATGAACTTTAATTTCAGTCATAATTTAGTTGATTTAAGTCCAAGTGAAAAGCATCACACTAACTTATACCAATGAGTAAGCTGACTGAAGTGACTGAGTTGATGAATTCGGACTAAAATGGGGTTTATTAGCTAAGACAGTTAATTGGCAATAATTTGCGAATGGCATAGCTGGATAAATAAGGTAAGTTAATTTTAATTGGGAAAGGAAGGAGTCAGAGAGTTAATTTTCCAGATAGCTTTCCTCAAATTTTAAAATCGCAGTACCCCCTTTCAAAGAAAAGGTTAGCATTTATAAAGAGCTTGCTATTTCCTTTCCAATATGCAATATGGTCAGGGAATGGAGCAGTATTAGCATACACAGTCTTTATTGATTAATTGTCAAAACCTATCTTCATTAAAACTCCAGTGTGCTATGTAATTAAGCCTTTTTCACAGCAGACATTGTGACTTGTCTGGTAGGAAAAGCACAGGTGCTGCTAATAACAATAACGATGCTCTGTTCTATTCAAGTGTCCCACTACACCATGACAGTGTTACAGTGAGTCAGCATACAATACCAGGACCCAGAAACTGAAGCAGCTAAATGAAATTCAACTATCATTAATAATATTTTTTACGCTGGTGTATAATATTGTATATCCTCCCATCCCTAATTGTAGTGCACTCTTACGTTAGTATTGCAGTAGTTCAGTTATTGTATTTCTGTTAGCTGTACTGTGATTACTTGTACAATGTCAGGGCTGTGGTTTAACTTTCTTTTCCTCATTGTATTACTGAACAGTAACTAACATAAGTCACCCAAAGGTAATACAGACATCATGTTGATAGAAGTGTTCCCATTTAATGGATGGCAGTTCTTTTAATTTGTCTTTTCATGGCTTGGAGATGGTGGTTAATAGCTGCTCAACTGAATCACAGGAGAAGCAAATAAAGACATTGTGGTCTACTCCCTCACTCACAGTCACATACACATTCACAGTGTGCACATAAGACACACGTACACTATCACTTTGACACACTAACACACGTTTGCACATCCCCTCCCTCCTCTGCCTGGGGTCACGCTGTCATTTTATGATAGTAGCCAATTCTAGCAGGGATCATTTAATTCTCCAACATGATTGATACCAGCACAGGTTAAATGGGAGAAAACAGGTCTGTTCTATTAAGAGATCAGTGGCTGGTGGAGACCTCCCACTTAAATAGTCATATTTTCCTGTAGGTGTGTGTTTGCCTGTATGCATTGTGTGTGTCACTTAGTTTCTTGGTTATGTTGAGGGGACAGAGACAGTTGTGGCGTACCATCCACAGGTCAAATTAAATAACCTAGATAATTTAAAAAGCATTGACAGTACAATTTGTCCATCTAGTGTTATTGCTCTGACCCCTATTAGTGTCAATGGGCTGGTTCATTTTAACCTAGATGGCTTATCAAGGTGTTATCTTCTCACTGCAATGGAAGTGGTGTAAAACAAAGAAAGAAAAAACCCTAATGGTCATTTCAAAGCCATTAGGTTAGATTGTAGTGATTGAGAAACATTACGAGGCTTTAATGTGCTAGCCTATTATTTCTAATAAAATCATTTAGCAGTAAAAATTGCAGATGAGGAAGTAATTAAAAGCTTATAAGTGGAAAAGCAGAGTGCTACTGCTTATTAAACAGCCAATTCTATTAACCTTTTTCAACAAAATGTTTTTTTTTTCTTGATTAACAGGCAGCAGAGGCCCAGTGGGATCTTGGCCTCCCCTGAAACAACTCGATGGATCTCAGTGCAGACTCTGGAACACCCCCCACCCACACCACTGTAAGTTACGACTTCTGACAGAAGAAGACAAAGCAAAGAACATTCATCAGCTGATTTGTTTATTAATTTAAAGATTAGATTACAAAAAACTTTTGATATAAATAATTACTAGGCATTGTACTCATCTCAGTTTTATTCTCAGAAGGAAAACAAGGAATATTTTCTGCATGTTTCCTGATATTTATTTTAAATAAAAGCAGCATTGATTAGAAGCATTAATTTTTATTATACAGGTAGGAGGACCTGTGTTGGAGCATGAGCTGTCTATGTCCAGCGCTCACTGTCAAACAGAAAGTGGAGGCACCATCTTACTACAGTTGTTGGAATTTAAAATCCATCTACTTGAGGCTGTAGAGGAGCTGCATATTCGGAGGGTATAGTACCAATTGTAACATTTCGCGTCAGTGTGTGGCTTTTTATGTTCATATAGTATTGAAAAAAGAAATTCTCTTTTGGTTTAAATTTCAAGTACTATGATTGTGAAGGCACAACACCACAGTCTGCGTTCTGCACAGCGGTCAAGGTTTCTGATATTTGTACCTAATGTGATAACCAGCAGCTTGTAATCCCTTAAAATGATGCAGTGTATATGTGTTCCCATCATCACTGGTTGCATATTTCCACTGGTTGTGGGAAAACTTACCAGTAATTCACAAGAAAAAAAACTATGTTTAGAGAAATGTATGAATAAATAAACACAATTTTGTGTAGCAGAAATATGTTCTCTCTGCTTTCCCATTCCTTTAATCATCTCACGACCCCTACGATTTATCTTGCGATGTTCTGACCCCAGGTTGGGATCCACTGATCTAAAGATTAAATGTACTGTATTTACTTATATTTGTTCATACAGTGACTGAAACAGAGCTATACAGAAGGTACACTGTAAAACATCATACAGAAATTAAGTGGAATCAACTAATCTCTTAAGTTTTATTAATTTTAACTAAATCAGACTTCAAATTTCTAGTTTTTTTTTTCAGACTATTTCAGGACTTATAAACATGAGCTGTTCTGACTTAAAGTATTTTGACCTAAAAAGATGAGTTCAGTGAATGTACTGCTGGGTGTTAACTCAACTCATTGAATTAAGTTGCTAAAAAAACATGATCAGCATATAAGCAGACTTCCCAACATGCATTGTTTGAGAGTTAAACACTCCAGAGACCCATCTTTTTGTAGTTTGAAGAAAACATGCATGATGGAAACTTGGTGTGTCTTTAATACATGTTAAATGAAGTCATGGTTGTTTCTTGTCATAATGAAAACAATGCGAACCATGATGAAGGTTAGTATTTATTTCCGTCCCTACCACCTTATGTACAGTAAAAATGGAAAGCAGATCTTACTGTAATATTTGTCAGTGTGACTGAACAATTGTTGATTGTTTATTGAAGTCGTTTTCTCATGTTCAGTTGACTTAACTCATTCAAAACTCATAAGATGACTTTGAACTAATTATTCAATCTAAGTTCAGTTAAATCACATTTTTAAGGCAGCAGGGAAAGCAGCTTAATATGATTTACAGTGTAGTTCTAAAAGAAACAACAAAATCTGTGTATTATTTTCAGCATTGCTTACTTCCTCTGCGTCACATCACTATTGACTGAGTAGAACTTAGACACTAATGTCTCTCTGTTTGGCTAAAGAGCAGTGTAAATGGTAGGGCAGTTGGTATTACAGTGTCCTTAGAGGAAGCCAGCTGCCCCTTTTGGCCATCTGGACAAGAGCCAGCTAGATTTGATGCACACTGCGTCAAGATGGGGGTCACATAAGCCATTTGGCCCCTGACCAATAAGTAGAAAGGAAATTTGTTTGTAAAAGTAACAAAAATAAATAATGTTTTCTACCCTCCAGCAAGTACTTTCAACCTGACAACACATTCTGAGTGTGCTTAAAGGTTAGGGGAGCAAAAATTAGATGTTGGTCATTTGTTGCCATTTAGTTTTTATTGTTATAGTCATATTAACTGGGACACAAACATAAGATGGTATATCAGTCTGATCATCCTCAGGCGCTGCTGCTATCAAATTAGCACTTTGTAGTTGTGTCGTTCATGGGGTGGAGAGGTTGAGAAGCGAGAAGGATGTCATGATTGTGCCAGACATTCCTGAGCAGGTCAAATTCCAATGGGTTTGTTTTCTTTTTTTTTTTTTTTTTAATACATCACAACCCACGGCTTTAGTTGGTATACTGGTAGGCTTAACCCTAAATGGGAAAGCACTACATGTAGTAAAAGGTGTTGTTAAAGGTGAGTGCACATGGCGTTTAGTGTGAGCTGAGAAGCCTTGTGCAACATTCAAATAAAGAGTAATTATTCTAAGTGTGATGTAAATACAGACACATTGTGACTTATCACATAACACACATAATGGAAAACTTTAGGATAAACTATGTCTAACTTCGTCCAACTAAACTATTAAATAAACCATCGCTTTTTTCATGCACGGATATGTAGTTTTTTCTTTTTTAACACCCAGTAAAAACCATCCATTCAGAACAGCAATAAAACTGTGAAAAGCCATGGCAAAAATATAATGTTAACAGCCATGAATTTTCACATAAGTAAAATCATATATTATGAGATATTGTTTAACAAAATATAAATTAAAAGGTTTTAGTGCCCTCAGCCCTAAGTTGATCTGCAGTTGCCTATTTTGATTTACATGGATTACCAGGCAAAGTAAAGCTTTCTAGTGTCTTTTTAAACACACTCACACACAAACACACACACATAATTATTCCTCAGTGGAAAAATAACAGCTTTATCTCCTGTGCACTCCTTTTTTTGAGTGCAGTGCCACGCTGGTAGCATAGTTTAATAGGAACTTATAAAATAAACTCAGTGAGTTAACCAGCTCCCACGTGCACATAAAAAAGTCCCGTGGATATAGAGAGCAATTGACTTTTACCTGCCTTCTCTGGGGGAAGAGGGAGGATAGGGATGGCTTTCCACAAATATCACCTCCCCTCTAATGTTCCTCTTTCTCTGTGTGCTTCTGCAAAATATACAGAGAAATGAACCAGGGAAAGTTACTGCAGTTGGCAGTTCTGGCTCAACTCCAGAGAGTTATTTGCCCACAGAATGGAAGAGATAACAGTTTGTACCATGCCTGCTAAGATCGCATTGTACTGGCCATCGCCCCATCTAAATTTACTGACATGTTATTTCATTTAGCAGGTGTCTCCAAGTTGTCTGTGTGTCTGATTGTGAATTACTCCTTACCTAGTATGTGTGATTGGTCTCAGCTAGGATGGTTCGGCTAGGAGTATCAGCTTTTATGTAAATGATGCCTTTCCACGCTTCAGGATGCAGAGACACGCTTTGAGGATCAGATCAGTAAACTGGTGTTGGAGAAACAGGAGCTGGAGTGGGAGAAGGTACGGCTGGGCCAGCATCAACAAGCAGGCTTTGCATCAACATCTGTAATATCTATATTTTGGTACTTCGATAGGTGGACATTCACAAAAGATCATGGGTGCTTCTAATCTTATTTAACAAATAGTACATTTTGATATTTTATACTTCGTTGATCATCAGTTGTTTTGATTGATTTTGTCTTCCTGTATGACAGGAATCCCTACAACATCAAAGTGAAACAGTGGCACACCAGCACACAGAATCACTCATTAATGTTAAGAAGCAGGTATGTTTTTACTGTATGGTTACAGTTTTTATATCTAAACAAATACTTTTAACAATACATTAAAACTCTCTGAACACTTTTCTATTTTCTTTTCTCAAGTTTCAGGCCAAAATAAGGAAAATTGAGGAGGAGAAGGTATGAAGAGCTTATTCCCAAAAATGTCAACGTGATACTCAGAGCATTTTATTCAATTAATGTTTTAAGTGGAATAGTAAATTCACTCATCTCAGTTGCACAATCTTGGCCCTTAGAATAGATTCTTCTATGCTGTGCTTCGGTATTTATTGTTTTTTTTTGACACTCACAGTAATAATGTAACATTTCAGGGGAAATACCAGGTCAGTGCTGAGCTAAAAGACAAGGAGATTAACAACCTGAAAGAAAAGCTGAAGTCGCTACAGGTATTGAGATGTGCAACACTCTGAGTCTCTGTCAGTCACACAAACAAACAAACACACACACACACCAGCACTTCCACTCATCACATCACATCACCTTTCTTTCTTTCTACCTATCTTTCTTCCTTTCTGTCTCCAGTTCTTTCTTTAAAATTAGAAAAATAACTGATTTTACCATTAAACTGTTCAAAGAGATAAGTAAATGAAGAAAGCTCATGCCTGACCAGAGTCAAGGGCGTAGGGTGTTAGTGCATATGCCTGACCCAGTCTGGCTCCCAGAGTGTTCGTCTTCAGACTTGACACCACAGAGGTGATATACAGCCATCCCCACGGTCCGCTGCACTTTAACAACCCAGCCGTGTTACAGAGACAATAGAGACTGTTTTTGATATTCTATCTGGGAGACACTGACTGCTGTGTTTGGCTAAAGTGAGGCCCACTTGTGTTCATTCTTGGGACATGGTCTGCTGGATTGCTTTAATTTAACACATTTTCACATCAGCGGCAGTTGGGATTGAAGTGATTTAATTGCCATACCTTGACGATCTGCTAAATTACAAATTTCAGCTCCATTGGAACAGTATGGTTCAATTAATCCATAATTAGATCTAAATAAATCATCATAGCAGTTCTTTTAATCTCAATAAATAACCTGTCTGATATCCGTTGTAATATAGTTTAGTATTTATTTGTCTCAAAATCAAACAAATGATAGGGGTATAACTGCCCACAACTACATTAATAAAAATAAAGGCAAATCTAATCTTAATATAGAATGTAGGTAATGACCTTTTTGATTTACCATACTACAGCATTTATTAGTAATTAAGACTATATTTTTGGAAGGTCATCATTTGATCCTAGGGGTTGTATTACTCTCTAAAATTAACAAGCTGCTGCATTGTCTCCTGGTCTCAAAGAATTGGTTGTCTTTGTAAGCAGGCTGGTAGATGCCGCCAGCGCTTCTCAATCTGACCCCTTTAACACATTAGTTCATTCTTGACCTTGGAAACAGCAGCTGACAAATCAGTCTCACCTTACGGTACATTGAGTAGCAGTGCTGTGTGTGTGTGTTGTATAAATATGTGACACCTTGATTTAATGTGTACACAGAGGTGGTATATTTGGTTAATGTGCAGAAAATCATGTTTTTGATGATGGGAACATCTCATTATTTTCATTTTTTGGATCCTGAGAAAAAGTATGGGAAACGTCTTTCAAATCCACATACCGTAACCCATAATGCTCTGTTCATCAGGATGAAAACCCTTTCTCTTGTTGATTTTCTTTTACTGGTATTTCACAGTTGCTAAAGTACAACTTGGAGAAGAAATCCAGTGAGCTGGTAAGGAAAGATTTCCTACTTATACAAATTGTTGACAGAGGATGGGTGGGAGTGAGAAAAATTAAAAGAGGAGGATGAGGGAACCGTGCTAAGGAGAGATGGGTTTGGAGGGAAGAGCTCATCAGGAGTAACGGATAGGGAGTGTGTGACACTTTGAACTGCCAGCACAGCAGAGAAAATATCTCTATTAAAATATTTTATAACTGGGCCTCGCTTGGTTTAACCTTCTTCACATAACAGTGTCTCAGAAAAGTGAGAGGGAGTCGAGTGAGAATGAGAGTGAAGGGAGTGAGTGGAAAAAGGAGAAAGAAGAAAAGAATCTGCTCAGCTTGATACAGACAATCAAACTATAATGGCAGTTTGAAGAGCGATAAAGCGCTCTGAGGCATGCGCTGAGTTGATTCCTTAATCCCACTGAAAGAGACAGGCACTAGCTGTGTTAGACCATGATCCTCTCAATCACTTGACAGTTGTTTACCCTGTAGTATTCTATGTCTGACAAAATAAGTATGGACATAGAGCCAGCAGCCAATTAGATTAGCTTGACAGAAAGACTGAATACAGGGGGAAACAGCTAGCCTGGCTCTGCCTATCAGCTCCTCTAAAGCTCACTAATTAATTAATTACACGTTATATCTAGTTTGTTTAATACATATGACAAGTTTGGGGTTTACAGGGGGTTATGTACAAGACTATTTCTTGGCCGGGAGAGGTGACCTCCTGGAGCCTTGTCATCACTTTAGTAGGTGGATTTTGTTACCTTTGGACAGAGCCAGGCTAGCTGTTTCCCTCTGCTTCTAGTCTTTATGCTAGGCCAAGCTAACCAGCTGCTGTTTAACAGACAGACATGAGAGTAGTATCGATCTTGTCATCAAACTCTCAGCAAGAAACTGAATAAGTGTATTTTCCAAAATGTTGAACTATTGCTTTAAGAAAAGTAACATTTTACAGTTGAAACATTTTTCCCAGTTCATCCTCATTCCTCTGTGTGTTAATTACTGGATTTATTTATGCAGTATTTTTGGAGCTAAACTTGTATTGCTGTAGTGTTTCTGCACTACACTTCCACAGATCTGTGAGTCAAACAGTCTCGAGTACTATGGCAACTTATTTCTTGGATTTTTCTCTCTGTAGAGGGCACTCATTTCTTTGTCTGTTTTAACTATACCCCTTCCACAGGAACAGAAACTAGCATTGCAGAGCAGGTCTAAGGACAGCCACTTGAACCAGCTGGGGGAGGTTGAGAAACGTTTCAGTGCTCTGACACGGCAGTGTGCCATTGTCAAGCAGGCCCACGAGAAACTAGAGCAAAATGGTAATGAATGGATGGATAGCTGGATACATACACTGAAAGGCTGATATATAGATGTTCTTCCTGTGGTGATGGCTGTAAGTTTACAAATTATACGCTGCAGAGACAGAATTTGCCTGAATCAATTCGCCGGAATCAATTCACAGGGACCTTGGTCCGTCCTGACTTGATACAGTAGTATGACTCAGCTCTTTCAGAAACAGCAGCACATTAATTCCCGCAAATATCCAGTTTCACTTCATCCCAATCATATTATTTTGGGGTTGAGATCTGGGTAATAAACAAAGGTCACTGTCATGTTCCTTTAAATGCCCCTCCAGAGTAAACCGTGGCTATGAAGGGATCTCCCAGGTCAGCAACAAAATGTAGTGTTAGACAGTGCTCAGTTGCTACCACAGGGCTTTATGTGAGCCAATAAAACATTCCCACAACATGCCATCAACAGGCCAGGCTCCATGGATCCATGCTGTTGACAACAAATATGCATCCAGCTGTTAAATGCTACATTTTGCTGCTCTTCAGCCATCCACTTCTGTGCTACATGTCCAACGTAGCTTACTCTACTTGTTCTCAGCTGACAATAGAGGAAATAGGCATGATTTTGTGCTGCTGTAGCCCAGGTGCCTTGAGGTTCAATGAGCTGTTTTTTTGAGATTACCTTTTGCCCAATAGCATGCAGATTTGGACATTTTGAGTGTCTATGTTATTATGCAATCTGTTTTTAAATGTAGGTGTGATCCACCATTTAGAGGAGCAACATGTTTACTTAAAAAGAGAGACAGATTTAATAATGTGTGTACAGCATATGTCATGTCATGAATGTTGACACTAGCAGATAGCAGCTTCTCTGGAGGCTTACAGTAACATACAGTGCTGTATGTACTGTTGAAATACATTAGCTTGCTAATATGAATATGTGCTGTTAACAGTAGAAGGCTTTACATTATAAGTAACCCTTGTAATCTCAAATTGTAGCCAATTACACTGTCACAGCCACGTTGCCCATTTTTCTACATTTATCACAAATTCCTAAACCACAGTATCTCTGTTTATGTAAAGGGATGATAGTTATACAGTTGGCTCATTCTGCCAGAGTTGTTGCTAATTTAAAAAAAATACTTTTTTGTGACATCCCTGGAAAGTGTTACTCATCATTTACTGTAAGGAACACAGAACAACCAGAGTGAAAATATTAAACTATAGTAACTGATAAAAAATAAAATATTTTGAAATAAATATGGTGAGTTTGTGAGTTGTATGGGATCCCTTCCTGTCTGCCCTTGTGTGTGTGTCACTCATTAATGGCAGACCATTGTAGTTATGTCATAGCATTTTGTATGATGGTGTCTTACTGTGTGTAATTCTTACAGTTGATGAGGCCATGAACATAAATAAGAAACTGACTTTGGCAAATGGAAAACAAGAAGCAACCATTGTGTCACTAAAGAAGGTATGTGGAAAAGTGCCTTAAAATTTGGAATTATTTGTCATCCCATTTTATTTAATATATCTAACTGTGGGTCACACAAAATGCTTTTGCATTTTTTGCAAGTTTGAACCCATTGTCAGTTTTTTCCTGTATCATAGCTAATAAAAACCCACGGTGTCCCAAGAAATAGCATTAAAATTATTAAGTATTTAAACAAAATCTTGAGAAATCAACTTCAAAGGAATCAACTTGGATAAATTTGTACCTTTGACATGTTTGATGTATGGTGCTTTCTCAGGAGTTGGAGGAGGTCAGTAAAAAGCTGATCATGGCCAAGATGTCATCCGTTAGACATGACAAGATCCTTAGTCCTACAGGAAGAGAGCAGTGTATACAGCAGCTGCAACAGAAACTGAGCATGGTAAGTGACAATCAATAAATAAGAATACATCTTTTATGCTAACCCAAAATCAAATCAAGTTTATTGTCACATACACAATCATACGCAGTACAACGTCTAGTGCAATTTGTTCTCTGCATTTAACCCATCCTAAGTATTAGGAGCAGCGGGCAGCTACTGTGCAGTGCCCGGGGACCAACTCCAGTTCTAAGGCCAGTGCCTTGGTCAAGGGCACTGACAGGAGGATTAGCATGTTTTTGACACTGATCTCTATCACATCAAAATCAAACTCCAATTCTCATTAAGAAAATTTGCCAGAAAGCTAATAATGATGCATACTTTTTCTACATTTCCTTTGCATGTTTAGGAAACTGAAATGAACAAGAAACTGGGTGAGGAAAATGTAGCTGTAAGAGCAGAAAAGCAGGTAAGAAATTAGAAAACAGGAAGAAAACCATATGTGACCACTACCTGAACCTTGATGCTCTTTCTCCACTGATATTTTGTGAGTGTGTTTGTTTTAGAGGCTGCTTTGCTGTCCAATGTAATATTGAAAAAAATGTCTTTTTGAAAGAAATTGTATTTAACCTTTTATGATTTAATATGGTATAAGCTAAAACCAAGCTTGGCCGGTCATATAACTGTAATGTCGTATGGCGCCATTGTGGATACCTATATTGTGTGTATGTGTGTTTGTACAGGAGGTGATGAGATCTTTGCAGCATACCCAGCAGCTGTTGTTGAGTCAGACACAGATAGTAAGCAGAGTAGAGCTGGAGCTGCAGACACAAAGAGAGCAGTACCAGGTCAGAGTCTTTCATCCTTTTCTGGTTTATGGACATAACTGTTCATATTGTATGCATATACATAAGCATAGACTTACTCTCATACTTGCCTTAAATTGCCTTATTTTGAATAATTTTTTTCTTGCCATCTGAGCCTAGATTTATACCATGTTGTCCTGTTTCCCACCATATCAATTATTGATGTATTAGTTTAGATACAATTTAAATTTTGAGCTGAAAAAGACTTCAAAGGTCGATAACAAACAAGAAAAGAATAGAAACCTAGCTTATAGTGGAACTCTTACTAAATCATGAAAAGTTATGGACTGCTAAACCAGGGCAGACCTTGTATATCTTCATCACCCTATTTACTGTCAGTAAATGTATATTATATTTAAAGTAATTTTATTAAAACAATTATAAAAAAATATATAGCAAAACTGTCATTTTTTACATTTTGCAGTTTGATATGAAAGTAAAGTGGTTTTGCCTACAAGTAGCCACAATTTGCTGCAATATTGCTGAACTAATAAAGATAATAAAGAAGAAGACGGAAGGAGGCATAGACAACATAAAACTGTCCAGAATGACAGTTTTATGTTGCATTTTTTTAACAGGTCATCTGGAATTTAGACACATACTTTCATTTTTAAGTGTTTTTTTTTATCTTTAGGATAGATAAAGCTGAAAGACACATGGAAAACATCACATTGTGTAATCATCCAGATTGAAACTGGAAATGGTATGATTTCAGGCTTATTCAATTATAATTCAGGGGCAAAAAAATATTTTTAAGTAAGATGGGAATAAAACAGGAGGATTATTGCTAGTACATTTCTGAGACGGTATGTGTGAATCTTGTGCTGAAAAAACAAACAGCTTCTTGGAAAATGATGCTAAACTCAGTGGGGTTACTTTTGTTGATCTTCTTGACTTCCCCCTTGTTTTTTACTTTCTTGGGTGCACCTAGCCATCAATTTTATTCTTTTACTGATGTAAGCAAATGTATGTCAAAATGGATTTGAATGATAGGGAATGTGGTGCATTTCACCACCTACTGGTCCCACACAGGTCAGGAATTTTTCAGGGTCTATTTAAATGATTATCGAGTGAATTTACACAAGGACAGAAATAAATGACGACCAGCATTTCTTCTCATAAATGTGATGAATGTGCTGTTGTATATCACAACATATACATTAGTGAATATGGTCCCCTCTGCAACTGAATGATAGTTAGTGTGTTTATTCTCCATTTATGGCTTTACAGTTTATTATTCTCTTTTCTTCTCTCTGTACCCCCTTCTCATTTTTAATTTACCTATTCATTCATTTATTAAAATCATTATTAAAATGACACAAGCCAACTGATTTGTATTAGCAAGAAGCCCTCTCTCTCCCTGCGCTGTTTAAGACCTTCTGTTCACGTTAAATAAACACATAAAAATTTAGTATTGCATTAAAAATCCTATGGGCGATTAATTTTACTGCAGGACCTTAAGCAGGAACACGGGGTGATGCGAAAGAAAAGCAAGGCAATGGAAGACAAGGTGGCCCAACTGATGGAGAGTTTCGCTGCTTCCAAGACCGGCTGGGACCAAGAGGTAGAAGAAAAACTGTAGTGTGAGAGAGGGCAGTACGATGGTGACATTTTAATATAACAAAAGCATTTGTCAGGTTAGATGGTAATGTCAAAAAAAGGAAAATTGTTAGTGATAAATTGTTTGTCATACTGAAACATCAGAAAAGAGTGATTGTGTCTTTTTTAATTCATCTGTGTACGTTTGTATTAAACAGAAGGCAATGTTTCTGGATCGCATCAAGAGTGAGCTGCAGGACCTTCAAGCAGTGAAAGATGCTTACGAAGAGCTTCAACAGAAACACACTGAACTGTCCTCACAGGCCAAAGTGCAGGCCCAGCATATATATGAATTGGAGGTACAGACACAAACACATGTATAGTGGCAGATCTCATCTGCCAACTACGCCTGTAAGAAGCACCTGCTCGATAATCTTACGTATCACACCTTTTTTAGTACAGTGCTTATAAACTACACTGAAATACCAGAAAAATATGAATACCTGTGATTTGATACAGTACAATACAATCACTCTGAAATAAATCCAACCATTAGGAAGCTTATCATCAGTTTTTGTTGAGACTGTATTGATGAGTGCTATGGTCATTTTGGAGGCTGTGGTACCTTTGTGTTGGAAAGTGTTTCTAACAGAATATTGGACAAAGCAGTTGGAAAGCACTAGCAGTCCATAATGAACTGTTGAAAGTTCAGGGATAGAGTGGTCACAAGTTCATCTGACTACATTATTTTTGCCAGACAGTTGAATATAGGACTTGTGAAGCAATTTGCTGGTCAACTGTGCCCTTGTGTGTGGCGTCACATACTATAGTATAAGTGTGAATAAAAGCAAGTGTGAACGAAGTGACATCCAACATGTGTGGTTAATAACAGAAACACCTGTCAACCAAAATAAAAAACATTGGTAACAGATGAAAAAGTTGCAAAGGCAGGGAAAACTCACAATTGGACATCCTAAGCATGTGATTTTTTTATTTATTTTTTTACACAGATGAGAGACAGCAGTCAGAACCTCAGTGTTTCTACTCAGATCTTCCCCACGTTAGTCGAGGAAATCAGAAGAGAGGAAACTCTTACTGAACCTATCCCCAGCTCTGAGCTGCCTAGCTTTGGCAGTCTGCAGCACATGGCCTATACTCAGACCAAAAACCCAGCCTGTCTGGAGGACACAGGAGCTGTGACTGTGCTAGTTGCCACTGGAGCAACTGGAGGTCAGCCAGCTAAATATAAACCTAACAGTGGATAAACATATTTTATTACTTGTTACATTCTGAGAATTCAGCATTTTACTCAGAACACACAAGCAATTTATTGACACATTATAAGACAGTCACATTTTTGCACTAAAAGCCATAGCATTTTTATGACCAGTACAATTTTTTTCTAAACATTTACATTGTGTTCTCTTTCAGGACAAGGCACCCCAAACCACCATCAACATTCTCAGTTTAAACAGCCCCTAAATCCTCCGTTTAGCTGCCCACTTACCAACAACAACCTTTTCAGCGTCTATAGTCTCTCTGGAACAACAGGCAGTGACACCAACATATTAAACAAATACATAAACAACTCTAACACGAGTGAGAGTGATCCTGATGTAGTTTCAGATTTAATTTATGCTACTTCCTCTGTACCTGATGCTGGTCTGCTGATTAGCAAAGGTAGCTTTGTGAGCGACACATCAACTGTATCTAGCCACAGGTCTATCAATGGATCTGTAGACTTACTGAGCAAAGAAAAGACTGATGAAGGGAATGGAGGAATGAGTGGGAAAGAACAGGGAGGGAAAGATGATGTGAAACAAGGAAAGAACAACAGAGAAGAAGAGGAAATAAATGAAGAGCAGCAGTGGAATAGAGAAGAGGTCCAAGGAGAAGATGCAAAGGAGAGTTTGGAGAGTGCTGGAGAAAAGAGAGGCACGCTCATGGTCCAAACAACAGATAGAGCAGACAGACGAGAGGATAGCCAGCGGTCAACAAAGGATGCAGGGGACACCAAACAGCCTGAAACAGAAACAAAAGATAGAGCAGGGGGAGAAGGGACAGATGGAGCGGAGGAGAGAGGAAAGACAGGGCTGCACACGCCAGAAACTCCAGAAACCCAGATACCGGCCCAGACTACTGATAGGACTACCAAGAAGAGCAACACGCAGAAGGTCATTGACTTCATGGACAGTGAGCCACTGCTGGCTGCCCATGAGCCCTCAGACTGCTCACAAAGTCTCTCTCAGAAAGTCAGTGAGAAGGATTCTGACTCTAGCCATGTGAACAAAGGATATGAGATGAGGAGAGAAGTACATACCCTCTGTTTTGATAAGCACCAAAGTGTCAGCCATGGGCCAAACTCTGTCTTTCAAGCGGTGCAACGCCTCTGTCATGATAAGGTCCAAACATTTGCTGAGTCACTTACTCAAATGCCCAGTCCAATTCTTAAAGTGTTTGAGAAAACCACGGAAGAGAAGCCATCCGACAAATTAGCAGCCAATATCCCCACTGAAGTTTCTGAACCTCTCAATCAGTCAAGTATCTGTAGCTCACAGACCAATACTACAACATTAGCTGCTCAGTCGGAAGGTATTGTCAGTATCCATGAGTCAGAGACGACTACAACACAACCTAGTAATCCTTCTGACATTACCAGCGACGTGATGCAAACAGATGAAATGTGTGATACACTTGTGAGTAAAGAATTTGTATTGATGAGAACAATGGTCGAACCACAAGCATTACCTCAAAGTCAGGAGATCTCAGAGCAGGAGAGTGGACAGCTGAAGTCTCTGGTAACTGATGATGAGGATGGTGATTCTAGTGCATATAAGATGAGGGAAGGTCAGTCAAATGTAGACACACGTGAAAACGATGCCTGTGAGTCTTCCCAGGAACCTATGGAAAAATCTAATTTGAAGGATGTCTGTGTTGATATCAAAATGGATACTGTGGACGTTGAATCTGAGGTTGAGACTGGCAGCTGTCAGGAGCGCATGAAAAGTTACAAAATAGAAGATGCAGGAGATGCAAAGACGACTAAATGTGAAACTGATTTGAAGCTCTCTGTCCATCCAAGTCATGAGAACTGTGCATCACCAGAGACTGGCAGCGCAAAATGCTATGAGCAGTCTCCAGCAAAAGAAATGCTGCTTGATGATAACAATAAGTCATCTCTGCCCAGCAATAAGACTTACAGGTTGTCATTTGTATGGGGCAGTGCTCAGAGAAAAACAGTAAGCTCCAGTACTAAGTTAGATGTCTCTGTCCTGCATCAGTTTGTTCATGTCTTACAATTAAAATATTTAAGCATTACCGTTTAGTGGCCTTCAAGAGAGCCTTAAAGGTAAATTTGTATTGGTTATGATAACATTTTACTCGCCTTTGGGAATGCAGCTTTACACAGCTATATAATACAGTATACAGAGCAAACCACAGGTTTTATAAGCAAAAATAAATGATAAATGAACGTTAGAATTACCAAACTGTCAGATGTAAACATCCATTAGATTTTGCAGCACGTCCTCTTGGTTCAGCTTTGACCTTCAAAACTTGTATTGTTTATTGCACACAGTTTTACAGTGCAGTTTTAATCAACATTTTCTATTGATGTTTTCATTATTAAATCAGTGGTTTAGATAATTGAGGTAAACTAGGGATTTTTTAAAAACCAATCTGATCGTCTAATTGCTCATGTTGCTTATCCTACTGGACTAGATTCTAAAGCTGCGTCTGCAGGTATTGCTGCTACCCCAGATCTCAGCAGTGACATTGGTGTGCAAAATATATCAGACACGATAGGAATGATGGTCAAGTCCACCAAAACAAAATCCAGGTCGAAAACCCCCCCAAATTTTGATGCCATTTAGACTTAGAAATGTGTTAAAGCACAAAACAAACTTATTAATGGACACACTATATGATCAGTATTGTTACAGTGGTTATTTTTATCATTGATATCATTGATGTTTTTTCAGGGATCCTCCATGTCTGAGCAAAGTACAAGTGATCCTGGTGGACTCCTCGGACATCCTCCCACCACAATACCCATGTTCCTCAAAAGCAAGCACAACAAAGGTGATGGTTGCATTTATGTGATCCATTTCATTAAAAAAGCATTAGGCCACTGCGGAACACAATAGTACTGCACTGTTGGTTCACTGGTAACCTCTGATATTGTGAACTCCGTATTCTCTGTATTTCATACCATTATCTAATTCATTGTTCCCTTCTTGCTGTTCTTGCCATATCACCTAATTCCTGCTAGTCCCCTTGGTGATTACCGGGGCTTCGGATCTGTTGAATGGCTCCGGTGTCTCTGGGACTGCAGCTTCCTCGAGGAGACACCAGCAGGGAGAGACATGCAGTGAGACAGCAACAGCAGACACGGTCAGTTACAGAACCTGTTATGAAGTAAGAAGCTGCTCTTTTGTGCCAAACTCTTGTGACATACTCACAAATTGATACTCAAAAATTATATTAAGCTCCACACACTATAAACCACCAGCCTCTACATGGAACAGACTTGAAACTGATCCCAGTGTTACAGGTAACAGAGGTTAAACAGCATTGATGATTTACCTGCCCCTATATCTCATATGATGTATTAATGATTCTTCACTATATTATGATCTCAACTTACAGCTATGTGGAAAATTTAATTTAAACTGTTCAAGCCCATGTCCAAGTATATTTCATCACAGTAAAACCACAGCATTGTTCCACATTAGGACTTGGTGCAAAACAGCAGGAAATGGCCACAGTGTGATGTTCACATAGAAACATATGAGCAGCCTCAGAGGAAGTTAGAATGACCCTTTTATAAAATATTTTCTCTATCAAATAAATTGGTTTGAGGTCATTTCTGTTCCATAGATTCTGAGTTTCATCATTTTATAAAATGTGTCTGAGTGGACCCCGGGGGAAATTTGTGCTAGAGCTTAATGAATATGTCTGTTGTATGAAGCTGACATGTCCTCATGAGAACTAGACATTATGATGCTTTTTCAACATTTTTGTGGTCCAAAAAGCTTAGAATGTGAGAGCAAGCAAATGTTAGCTCAGGCCAACACATTTAACAAAATGTACATAATATCGGAGAAAGATTTTAGACGTATAAAACTTTGACAAATGTTAAGTCAGGTGTTGAGTGAAAGGACGTAGCTGATGTATGCTGAACTCTTAGACGTCCTGTAGACAGCCAGACAGACAGAGAATGAATGACCTGTGGAAGAAAATCTACCTAATGATGCTTGGGTACCTCTCCTCTCTCACTTACTCAGTCTTTATCCATCCCCTCACTCGCTCTCTTCCTCTGTCACTTCATCATCCATCTCTCACTCACTCACTTTCTCCATCCTCTTGCTAGTTCTCTCTTTTTCATTCTCTGTTTCACTTTTTCACTCTCACACACTCTCATGCTCTCTTTTGTCACCATCACCGCAAACTGTCACACTGTGTTTTATAAGATCCAGGTGCTGGCAATTGAGGGAGATAGAGTGCAACATGCCTAGAGTATGAGAAAAAAAACTGGTCTGATAGTTAAACAAATTGCAGTGAGGGCCAAAGCCCTTATTTTCTGCAGACTCTGAACACTGGGAACATCACACAGAGTTCAGTCTGGGCCTGGCTACTTTCTCTATGCTGGATACTGTTACATATCAGTTGCCACTGGTTATTGTCTGCCATGCATTTGTTTATCAGTTAATGTTCCTTTCACTAGAAATTTTCAGTTTCCCCAGGAGGCACTGGGGCCTGAGAAAGAATGAATCCTTAAACTGCTTTTTCTTTACAGACTAAATATAATAAAAACACTACTGTTTAGTAGTAGTATGTGTTTGAGCTCTATTATTTGTACTTTTTGGTGTCATTTTTACATAGGAGAGCAGAGCTTCTCTCTCCATCAGTTCTTTTCCAGTCTCCACATCCTCCATCACAGTCAGCAGACTGTCATGGCAGACCACCCCAGGGTAAGTCCATTTACCCTACATAAAGAAGACCCTCATCCTTCCTACTACAATAGACCTTGTACTACAGTGCAAACTACATGTGTTTGGTGGGCATAAAAACTTCATTAGTAGTTGTGACTATTATTGCAGTTTTTATTTAGAATTTTGAGCTAAATATATCCACGACTTCACAAGTTGTCGGGAAGAGGTTACTTAAAATGTTCGAACTGCAACAGAGGTTGCAGATCATCCAAAAACACCCTGCTAGCTGAATGAAAATGTCCTTGATCAGCCAAGTTATAATGATAATTCATTGTTCACTAAAGTGATGAAATTAAAGAGTAAATTAATATAGGATTATATCGATTTTGCCCTACTGTCGTATTTCACACTTATGCAGAGCAAACTTTATTGGTATTGTCGGCCCAGAGCAGTGATAGACAGTGAGAACAAACACAGTGTCACTCTTAATGCCTAACTCCGCTGCACCATGCAGGTTACAAAAAATATGACATTTTAACAAAATTTCTGACAAGTTTTAAGTCATTATTTTAACATAATATGAAGGTGATTTCATAACGCTTCATGTCCAGTGTGTATCTCCAAGAGCTCTGTCATTGGCAGTCATAGTATAATTGCTGACTAAAACTAGCTAATGTTAATTTCTTCTTACACCAGGTGTAGCAGAGCTACTACCTCAGCTGCAGGTCCGAGTTCTGAGTCAGACTGGGAACTCTTCTGCTCCCAGGAGAGGGAAGACCAACAGTCATCATCATTCAGAACCCAGATCTCCAAAATCGAACAGTTCCTCAACACAGAGAGGCTCCGTTTGCCCAAAAGACGAAGAACTGACAACTAAACCACCAAAACGTACTGTTCTATTTAGGGATGCTACTGTATTTATAGTTACATTTCAAAAGTCTTCTTCTGTAGCACATATTTGGTAACTACTGGTGGTGCAGGTTTAAATGTTCTGAAAGCTATTACTTGTACTATATACAGTAAATGCATTAATGATTCCTTTCAACTTATTAGATTCCCTTCTGATTATATTTAGGTGGGTTTTATTTGCAAAGTTATCAAAGCCTAAGCTGAAAAATTGTGCAAGAGTTTTTGGCTTAAATCATTGCCTGTTCATATTACTCTTATAAAAACATTTCTACATTTTATTCGAGTGGAAAACTGCTCTGTTGTTTATGTTGCTGTATCTTAAAGATTTTATTTTAACATACACTTGTATGTTTATAAAGCAGTGTTGAAATGTATGCATTATCATCTATACAAAAATAAAACATTTGGCTTACATTTGGATTTACTGGCCATTTGATAGCTTTATGAAGTTGTCAGTTGTATCAGTTGTTTTCCAAATAATCTACATAAAAGACAGCATCAGCAGTGAATTTGGTTCTAACCCTGATATGTCTCTCCCTTCACGAGTACGTTTTGATCAACAAGGACAGTACAGCCAGCTCTCGACTGCCTCACTGACCAGAGCAACATAACTTGGCACAGCAAACCCTACAGACAGCTGGTTGTCCTTTTTAGGCAAGGACAAATTTATTGAAACAACAAAACAGTATGTGTTACATTTGGTTTACTGGAGTCATGTATTCACAGGATGTCATGCATTTCACAGCAAATAGCCAGATAAACAGCGAAGGCCAAGCACTGTTGTCTAAAGGCCTGTAACTGTTAACATGCTAATTAACATTAATTAGCATCATGGCCAATCAGGGTTGCATGTCTCAGAGGAGCTCTAATTGTAGAGGCACCTTTGATCAACACCATGTTGTTTCTACTGCTGCTGCTGCTGTTGGGTCAATTACGACTTGGGATACAACTGGTTAGAATCTATTAACACGTATTAACATAAATTGAGAGATAACAATTAGCACAACCCCCCAACCCTAATTAACAAAAATCAATTAGCAAACATACGTCTAATTAACACATTCTAACGAGCCTCTCGTTAACTTTATGTTCCCTGCGAGGATGATGGAGGAAAGAACATATGGCCCTATGTGAGCATGAAGCAGCTGACCCTCAGATCTTCAGTTTGACTGCTACGTATGTACTGTAGTACATCTCTGGTTTGGAAGTGGACTAGAAGAACTGCACAGTATAATAGAGCTTTGTTTAAGTAAACATTTCTCTGAGCTGAGCAGTAGAAGCAGAAATTATCTTGGTTCTTCTTGGATCAGTTTACTGGATGGTGTAGCAGTTTGGATGAATAAGTAGAGTGACAGTAAATTTAGGGTGTCTCCAGTGAGATTCCTTGTAAGTAGGACAGTTATCCTGGAAACTGATTTATTCTAAGGCCAATCAGATAGTGAAACCGCAATGGGCTCAGACAAAAGCCACAGCGGTTTAGCCATCGAAAAGAAGAACATTTAGGCTTAACTCTGGCTGAAATATAAACAAACGTATGTGCATTGAAATCCTTTAGCTGTCGTGTTTGACACTTGTTTTGTTGCAGCCATAATTGGGGCAGAATATGTATTGAAATTTACTGAAGTCCAGAGCTGACATTTGTTGGAGGGTCTTAATTTAAAATCTGGCTTCTCTTTTTTAACATATAAGGGTTAAGGTGCATGTAGGAAAGGAGCTAAATTGTACTGGTGTTCCTTGGCTATGTTAATCTGGGTTTTTAGTCAGTTGGGAATGAGAATAGCAATAAAAGGGAATTACAAAAAGTATGAAAGTCAATTGAAATACTTTTGTGTTAGAAAGGTGATGCTGATTTAATCTTTTTCTCATGCAGAAACATTAGATTTTTGTGTACATTTTTAAAATCCTGATGTAGGACAGGTACATGGATAGGGAAGTTTCTGTCACTGGCTGCAAAGCTCTCGCAAACATTCTGCTCACGTACTAAAATTAACAGCGCACATTTTGATGGTGGCACAAGGTCTCCGCTTGGTCCATCTTACTACACTTACTGATAATGAATACGCCTGAATGTTAATGCGCTCATAAAGAAATCTGGAGCGTTTGAGTGGATCTGCCGACCACTGCTGACCCTTATCCTTACTGGGAGGAAGGGAGGAGAGGGGAGGAGAGGAGGGGGAGGTGTGGAATATAAAGGAGTTAATTTTAATACACTCGTGCACACAAACACATACACGTTAGGTTTCTCTCTCACATACAGTGTCTATCTCTTCCTCTCTCTCTTACACACACACAGACACACACACACAGCCTGGGTTATGAAGTGTTGGCGCTTTGAAACAGTCAATTACCCTCTGGCTAGGGAGGATACCTGCTGTTAATTACTGCTCAGTGTTTTATATGGAGAGTAAATAAAGAGACCGCTGACATTCACATTCCATCAATGTGTCCCCTAGCACACACTGTATTGTGTGTGTGTGTTATTTGATGTTAAAATAATCCCTCAGAGGTGGGCACCATGGGAAAAAACACTTGTATCAAGATTCTGAATGTCTATATCACCTGCTGTATAGCTTGCTGTATTTCTGCAAAACATTAGAATAGGTTGAGTGTAAATGTATCTTTGACTTCTAATGATATACAGCATGTACCACCCCCACCCCCACCCCCACCCCCAGCTCAACTACAGAGCTACAGAGGCCTATACAGTAAAGAAGCGGTCACAAGTTTGAATTCAAGCCTGATTTACTGCCCCATTTTATTGAAATTCTGTACATGAGAAGGGAGGAAAGCAATATATTTGCCAATCCTCCAGCTAAATGGGTCTCACCACTAAACATTGTTGAATATCCTGGGGTTATGGGGCCATGTTTTGTCATATTATACCTCTTTGCCTCAAAAGCCATCACAGTAAATCTGGCCGGGAAGTCGTATTAAACGGTGCAGTAGATGTCTGCTGAGACGGAGGCTGAGTGCAATCCTGGCACTCTGAGTGTACACTGCAGTCTTAAAGTGAAGAAGTGCAGCTGCTCCTTTGGCCCTGTAAAAACAGTTAAATGAACAGATTATTATGGAGAGAGCGGGATTCTGCTCCTCTTAATTCACTTTACACTGTACAATAGAGCTTCCTTTTTGTATTTTTCTCTATATGGCAACTATCCATTTAACGTTATTAATTCATTTAAATTTAAAAAGAGTAATTTGTTCCTGTTTGGATAAAGACAGTTAACATGGGTTTCTAGCAGTGAAAACACCTCTTCTCCTTTACATTTTCACTTATTGGTTCCTAGTCTAAATGGACTGAGTCTTAAAGGACCATACCACTGTGTTTGAACATCAACTACAAATTATGACGGTGTAGTCCCTCATTCATCCAGGAGTATTCTATCGTAGAAAAGGTTTCAGGTTTCAGTCGTAGTCATCTGGAACTACAAATTATGTATACTTTTATTTAAATGCATTGTATATAGAAAGTATTTTCACTACTGTTCCGGGCAACCATTGGTTTTCATTTATTTCTGTCTGACGTGAAAATCAATTAGCAGACTCTTAAAACTTGCTTGAATTGGTTAATCCATTGCAACATCAGGTCTGCATTATTGTTGGTCAATGTTACATTGTCGTTGATGGTGGAGTTGAAGTTCACTAGAAAATCTGCACTGAATGACCTCACCAAAAATAACGAAACTTTGACAAATGACAAAATGAAACTTTGACAAAAGATGATTGCAGACTTGATGTTCACTGTGATGGATTACACAACTCAAGCAAGTTTCAAGACTCTTATTTTATTTCATACTGTAAAGGATTTAACAGAATAGTAATGAAAATTTAAAACCACATCAGCATGGTTTGGAAAAGGGTGACGTGACCTTTAAGGTGAAAACGTGCAGCTGTTGTTCCAGCTTTTTAGAGACACACATTTCAACCATAAAATACACTCAGCATTATACAGTGAGGCAATACAATTTAACAGCCTCTAAAATGATCATACAGTTGAATCAACATGTCTCTAAAACAGTTTCAACAAGAACTGAACAAACCTTCGTGAAGGTAGAATTTATTGTATTAGACTGCATTAGTTTTAGCTAGGTGTACCTAATAAACTGGCAACTGAATGTGTCTCAACTTTAGTAAAATTTGTTCTTCTTTGTTTTACTCTTCAATCATAATCCCCCTAAAACACAAATGCTCTAAAGGGTCAACTTCTCTAAATTCAGTTGACCTTTTTTACAATATAGAAGCAACCGAAGTTGAAAAAATAATAATAAAGATTTGCTTTAAGACCACCACTTGCTGGTACTTGCATCTTCATCTTCATTTACCACTACACTGTTCTGTGGCCACCTTCGTTGTGCTATGTGCAGTGAAACAACAACTTAATATAAAAACTATACAACAATAGCATCATTCTATAGAACTAT
This sequence comes from Siniperca chuatsi, assembly GCF_020085105.1. Taxonomy (NCBI): domain Eukaryota; kingdom Metazoa; phylum Chordata; class Actinopteri; order Centrarchiformes; family Sinipercidae; genus Siniperca; species Siniperca chuatsi. The sequence continues at coordinate 24,182,529 of NC_058045.1, read as the reverse complement.
CCTTGTTTATTTTTCCTTCTCATCATTTCACTAAGCTGAGTTTAAGCTACATAGAATACCTGTCTAAATCAATTCCTCCCAAACCAAATCTATGAAAATTTCCCATCAGTGAGTTTATCCAGACATTAAATCAGTTAACTGCCCCTTTAACAGTTGAACACATCAGTAGAATTAAAAGAAAAGAAAACAATAGACATCTGAACTAAAACCTCTGTGTTTAACGTTTTTTTTCACATAGCATTTCTTATTCTCAGGTTTGAAATATAGTTGTGCTGTTTGTCTTCTGTGGTTTCTATCTCTGCACATTTTTACTGCGGTGAAACCTCACGACGCTGATAAATAACAGGCTTCACCTTTCCTTAGCGGGGCTCAGCATGACTGACTGCACTCCTAGTCTCTCTGAGAGTGTGTCCTCAGCTGTGAATCACTTGTGTTCAACACACACCTACGCTCACAAGCGCACACACAGTCCGCTCGTCTTTCACCCGCAAGGAGAGAGCAGAGCAGAGAAGATAATCTCTGAAACGTCGCCCTGCTGTCAAAGGTCAGCAGAGTTGAAAGGTCGCCCTCCACATCATTTATAGGCTCTTAAATAAGCCCAGTCTTCGTGCTCTAGCCAACTCTGCCTTTTCAAGCAGTTATCAGACTCTACAAGTTATGAATTATCTTTCTGATGTGCACGTCTGCGTATTGAGAGATCAGAGAAAGAGTGAAAGAGAGCATTGTGGGAAGAAGAAGAGATATAGGAGAGAGACAGAAAGAAAACAAATACAGCAAAAGAAGGGGTCTGGGGATCTCAAAGACTTCTTAAGTGGACTCTTGTCCCCTGCTCTATAGTATTTTATTATAAATATAATCATTACCACTTGATTTTTAAGACATTCATGTAAATGTCATAAACAAAACAAGTCCTTTGTAAAAAATATAGGAGACGCAGTAAATGGATGATGGACATGAATGGGTGTGCCCGCAATCATTTGCATGCCTCCTGGTCATTTTTACTTACCTCTGCTCCTGCACACTGTTGACCACTGTCAGCTGTAACTATGGTAACAACCAGGGGGAAACATGTTGATGAGGTTAAGTAATATGTGCATTCATTACAACCTAAAGTTCTTCCATTTTGTACTTCTTAGCACTGATCTTCCAACCTTTTCAGTATTGTTTAACCCCACTTGTCAACATCCATATGACAGACTCTTGGACTTTGATCCCTGGACAGATGTTCCAGACTTCTGTTGTTTTTACAACATTAGAAATACAATAGTAATGGAGAGCATGATTACAGCCCATGCCATATAGCCGCAACGTCACCGGTTTGACTCCAGGCGGTGACCTTTGTTGCATGTCATGTCCTTCTATCCCCCATTTCCTGTCTGCCTCTTCACTCTCTCTCTGTCCAATAAAAGTGAAAAAATGCCCAAAAAATATCTTAAAAACAAAAAAAGACAATAGCGATTATATGCTTTAAAAATGGTCAAGCTCATTATATTGAACTTATGCTATGCTATGAAGAAATCGATTAAAGAATGGGCTATAGATGGACTTTCAAAGACATTTTCTGATCATCCAGTTTAGTCAGCAAGTAAAGGAGTATAAAGGAGAAAAAAATACTACTAATCCAATGGCTTCATACTCCCTACATCAATGTGTGTGTAAACAAATGGCCAATGTGTGTAACCAAGTTTCAACAACAGCACAATCACAAAAATCTCTTTAGAAAGTCACTTTGGTGCATGATAATACACTATAGCCAGAGGTGCTGACTGCTGTTGAAAGTGAGTTATTTTTTGGGCATGACTGCAGCACCACATCTGGTAGTTACACTTACACTTATGTGTTCAAAAGTCATATGTCAATGCGAATTGCTAGAATTTGACCACTGGGACCGTTTATTCATCCAAACCAACCAATGCAGTGACTGTACAGAGGTTAGCTGTAAGATAGCTAGCAACAGACTGAGTGTGGGGGAATCTGCCCGTGTGTGTGTTTGCAGCTCTGCCTCTGACTGATCTCAGAACTCACCCGGAATTTCAGTTAGTTCTTCACCTCGGACAAATGCAAAACGTTTGCTTCTGATTCTCAAACTGGAAAGAATGGCGGCTTTTGCAAGATATTTTCTAAACTATTCAATGAAATCAAAGGTGCTTAACAAATTTGATTCACTGATGGAGTTTCGAGAGGCAGTGAAGCATGTTATTACCTAAACTACTCCCCATAGTTCGCTGATGGAGTTAGCTTTCAGCTATTAGGTCAGTCAATTTTCAGTGGATGTTTTCCAGCCAAAAACCCAGGAAAACTGAATGAAAAAGATGTAGTGTGGCTTTGCAAGGCTAGTCCCTGAGACAAAATGTTACCTAAAAGGGTTCTGTGATCTAATGTGAGTACAGTAGGGGTCTGTACCATAAAGAATCTTGCGGACCCTTAAGAATGTGTCGGAGACATAGGCAATGAAAGGATAAGCCAAAGAGAGGTAAAGATAGGATGAAGTGTAAGATAGAGGAGCTGGTCGGCTCTGTGATACTCTGCGGACTGTAGTTGTGACAGAATTATCCTCCACTGAGGACCACCGTGGCGGCAAACATACGTTTCTGATTTCCTTGGAAGGCTTTAACTTCTTATGGGTACATGGTCCTCCCACAGACCAACACTGTCATCGATGCCTATATATCTACAGGAATGTGTGTGTGTGTGTGTGTTAGAGCATGTGTGTGTGGTTGTCTCTGCACATGCACTCCCCTCCAGAACATGAAGCCATTTTGTTATTGATAGAATAGGGGCCTAAAGCTTGGGTCTGGGTCACACGGACACAGACACACACAAATGCACACACACAGACTACAGGAGGTGTTGGTGTGTGAGCCCCTCCTCAGTGAGTTGCTCGCAGTTGGTATGATGGAGACGTCTTTCTCACTCCAGGGGATCCTATAAACCTGTCACGACCATGATCTCTGTCTCTTCCTCTCTCTGTCTCTCTGTCTGTTTCTCTGCTTTTCTTATTCAGTTTTGTGTTTGTGAGTAAATGAGACTTTTCAAATGTTTTAACAGTAAGAAGCCTCACATGAGATCCAAAGTCTGTTTCTCTCTCAGTCTCACACACACATGCACACGTGCACTGCCCTCTAAATCACAGGCCCAGAACGACCTGCCAAGTTCCATTATGCTACAAATGTATTTAGTTGCCGGTTTCGAAATGTCAGAGATTGGAGGCCTTTCGGTCCGTAACAACACTGTTGTGTTCTTCTTGTTTTGATGTTGAACCATAGCTTGAACTCATAGATAACGGCTGCTATGTTTGACCTTGTTTTCTTAGATTTTGTTTCAAATAGATGGGACCTGTGAGGCTGAAACAATAAACCGCGGGTGTCATGTAACGGGTGATTTGTATATACTCCTGACTTGAAAAATGTTTATGAATTTTAACAGTGCACATTGAGTGTAGCAGTAATAACCGTTAATAACTTTAAAGCATTAAGAGGAGAGTGCAAAGGCAAAAGGTGAACCTATTCAAACCTGTGAAGTCCTGAACAGGAGTTAAAATTCTCACAAAGATCTAATGTAGCTGGATGTTATTTAAACATGGCACCATGTCTCTCCTTCTGTACAGTATTAGGCTTGGGCGGTATCTGTTTTTTGGTACCTTCATACCTTTCTGACATTTCACTGGGGTATACGGTATATGACGATATTTATGGGAAAAAACCCCATAAAACCTGAGCTGCTGGTGATAGAAGTCATTGTAGCATGTATGACATTGTCTAGCCTACAATGCAGTGTGTCTAATATGCAATTAACCTTCTAATACAAGTCTAATAATCAGTAGATAGGAAAAAAGCGCCCTTCTTTTCTATTTCGTTTCTATTTTAACCGGCGCGGCTTTTCTAGCCTTTACGGTACTGGTTCAGCAGCCAGAAACCTCATAGACCAATCGCATGTGTTGTAAATCATCTCACATGATGTTACTCAGCCAATCAAATCTGTGCATTCCAATAAGCATTGCGACTCAACTCAGTAAGTGATATACACACGGGAGACGAGATGTCAATCGGAAAAATAAGCAAGTAATTTCACATGACGTGCTCTAAAAAGAGAAAAGAACATAGGGAAAAGAGAGCTTTAATCCATAATGGACAGACTCTTGCATGTTCATTCTTCCCATGGGCAGACTGTGGCGATTATATTTAATTGAAATTAAAACATTAAAAGCAGCAGTGTGAAGCACCACTAAGGTTGTGGGACAAAGCACAGAGCATCTTTTGAGCAAACATACCCACTCAAATCTGAACTGAGTGCACAGAATATAAACAATCTAAGAGCCAATATGATCGATCCACCAGAAACAGGAGAGTGTGTATTTTTGATGATATTTAAAATCATACCTTTGGGATTTCTAAATACCCTGGTATACTGTAATACCTTGATACCGCACAAGCCTATACAGTATATACACTCAGTCAAATTTACAAAATTGAGAGTACTTCGTCTCTCTACGCAGGTACATATTCTATGCATAGGGGCTGACCTATGGGGGACAAGTGATGAATTATTAGTTAACGACAAACCACCTGAGGCTGCATGCAAGATTCAAGCACCTGTGCACCAAACCCTCAACGTCAATTTTGATGCCACGAAAGCAGGTTGCTATATGTGTGCAAATGTGACAGGACAGCTCGGCCACTTCCCAAACGTAAACGCGAGAGTGCCAGAATTGCCTGTCATGGTGGCTTTTTTTAACAGCATCCAGTATTCGATATGTGTTGCAAGCTACTTAATTATATCCATTGCTGGCTAGCGTTCCAGGGTGTACCTGGCGTCTGATGCTAAAAGTTGCTCACATGGCACAGGTAGAGAGACTACTGTGGCTTTAGAAACTTTGTACATAGGTCCATTAGACCCAACCTTTTTTGCACCGTAGACTGTCCTCACACTGATTTCATGTACTGCTGAATTCTGAAAGTCGGTGATGACAGAACCTTGTTTTCTAGGTCATCAGACCTACTGATGATCTGGTTAGTTAAAAATCAGCATATTGTTGTTGGGGGAGGAGTCATGGAATAATGAGGAAAAAATGCAGCGCAGACAGGCTGCACTATGTTCAAGGTAATCAAAACAAAAATAACATTATAATATTATTGTCTAGAAAGTTATATTTTTCTTTATTCAGCAGTACCGGTTTGGGTTTTGGTTTGAATGTTCAAACCTTGCTTAGTTTCTCACCTCTACACACCTGACCAATTGCTACGTGAAGTTAGCGTGCTTGTTGAATTGTCTGTTTCAGAAATGATCAGATGAAGACATTCAAAACACAGGTTCCATTTTAGTGCTGCATGTGGAGAAAAGGAGACAGGAGAGCAGAAAGGGATGGCAATCATGATTAACAATGGTCAAGTAATCCCACTGACTGGCCCATTAACCACTCAGATACATCTCAGGTCTGTTTGTTTTGATAGTTAAGCAGCGAGGACAAATATCTTTCTCTGTTATGATTCCATTAGCAGAGCCAGTGTCATTTTCCCACCCCATGGACTGGTCTGCCCAGAGACCCACTGCCCTCTACCCAGAGAGGACCTTCCCATCTGGGGGACACGTCTGGATGACCCCCTGGTATGCTAGAGGGGCAAGACCCAGGAGATAAAATGTGAATAAAAGAACAAAACAAATACAACCAAAATGGAAATTTTACGATCTCACTAGAGGGTAATATATTTTTTTTGTCCTCACTTGCTACAGTTTGCACAAGGTCAAAGATGTAAATATAAAAATGACAGGGAAGTAGGTCCTGAGACAATGTTTAATTTCCCTCTGTGTGCGTGACAGTCTAATACTGACCAAGTACTGGTCTGGTGATCTTGTGTTTTGAGTAGACACTCCAAGGGCAGTGGAATCAGTGAGGACACTTCGTACGTCCTCTCACATTGGCATTACAGTTGGTAAAGTAGTATTTAGTAAGTGATACTAAGAGGGATCCAAATGATCATTCAAGAAGTGAACTTTGTAGGGAAGAAGCATGTGTCTTGTTTGTTTATGTATTTCTGATTGAAATGAGACATTGGGGTGGGACATAATACAGAGAGGAGCCAACGGTAGGTGGGTTGGACCAAACACATGTAGAAAGTGACTTATTACAAATTCTTGAGCTTTGCAAACACCATATTCTTAAAAATGAACATTATCCAACCAAAAGCCATGGGGTTGCACTAAGTTCTTCGTAAAACCAAGAGGTGGAGCAAAGCCATTGTTTTGCAAGACAGACAAGTCCCAAGTCTAGCCTCTTGTCAGGACCAACAAGTTCCGATTCAAGCCCCTAGTTAAGTTATATTAATACTCATTAATACATTCCTCGAAGCATCGGCCGAGGAGGTGGTTGCAGCCATCTTCGACTCAAGCCTCACTCACTCAATTAATCAACCCTTAATCAACCCTAAACCTAAACTAAATTATAACTCATTTGAAAGCCTTGTTGTTAATCTTTCACACCCAACCTGGAAAACACTACAGCCAATTCTATTTGTTATAGTGTACTGTGCTCCTAGTCCTTATTCTGAATTTTCTGATCTGAATTGAGTATTTATCAAGTTTAGTCTTTAAAACAGATAAAGTAATTATTGTAGGTGATTTTAATATTCATGTGGACGTTGATAATGATAGCCTTAGTACTGCGTTTATCTCATTATTAAATCAAATTGGATTCTGTCAGAGTGTACATAAACCCACTCACTGTTTTAATCACACCCTTGACTTTGCTCTGGCATATGGCATTGAAATTGAACATTTAAAAGTCTTTCCACAGAATCCTTATTTATCTGACCATTATTTAATAACTTTTGAACTCCTATTACTGGACTACACGCCATTAGGCAAAATCTCCTACACTAGATGTCTATCTGATAGTGCTGTAGCTAAATTTAAGGAAGTGATTCCATCTGCATTTAATTCAGTGCCATGCTTAAAGAAGTTTTACCTTTCCTTAGCACTTACTTAGAACTAGATATGATCAATCTGTTTTTATTAACAGGCTATGTACCACAGTCTTTTAAAGTAAATGTAATTAAACCTCTTTTTAAAAAGCCCACTCTTGATTCAGGGGTTTTAACCAACTATAGACCTACAGTGGTGTGCAAAAGTGTTTGCCCCCTTCCTGATTTCTTATTTTTTTTGCATGTTTGTCACACTTAAATGTTTCAGATCATCAAACAAATCTAAATATTAGTCAAAGATAACACAAGTAAACACAAAATTCAGTTTTTAAATGAAGGTTGTTATTATTAAGGGAAAACTAAATCCAAACCTACATGGCCCTGTGTGAAAAAGTGATTGTCCCCTAAACCTAATAACTGGTTGGGCCACCCTTAGCAGCAACAACTGCAATCAAGTGTTTGCGATAACTTGCCATGAGTCTTTTACAGCGCTGTGGAGGAATTTTGGCCCACTCATCTTTGCAGAATTGTTGTAATTCAGCCACATTGGAGGGTTTTCAAGCATGAACTGCCTTTTTAAGGTCATGCCACAGCATCTCAATAGGATTCAGGTCAGGACTTTGACTAGCCTCTCTCTCTCTCTCTTTCTCACTCTCACAGTACAGTAAATTTACAGGAATCATGAAGGCTTTTTAAAAATTCAAATAAACTATGTAACATTTAAAAGCACAATGATCAGCTGTGTTGCAATGTTATTTATGTAATCACAACCATTTGTAACTTCTGAGCCAAAACTTTAACATTGCTTTCAGTTTCTTGTTAACCACAGCAGAAGTCTTTATACGTCTTTTGGTCTGCACTGCCAAAGGCACCTTTCATTCCAGCTCGTCCAACATGATTGGCTGTGTTTTTAGGGGTTGACATCCAAAATATACTAGCATGACATTTTATCTTAATTTGGAAAAATGTAAGAGTGCATATTAAAAAATGTGATTTGTTACAGTAATGAAATAGAAATGAGTAGTTTTTCATTCAGTATATTAAAAGTTATGATGTGGATGATTACTGAAGGTGCAAAGTCATTTTTCATTTCATTGTTACTTTTAAATAGTTGGACATCAGACTCATACTGTGGGTTGTTATGGTTGCAGTTTACCCCCCATAACACTGCATATTTAGCAAAGGGGAGCCAGGACAGTAGTTGAACCAAATAATGGACTATGGCTCCACCATTTCAAACGAAATACTACAGTTGGTCTCAATAATCAGTGTTCTGCTGTATTAAGTTCACAATTCATCCTCCAGCCTACAGTTTACAGATGTGTATGAAGCTTCACATATCTTAAGTCTTGTGTGGGAGACCAATTTGTAGATGTAGTCTGCAGCTCCGCGGTCATTGTGTGCCTAACAGTGCTTTTGTTGTAGAAATATAAGTTGCAAAGTTCATTCATTTCTCTCAGGTTGTGTTAGTGTTTTCATTTTTCTATTTTGAGGCTTAACATTCACATTCATTTGACCAGTAATTTTAGAAACTGCTCCAATGGCTGATTTACTGATACACAGAGGTCAATGCTTTGATTTACTCACTTCCTGTAGTGCCTGTCTGTTATTTGTTCTCATGTTTTTCCTCTCTTAATGTTTTTTTTTTTATAACTGGTAAGCATTTTCCATCATAGATTACTGTTTTTCTTCTTTTATTTAGCTTTAGCTCTTTTTTTAACAATTTGAGAATTATATGAGGATTAAGATTCTGTAAAACAAAAGTTTTAGAGGGGAAGATAAAGGTCACAAGGTTGATTGTTGTCATGTAACCACGGGTCAATTTTTTTTCCTGAAAATAGTCTTTTGATAACTAATTGATAAAATGATGGAAGTGTTTTTGCTTTTAAATAACTATTTGGAGGGAGGCAATAATGCGAGTCGATGGTAATCTGTTAGTTGTTGATTGATGGCGTTCAATCCAGCCCTTAATGACCTGTCAGATGGCGGGAAAAATGAGGTCAAAGGTCATCGGATTCAGATCAGCAGAGTTCCTGCCCACTGCCACTGTGGTCAGAAGAACAGTGTTTGTTTTTACGTGTGGTTCTTCATGTCGGAAGTGAAGTCGGGCCGTCCTCCAAGAGCAACATGTGGAACTAGAAATAGAAGGTTGAGATTTGCAAGGGAGTCCTGATGGAAAGAAAACAGATAGAAGATAGAGATGTTGAGACAACTGCAAGAAAATTTAACAATCTCCTACTGGGCTGCATAGTTCTCTTATTATTTAAGACATAAAGTCTATCAGGAACTATAGTCTGCAATGATTCTGCTGAGCTCACTGAATGTTCCAAAAGTAAAAATGTACTGTAACTTCCCATCATTAAAGCTTTGTCTCAGCATGAGATACTTTCAGACTATAGCACCAAAGCACAATGTTAAAATAATCTATTATTACGCTTGATGACTGAGGCCATACCCCGCCATCATCATTCCCTGTCAGTCCATTTGTTATTAAAGTGCTGGAATGTGTCTGGTACTTCATCATGGTGAGCAGTGCTGAGCGGTCACTCTGCAGCAGGAGGCCGCATGACTGAGCTATGTCCTTACCCCCCCCAACACACACACACACATACACATGGTATAACAAAAACACAGGTACACACATGCTTCCATCCAGTGACCACAAGACACATTAAATGAAATAAGTCCACACATGTACTGTACACACACAGAGCTGATGATGGCAGAGCGGCAAAGTTGATGGATGGTCTGAGTGCAGGGAGGTGTTTGTCTGGCAGGGCACCATGGGTGTCAAATCCAATTCATTCCACTTTATTTTATACACAAAGCTACCTGAAAGAAATTCAAGAAATCGTATACAGGCAATATCGGAGCAACTATAGTGCCACTCTTGTTTTTCTTTGTTTTTATACTTGCTGCTCAGCTGCTTATCTTGCACCTTGTTTAAGTGAACTATAAACTAAGACTAAAGACTAAGGGCTCCATTTTTGTGTTGGCAGATAAATCCTCTGGGCAACATGGATATCTGTGCAAGAAATTTCTGGTAATCCGTCCTGTAAGTGTTGATATATTCACCGGATATGTGAAAACTTGTTGCTGGTGGTGCTGGAGGAAAAGTCACTAAAGTCAGCAGGCTTCATCCTCTGGGGGACATGATTGTTTGATTTCTTTTTCGAGTTGCAAAGTGGGAGGAGCTATTTTGGGCACCCCTGGTTCCGGAAGTAAAAGTCCCATTCATTTTCCCCACAGATAATTTTATGTGACTCATAGTAGAAGCACTTCTACGGCTTGGATGGACATGAAACTCACCTGGTTGAATCATCAGTACAAAATAGTAACAACTGCGTTAGGAAATATCTAGTTCTTTGATAAAAAGCAAAAGGTGCAAGCCTGTGGACATAAAAACATTGAGGTAGAAGTTAACTTCAACTCCCAAGTTACATTTCAGCAGGAAACATCCAATCACAGCTTAAAATTCTGTTACGTGTGCCCCCAACGGTGGGCGTAAGCTAAAGACTACTATTGATTAAACGGACAATACAATCTGCAGCTTAATCAATGTACTTTTGGATTCTGGGTTAGTTTTGGATTCCGTCAGCGACTAGGGTCCCATGTTTTGTTCACAACTGCAACGAGGAAGAATTTTGAATTTGCTACCGCTCTGATTCACACCTCTGACTGGATTCTTCTCCATAGCAGCAGTGGCCGAGGCTCATGGGCATTGTAGTATTTAGACCTGTCCACCATTAAAAGACGGACAAAACGTGATTTCTCAGAAAAGAAGATGACATGATTAAAACTTGGCCATTACATAAACCTATTGTTACATTATCCGTGAGATAATCTTTTAAAGAAACATTTTGGAATGGGAATTTACAGTCAGGACTTTAAGGACCAGCGGCAGATTTGACATTCTCTATTTAAGAGACAAAATAAACAATACACCCTAAAAACATGTCATTCGTATGTAACGGTGAGTGCTGGATATCCTAAAAACATATTCTGAAGAAAGCAATAGCTTAACCTGAGAATTTGACAGAGCTGGTTGTAAATTGAAATAAACCTGCTGGCTAAAGCTGATCATAGCAGTATGTGTAACGTAAGCTGAAAACTACACCGGACGATAATAGGTTAGAGGCTTAAAACCTGGCAGTTGTTTAAATTAACCAGGATAATTGAAACAGCATAAATGTTAAGAAAAAGCAGGGAGCAAAGGAAAGGACAGAGTTTCATTGGTTTACGAGATTAAACCTTTTCTTGTAGTGAAACCCCTCTTTTATGTGAGGACAAGCCAAGAATGTAGCTTTTTTTCTTTTTTGTGAAACACTTTAAATTGACCAGCCGGTGAACCCAACACACATACATATGCAGTCCTTCCTCTGTCTGATATCTGTATCAGTGCTTTTCTCAGTTTTCTTGCCAGTAGGGTCATCTGTCCCGCTCTGACTCCCTGTTAGCTACTTTATTGTGCTGGTTGGCTGACTGACTCTGGCTCATTATGAGCAGGTGGCAAGGACAAGATGAAGATGGAGGGCAATGTTAGATCACTGGAGCCTGAGAGTCAAGTAGTTAATCCACTCTGGAAGGGTGGGTGGAAACAGTGTTGTTTGCTTTCTACATGTATGATAAGCACCTTTATTATCATTATTTGTATTCATACTGCATATAAGTGTGAATATTTCTGTATATGTTTGAAGGAGATATACATTGGTTTGTGTATTTGTAGGGCTTACGTATTTTGCTGTTTATCATATTATTGTAGCTCAAGATTTGAGATGAGGAACCACTTTCCTGTGGCGTCATATGCCCATCCATCATGGTGTCACTAGACCCCCGCTACTATTTAAAGAATATTTTGACATTTTGGTTGGTGATGAAACTGCCACTATATACATCACCTACCGCCAGATCAGCCAATAGCAAAATTCAATTACAATAGCCGGGTTTCTACCTGTAGAGGGCGGTCGCTATGCACATTTATAACACAATATGTAGAATTCAAACACTTTGCACTAAAATGTCAAGATTTGGACCTGAATCCGTCAACAACACTAGTAAATACCCACATACATTGGTTTTCAGGTTTGGGGGTTTAGTTACTCTTTAAGTAGGAGAAAGATAGCTTAGCTTAGCATAAAGACTGGAAGCAAGGGGAAACAGCTAGCCTGACTCTGTCTGAAAGGTAACAAAATCCACCTATCAGCACCTCTAATTCTCACTAATTAACAGGTTATATCTTGTTTGTTTAATGCGTACAATCTGTTTCCCCCTGTTTCTAGTATTTATGCTAAGCTAAGCTAACCAGCTGCTGGCTCCTGCTACATATTTACCGTACAGACATGAGAGTGGTTTCAATCTTCTCATCTCACTCTCAGCAAGAAACTAAATAAGCATATTTCCCAAAATGTTGAACTTTTCCTTTATTACGTCTCTGTGTCTGTAAGTTTGCATTTGCGTAAATGAAGATCTTGTCTATTATTAAATGATAATTCTGGTTTGTTACAATTGAGGACTTATTTTTGTAGGTTTGACCATCATTTATGTCAGTAATAATAACATTGTACTGCATTCTACAGTCTAGTGTGCGGGTACTATTTCTTTATAGACAGATGTACAAATCTAACTTCATCCAGCTCAGAATCATATCCAAGATCAGGACGTTCTTATCGCCTAAATATTTTGAAAAAATCATCCATGCTCTAATATCCTCAAGACTTGACTACTGTAACTCCATATATTTTGGTATCAACCCGGCCTCTATTCACCGCTTGCAACTGATACAGAATGCTGCGACTCCTATGCAGACATAAAAAAGGGAACATATTGCACCCATACTAGCATCTTTGCACTGGCTCCCCGTTCGGTATTGAATCCCTTACAAAATTCTTCTGTTTGTATTAAAACCCTGAGTGCTCTTGCCCAAAGCTACATTTCAGAGCTTCAATCCCCATACAGTGCAGCTAGGCCCCTCAGATCTACAGATCAGGGGCTGTTGACCATCCCACATACTCGTACTTGGAAATTTTTTGGTAACACGGCTTTCTCAGTAGCTGCACCAAGACTCTGGAATAGTCTCCCTGAAAATGTAATAACAGCAGAATCTCTCGACTCATTTAAAAGGTGTCTCAAGACCCACTTTTACTCTCCTGCTTACCCCTGCAACGATTCTTGACATGATTTGCATTCTACATTGATATGAATGTATGCGTGTGTACGTGTGCATTAGGTATCTATGCATGTATTTAAGTACCTATGTTTTGTCTTTTATTGCTCAACTGCGTTGTTGTAAAGCACTTTGGCACAAACCTGGTTTGTTTTTAAAGCGCTTTATTAATGAATTTGAATTTGACCTTGAAAAATCATCAGGTGACATTTTTCACCTCCCAAATTCCTACAACACAGTAAATCAGATTGCTGTAAATTATAAAGATAGTAGTACTGTTATTCTATCACTATTTCATTAATATTGTCAATATAGATATTATTATTAATGTCTATTTTAATTTTTTAATGTTTTTTATATAATTATTTTCTGTTTATATTGGTGGTTGTTGGGCTCATAATGACCATTAACTGGATCTTACTCACCTATTTATTTCTCACCATCTCATCATTCTGGCTGAGAGTGTCTTATTTCCAGTGTGTATGTGTGTGTGTGAATTAGAGGTAGGTTACTATGACAGCCTGTAGCACAACATCAAAACACCCTCCATCACCACCCAGCCATCAGATTCTGCTGTAGCCTTGACTGGGTAACTGTCACTGTTCACACTTTGTTGCATTTCACTTCTGTCTTGAGTCTTTTATCTTTACTATTTCTCAATACTCTGTGCTTACAAGAGCACAACAAATTGGCGTGGCTTAGAGCTGGTTGGATTAGATTTCAGTTTTTTCTTTCTTCCTTTTAGTTGCTCTGTTACAGTATATGGTTTAGGGCACAGACATAAGTTATCAGTGCCTACTCACCTGAAGAAACTTGGGAAGGGTGAAGCGTTGGCTGAAGGCAGAAAGAGGTTGATCTCAGTCTGTTTATTCCTCCTATATATAACCTTTGTTTTGCCAATAGACTACCCTTATCAGACAAGAGTCAATTCTGGTTTTGTGTGTTTATATGAAGTCTGTTTTGTATTTTTTTCCATCCCAATATCTGCACTTCCTCTGAACATGACCTGTGCAAAGGCCAAACAGCACCAACACATGTTTCCCCACAGCTTAAGGCTCGAGTAAATATTCTCATGTAGATCATGCAGATTGATAGTATACATGGAACAAAAGCTGATATGAGTTACATGAGGATAAGGTCTCTGCAGGCTACATTCTTCTTTTAATTGATGGATGGTATGATGATGACCAACACAAGGCGGTAGTTAACAACATATTTTACAAGCAACTGATGAATCACCAGTTCTTTTCAGGCTGTTTTAGCATCAGACAATTTCAAGTGTCTGTTTAGTTAAATCAAAGGCATCTCAAGTGGGTCAAATGTTTGGATCTATTTTCAGATGTCTGCAGCTTCAGAGTGTGTCGGTGGATTTGGCTGGATATTAGGCAGAGAGCTGTGATTTGTTGCTCCAGTATTCAACTCTGAAAATATATATACATACTGATTTAGAAGTTCTTCCTTCAGCTGTCCACTCGGAGACAGAGATAGTATCTTTGAAGAATTGTCTGCAACAGCCAGAACATAACTTACTTCACACAGCCTGCTAAAGCTGATAGCAAGCCAACATCTATGTGTGTGTGTTTGACTGTCTCTGTATATTTCTACCTCTCCCTCTGTCCTCTCTTTCACATCTGCCTTGACAAAAACATCTGTAAAGCCTGCTCGTTTTATTCTTGGAAATCAACATTTCCAACAAGAACACAGGAAATTTCTCTCGTGTACATTTATACTGAGCTATTGCGGTCTTTTGTGGGAGGATATTCATTATTCCATTACATTGGCTAAGATCATATTCATAAGAATATGAGATACTTGCCACCTGATGGAAAAAGACGCTAAAGCATAATTTACAAATAAATAATAATACGTATGACAGACTGTTATTTGCAATAAGAATAGTTAGTCTCATGTCTGTGCTTTAAAGCTGCAATAATATTTTTCTATTATGCAATATGGAAGGATTTGCTCGTAGTGACGAACCCACAGAGAAATATCACTCAACTTTGCAGTTCCCCTCAGCTTTACAAAGCGTTTTAACATCCTTTATTTTGGTTTCATGACCTGTAACTTCACTGTTTTGATTCAGTCTCACCACTCTCACCAACATTGTTTCCAGCAGCAACAGGCAGCTGTTTTCAGCAAAAAACCCACTGTAAAGTACCCACTCAACACTAAATGACAGACAGATAAAGTTAGCAACTAGCTAACTTAGTTAACTAACTGATATGTCTAAATAGGAAAAGCAGATGTGTAAATAATCAAATTAATGATGACAATGTTTTCAAATGCTGGCTTACTGGGATACTTGAATAGAACTGAGCCGTCCTTAATGTTATTAGTAACACCTGTGCTATTAGAATCAGAATCAGAAATACTTTATTGATCCCCGAGGGGAAACTCTTTTGTTACAGCAGCTCACCTTTATGTCAGTGCACACAGGAATAGAAGTACTAGCAAAAAATATAATACACTATAATACAGGTCATAAAATAAATTAAGTACCAAGTGGGTATAAGTATAAAATAAAATAAGTATGAAGTACAAAGTGGGTTTACCGGTTGATGATAATTATACGGTATAAGGTAATAGTGCATGAACTGTCAAGTTAAGTGTAGCTTATTAAGATTATAATGAGACGGAGGATAGTGCACAACAGTAATAGAGGTATGAGTAATATCAATATCAATAAATAGGGAATTTTAAACTGAAAACAGAGTATATTGCACAGGAGTATTACACAGAATATTGCACAATTATGTCAAGTATGACAGGTCAAAACGTCTGCTGTGAAAAAGGCCTATTTAGCAACTTAAGAGCCAATTGTTTCCGTCACGAATTGGTGGAGACCAAACCAGAGCTAAAAGGAGAGTGAATATTGGACTTGTATTTATCAGGTTGCCAGAAATATGACTAAACGCATACTAATATTGCTCTGTAACTGCTGGATGTGTAAATAAGCAACTTTTTGCTAACACATTTGCCATATCCACTTTTGATAATATGTCAATTTATTTGCGTTGCCTCCAAAGTGGCCAAAAAAAAATCATTATTGCTGGTTTAAAAGAAGAGCAAGTTGAGACTTGTTGATAACACTTTATGGATAAAGTCTAGCTTTTTTCCTAATTTTTAGCTTTTTGCAAATGACATATGTAGCATTGTTTTTATCGTAGCTTCTGGTGTGATATGAATTCATATGAATTCAACTTGTAAAATGGAGTGTAAACGTATTAATGATTCATCCCACTCAATTCCAGCAGGCGAGAGTTATTTCAAGCTGTAACTTTCCCTTGTATATTTGTGTTTGTAGTTGATTCGTGGTTGTCTTGTGTGTATTAATAACTGAGGGTGCAGCTGGTAGTACCACTGTACGAAATCTCTTTCTTTTGGATGTAGTCCCATATCCGCTGACTAAGACCAAGCCCTAAGTGTTCCCTTTTATGTTATTTGCAAGGTGGCTGGTGTTTACTTAAACATCTTCAGAGAATCCAGTTCCCCACCTGTGTTTGCAGGGAGTGTCTCTGTCCTCTGTGGGTTGTAAATTTGAGACCAACATTGACCAAAGAAAACATTATTCACAGGTTGAAGGTCATGACAGCCACACTTAGTTCACTCACAACCATTAATTATCGGTGAAAAGAAAATGTCTGAAAGCTTAAAAAAGGTTCATACCAACTTTGGATTCTGACTCAGAATGTTTGTAGAGAGTTGCTTTTTGTTCTTTTTCTTTACATTAAATTTCAGTTGTCTGCCTGTCATTTGTAATGGCCATGCGTCGTTTCTGTGTGTGCATAACCTCTTCTCATCCTCACTCTCTGTGCCTCTAATCTGTGAGTCATCAAACCTAGTGTTTCAGTGAAAAGTGCACACTTTGAGCCAACTTTAATATGCAAAGTGTCCAACCGCCTCAAGAAATTGTTGCTGATTCAGTTACATAACACCGGTAGCTCCTCTTTCTTCATAATTCTGCCTCCCTCTTGACACCCCTTTTTAGACAGTTTATAGAATTTTCCTCTCTTTCCTCTGAGAATTAAAACAAAACAAGATGAGCGTATTCTTGCCTGTTGGACTCTCTTTGGTGTTGTAACTGGCTGCATTCTTCTGTTGCTATATCTTCTGATATCCAAATACTCATTTTATAATGGTACAATAGGGGTTTGTGGAAGGTACTGTGGGTGTGTCTTTGAGAGACGTGCAGTTTTTCTCCATTGTTCAGCTCAAGGTCTGCTGTGCAATATGGCCGACACCAACAGCATAGCACGTGGACGAGGGCAACTAAACAAGAAATTGTAGAACAAAGCATTAGACCAAGAGGAACTGCTGTCTATTCCTCATGCTATCACTTTTTGTCTCTTTCATTTTTTTAAATTTAGTGTGTTTTTTTATATGATTGTCAAAAAAATGGCACCTTTTTCAAGGAAGTTTGGCCAAAACAAAATAATACAGTAAAGTGATTTCTTTGTTGCGATATCATTAGCCAGCTGTATGTAGAAGAGCTCATCCTTCCTCCTTCATATCAGTAAATAGCTCTGATAGGAGGATCCAGGATGGACACACACACACACACACACACACACACACACACACACAGCCTGTGTGTAAGGAGAGCAGGGAGGAACCTTCTGGGCCCCAACTGATCCAGACATAACCTGCTGAAACAAAAGCTTCGCACATAAAAAATATTGCTTACAGAGGCACAAAATACACCTGGGTTCACATAAACACACACATATAGAAGTTACATGTTTGCACACAAAAACCCAAACTCAGACCTGTGCATTAATATTAATTGGATCATTAGTTAATGCATCTTCTCACATTACAACTCACTGAACTCTAACTGTAGAGTATATGATTTACAATATTAAACTGTGTATGTAAAAATATTTCCAGTATCCCAAATAATTTTGTTGAAAAACTTTAAATATATAATGTATTTCCTGAAATTCATTAAAAGACATACAGTATTTACACTGACGCACCTCTTTGCATGTACAGAGTTAGTAAAACTTAATTCTACTTGTACAACAGAAGGGTTTTAAGTGTTTAAAACCCTTCTGTTGTACAAGTAGGTTATGTTTAAGAAGTCTTTGTTTTAGTCTGTATGCGTGGAATTAGAGAGAGAAAGGGAAAAAACATACAAGAAGAGGCCTAGTGACGCTCCACCTTACATGAGTCCGCAGCGTATGGAAAAACAAAATATTTCCCAGGTCACTGGGATCTCTATGTTTCGAGAGAAAGCACTGGGGGTAAGGTAGTCGAGTTTTCATTTGAAGATAATTTGTTGTTCATTGAGCAGGAATGTGTTCCGTTGGCCGTGGGGGCCATCAATCTTTAAACTAGATTGGTCGACTGGTCAGATGCCTGAGTGCTCCTCTGGGACAGAAGACATGTTAATATGGAGAGTGGAAGGGTGTGTGATTGTCTTTCTTAATGTATGTATCTGTGTTTATGTGTTCCTGAGGAAGAAATAAGAAAAGACAGGCAAAAGAGGAGGGAAAGAGAAGCAGCAGACTGACTTCAGCATGTCCCTGTGGCTGTCCTTCTTGGTGCTGCTGGCTTATTTCTCAGCCTGAGTCCTATCAGAGATCACAAGGCTTATCATGATGGATCAGTGTACATTTATCAGCAAAACACAGAACAAAAGGCACGAACATGTCTTTGTGTTCAACAGTCAACCCTGCTGAAGCTGAAAGGAGTGTTAGTTGTGAGGACATTATTTGCTACAGCAAGGGTACAAGGTGTGTTTTATATGGAATAGACCAGCCTTTGCCCATGGATTATAAAGTGCAAAAAAAATAATACGTACAGTAGCATCTTGGGCTTTGGATTTGGTTGAACTAACACACTATTTTGTTTGAACAAGTTACTGAATACTTCTCATTATTTTCAGGCTGAGCACACACAAACGATGGCTCCATTCCATCCAAATAAGCATGCCATTTATTAGTTACACCTGTGGTTTTCCTGCTATGACGTCAAAATGTCTGCCATGAAAAAGGTCCATTGTTGCTAATGTTCTTCTTCAGTTTATGCTGCGTTTGGTTATAAGTCACAACTTCGGGTTCCTTTCTTACAAGTAAAAATAAATAAAATTGCCCTTTAAGTTGCGTGCTAGCTAGGATGTTGCATGTTTTCCCAAACCGATACTCATGCTGTGAGAACAAAACAACATGGCTGCTAGGTCACACAATAAAGAAATACTACTTTTACAAGACTGAATGCTTTTGAAAACAGTTTTAACAGTTTTAAGTTTTTTTGCCACAAAACTGACATATTATCACATTATAAAGTTGTTATGGAAAACTTGTTAGCAAAGAGTTGCCTATTTACACACCCAGCAGAGAGAGCAGCATTAGGATTCATTTGCAGTCTTGTTTCTTTTCACCTGGCGAATGTAAGTCTCATATCCATTCTCCTTTTAGCTCTGTTTTCATCTCCACCACCACTGAGGGAAATATGTAGCTCTTTAGCTGCTAAATGCTGCACTATGTTCACCAGCTAGGTGCTAACTTTGTCTTCTGTTTGTTGCTGGGCAGGAAGCATGCAGTGGGTTATCAAAATTTTTCACTAAAAACAGCTGCCTGCTGCACCTGGAATATATTTCATCATCATAATTCTCAGTGGGTTCGTCACCACTGGCGACACCTTTCGCATTACACGTAGTCATTTGATCCGTTGTTGATACAAAAGTATTAATTAGTGCAGCTTTAAAGTAGTTGGCATACTGACACAGTAACAGTGGTTCCACCTTAACAATTAAAAGATTTTGGCGTGCCTAGCAACCAAACACTTAACCACATACATCCCTGTTTTTCCCACACTACTTCTTTTGACTTCCCATGTCTAACCACAAAATAATGTAGCATTATTAAAAAACATGCTACAAACTTCAAACATGTCCCTTCCTGTGTAACTGAGTAAGAGTCACAAATGTAAAAGCAGGTATAATCACTGATGGTACGATATGATGTCAGTCAGTGGTACATAGAAGCAAAATGGATAATCATGAGAATGAAAAAAGGTGTGGATTATTAATTTAAATTTCAAGAAAATGTCAGATGATGACTTTCTATAGTGTTTTGTGCTTATAGTGCTTGTAATAGAGTGATACTGTTAGTAAGCTGACAAACATAAAGGAAGATCACCCTTGTCATTCAAACTGAAGGATTTTATCAACTTGTGTTGTGTTAGTCAGCATTTCCTCTTTAACACACATTTACCTGCTACGTGTGCACATTTTACATCTATTTGCATGTTTTATACAATATATTGTGCAGCGAGACTTGTATGTCAGTCATACAAGCTCACACTTCATTACCACAACATCCATTTTATTCCCTACATGCCAACCACTATCTGGCTCTGAAGGAAACAACATAAGTCATACGCACGAGTAAAACAGCAAGCAGACTCTGTGTGTGTGTGAGAGAGAGAGAGAGAGAGAGAGAGTGCACGTCTGCATGAGTGTTCATGCTTATATCCAAATTGTGCTCTTATTTCCAGGACCCTTGATGATGGCTGAACAAAGTAGTCTGACACACTGATTCTTCTCCTCATGACAAGCACTTTTAACACAGCGCTCCTCCTGCCTCCCTCGTCATCTCCTCCTTACCCTCTCTCTCTCTGTTCCTTGCGGAGTTGAAGAGTTGAATCATGGGTCAGCAGTTCTTTGCGCCGAGAGAGCCAGACTAGATTTCCAGATGGTGAAGTCACCATCTATCTCTGCTCATCACTTTAACACAGATACACCCAAACTCACACTTACGTGCACGTGCACATGCACACAGAGAGTAAATGCCCACGCAATGACTGTAATTTCATTTAACCCATGCAGAAACAGTAAACAACACCACCGTCTAACTGTACCTGCCCTGCTTCCTCTGACGTACAGAGCCAGTGTGTAAAACAAATTGAGACATGTCAGTGCTGTAATTGGTTCCAGGGGAAGAGCATGATGGGAAGAAAAGCGCTGAGTGGACACTTCCGTCAAGAGGGGGAAAACCCACTTTAACTGTGATACTTTAATGCTTCAGACAGTGTATGTGTGTTTGTGTCCACCAGTGGCA
The DNA here is from genome assembly GCF_020085105.1 of Siniperca chuatsi. Taxonomy (NCBI): domain Eukaryota; kingdom Metazoa; phylum Chordata; class Actinopteri; order Centrarchiformes; family Sinipercidae; genus Siniperca; species Siniperca chuatsi. The sequence goes on along the minus strand of NC_058045.1, from coordinate 24,161,383 downwards.
GTTTGCCAGCGCCTTTGGCCTGCCGAACATCCATTTGTCATGAATGGGAAGCACACACGCTCAGGAAAATACAAATGTGTCCCAAAATCAAGACATCATGTTCAAGTTGGAGGACTTGTTTGAGAAAGTTTCAGTTAATAATGCTGAAGACTAACTGTGTCCAGCTGTTTGACACTGAAACATCTGTCCCAGTGGCTTTATAGATTGTCTTTCCATCTCAGTCCACTTCTTTTGCATTGAGGTTTTCTTGTGTTTGTTTTCCAAATGTATAAGAGGAAGATATTGACACAGGAACTGAGAGAACGCAAAGGTCAGAAAATGATAATGTGACTCTTTTCAGTTTGGTTACAAACTCTCCCAGTACATCTGGACTTCTCTAAAGCAACAATATGCTCTGTTCTCATCAGCGGTTATTAAACCTAAGGGCTAGCCAGCTGACTGTTACTATTAAATTTGGATAGGGTTAGCTTGTTGACAAGCTAATAATGCTACCTGGTGAAAAAGACACTGTGTTGTTATAAGCTAACAGTTCGGCCCAGTATCCTAAATAACAACATTTAAAAATGGACGATTTCTCAGTGCACGTTTTACATCCAGTTTCAACTTTCAGTGGCAGTGCAGGCAGATGTGTGCCCTTTATTTACTGTAATGACACGGAAAGTATGGGTGTGGATGTCAGAGTTCACGTCCCATCATAGCCAATTGATAATTTTTACTGTAACCATGATCTTTCCCTAGCCTTAGCCATACTGTAGTTGCCATGCGTAGATAATGTAGAAATAAATTATTTTTAAAATGTTGCTTTCAACGTTAAAAAAGATCTTTCATGCCTACTGTCCGGCATATGGGTTGAACAGTTTGACCTGAGGTGCCTTAAGCTGCACTTCATCTAATGGCCACTAGGGGATGACTCCAAGAAAACGCAAGTCTCCATTCACATGAAATGTAAATTTTAACTGAATTTACAGAAAATCGGCAAAAGAAAATGCGATTTAATGCACATTTCCATCCACTCCTGTTTTGTGAATATTAGGAGTTGACTGCATCGAGATAAACAGTTGGTGGTGCTAATTCTTTGGTCGGCTGATGTTAAACCACTGCAGAAGAAGAGGACACAATGAGATGATGTAATTAAAAGGGCCCCAGTCAAACCTCAAACGGTGAAAAACTATGTAGAAAACACGATGGAAATATGGCATTTATGTTTGTTTCATGTATTCATTTGAGGAAGGTTACAGTCTCCTCATCGCTCACATAGATCTGATGTTTTCGTCTTCCGCCATTTTTCATCTCTTCAGTGGACGTTAATGTCACATGCTTCATGTACATCATGATTTATTTGCTAAGTCTGTTGTATTTTGTTTATATCGATAATGATTTTTCCATCTCAGCCAAGTGTAAAAACATTTTTGCAGTATTTCAACTTTTTCCCCCAAATTTACAGCATTTCAACAAATTGAAGATGCGCATAGAAACAGGTGGATGGAAATGCAGACTGTATTGAAGTCAATGGGATAGATCCTTAAAGTCTCTCTAACATTTTAAAGTCGGTACAATTTTCCACAAGAGTTTTTGGCCTCAAACGCTAATGTCACTTCTGACTTTTGTCTGGTTTCATTTTTTTAAACGGTTGTTTATTAAGGAGATAATAAGGCTTAAAGTAAAGTATGTCTGGGCATGTGATTGCCATGATTGACAGGTGGCTCAGCCTATCACAGACTGTGGTGGCTGCCACTTGCTCCAACTCAAATGCAACTCAGGCAACTCCTCCTTTACCCAAATTTGGATGTTCTGGCTGTAACAAGTGGCAAAAATGGCAGCCAGCAGTAAACCACAATATCAGCTTCAAAATGTCCCTTGACATCAGAAAACATTACATCATTGTTTTTCTTACCAAGGAGCTGGCTCTTCTCAGCTACAGACTACAGACTGCTGTGTCACAGTAACCTTAGTTAAGAAACAAATCTAGCTTATCAGGCCTGTCACTTATGATCAAAACATTACAAAATGTACACACAGCATGGCAGTCAATCAGGCAGGCTCTGCACTAGTTCTTGTTCATTTGGACATCATTTATCAGGGACGATTCATATTCATTTACATCAATATGATGTCAATAAGTCAGTTTATGCCAAGTGGCAAATTTTCATCTGATGTGGCTGAGCAGGTTGGTGTTAAAACCTGAACTTCATTCATAGTTCCTGTTTAATGAAGAATGTGGTGACTCATTAAACACGTGTACGTAAAAGAAAAAGGGGGGGAAAAAAGCTGTATTGAAAAAGTTTCTGAAAAATATCAGATGGCATGAGTCGGCCAATGTAATTTATAAGAAATTCATTTTGAGCTACTTTTCGACATAAACAACAAATAAAGACACGTTCAGAATGTTGTTTTTACCAAGAAAAATCCATTTGAAGAGTGTAGGAAGTGTTTATTATTTGTTAGCGATGCTTCATCATTGTCCTCCTCTCTCACGTGTCTGACGTTACGGCTGCAGGGTCATAAACAGGTCTCCGGCCCGGCGCTTGTGGGTCAGCCCTGACTGTAACACGGTGGAGTTGGAACAGCAAGAGATGCTTAAGGAGGGAGTGCCGCAGATAAAGGAGAAAAGAAGAGTTGCTCTCTTTAATGCAAAAAAAAAGAGAGCTAAAGACACATCAGCCGTTTCCTTATCAGATTCAGCAAAAGTCTACGTTTATTTGTGCGTTTAAAGTGAGGACAGAATGAAATACTGGACAGTCGTCATTTTGGTTTATTTAAAGACGCGTTGGCCTAAATTGTTAGCAGAATCCATTAGTAAATTTGTTACAAAATAAGTTTATGACATTAATGAATCTGAAATCTGCTGAAAACTTTTGCTCATTATTGGCGCAAGCTGCCCAGTTTGGGGGAGTAATACAGCCTGTCTTCATGTCTTTTTGAAGGTTTTCAGCTCCAGGAGTCCACGCGTGATGTGAAGGAGGAACAAATCCGCAGCATTTCAGTCGTGTAATTATCGGTGGCTGTTATTTTCAAGATGAGCTGGAGGTTAAAGTCTGTCTGCATGGGTTTTTATTTTTTTATTTTTATTGAGCGCTTCAACACTGGTGCTAAGAGGTGATATTTGCATTAAATGGGCCGTTATCCTCCCTTCAACCAGGCAGCCGACCAACACACACACACACACACACACACACACACACAGATTCTAACAGAAACTGACTTTTCACAGAGACTTTGTGGACATTTATCATCGCAGGTAGCCTAATGAACAGAGAGAGAGAGAGAGAGAGAGAGAGAGAGAGAGAGAGAGAGAGCACGGAATGAAAGGGAAACACGGCCGTGTCAGGAAGGCACGGAGCTGAATGCGTCTGTATAATAATAATAATTAATAGTTGAGTTTATTATAACAAAAATAAATGCGCTCTTTTTTTACTGTGCAGTAGTGAAAAAGAATTGATTATATAATTGAATAACTGAAATGTCCGCTTCATTTACTCACATTTACTTTAAAATATGTCCGTTTTTTCGGTAGTTTTCAGGCCTTTAAAAATCATATTTGTATAAACGAATAACGTGTCAGGGTCACTGGCCTTTTTCTAAAGTCAATTTTACCACCTCTACCAAAATGTAGTCAAATTAAAACATGTAAAAAGAAATGGGCTAAAGAAATTCCTAGAGGAACAGAAGCGTAGGCCTCGCAGCCTAAATCCAAAAGATTTATCGCCACGCGGGCCGTCCATCTGCGCGCGACAGTTTGAGTTAGACCCTGATCCATTTTTTCTGTTTTTTCTTCTCATTTCTCACTTGTGTTTCTGTCCAGGTGGATTTTAGGGTTTAAGTACAGGGCTATCACAGGATGTTGCCGAGAATTTTTTCGATTACAAACGTCTTGAAATAGCTTATGTGACAGTTCTTGATTAAAAATAATAAGCTTCTGTGTGTGTATGCTATCTGACCCCGAAAAAAAAAAGAACTAGCTGAAAAATATCTAGCACATCAGCCTTCAGCAGTAAAGCAGATTTATGGCTCTGGAACATTATGAAACAACAGAGTAGTTCATGGGATATTGTATTTTCTCAATAAGCTGAGAGAAAATTACATGATGAGTTTTTCCATATTTGCCAAAATTAAAAGAATTACAAGAAATTGTTATTTTTGTTTTAGCCGCTGAGGTCAGAATTTAGATTTATTTTCCTGGAAGTGTGTGTGTGTGTGTGTGTGTGTGTGTGTGTGTGTGTGTGTGTGTGTGTGTATACTGTTCAGCTTACAGTAAATGAATGAAGTCAGAGGGCTCCTGTCCCTCATCACCTCCTGACTCCACCTCCTACCCTCCTCAGACACACACACACACACACACACACACACACACACACACACACACACAAGGCTATGAGCATGGAGGGAAGAGAGGGCTACTCCTCCTCACTCCTCCACTCCTCTTTCTCCATTCACTGAGAAAGCTCTGAGCAGAAACGTCTCTCCTCCTTGAATGGACTCCATCTCTCCGAGCCAAACACTGTTTTTACGGCTGTTGTGGAGGGAAACAGTGAAGATCGCAGCTGGTCGTCGTGTAGAATTTTACTGTATTTCTTCTCTTCGTGCTGCTGCTGAGAAAAGTTGACTGCTGTGACTTTGCTGTGTCGCCATGAACTTCTGGTGGACTTAAGGAGTTTCCAGAGCAGCTGTGTGGTGTCGTAAACAACTGATGGGCAAAAGCCGAACCAGAGAAGACTTGAGAAAGAGAAGAAACAGCTCTTATAGTGAGCGAAAGACTCTCTAGGATCCAGCGGGTGGTGGCTGATTTGGGTTTGTGTCAGACACACAGGCAGGGAGGCAGGCAGGTAGAAAGGTACAGAGTGACAGATCAAATTTAAAAATAGCCTACCTTTGTCCTAGTTTTCTCCCCTGGACCACAATGGGTTCAGACGTACGTGACCTGAACTCCCTGCTGCCCCCGCTCCCGGCGGGCCCCAGCCCCGGCTGCCCAGCCCTGCCCGTCAGCACGGCCCCTCAGTGGGCTCCCGTCCTGGACTTCCACACCGCCGCCTCCCCTTACTCCTCCCTGGCCGCCCCCCACACCTCCCTGGGACCCCACTCCTTCATCAAGCAGGAGCCCAGCTGGGGGGCCACCAGTGACCCCCACCACCTCGACACAGACCCTCACTGCGGCCTCAGCGCCTTCACCGTCCACTTCTCTGGGCAGTTCACGGGGACCGGGGCCTGCAGGTACGGGGCGGCATTCGGGGCACCTCCTCCTCCGCCACCACCCCCCAGTCAACCGTCGTCTGTGGCCGCCCCGCACCACCACCAGCCCCCCAGCAGGATGTTCAGCAACCCACCTTACCTGACCAACTGCATGGACACACAGCAGGCAGCCCGCAACCAGACAGGTAGGGCTGGAGGAGGAGGACCGGTGTGTGTGTGTGTGTGTGTGTGTTTTGTGTCTGGATGTCAGCAAGTCAAACACGAAGTTTATCCATTTTACCCTCCTGATGTAAATCTGAAGCATGATAATTCATCAGCCACATATAGATTTGTCAGTAGCATTACACCTGTACAAGCTAAATTAAACATTGTTTTTGCGTGTTGCCTTCACTGCCTGGAGGCCTTAGTTCACCTGAATTTCGCACTGCGTCACTGAGTATGTGCTAAACTAACTATTTAAAACCACATACAGGTCACTGAGAGGGGCCATTAATAAAGAGAAAGGTGATGCAGCTTATACACTCACAGAAAACTGATGGTTCTTGTTTGTTTCTTAGAAGTGTAAATCCAAGCATCACTTACTAAGGATTCACTTTAGTATTTAGGTATTAATGTTTAAGCCAAAGATATCCATGCTTGTAGTTGAGTGCTGTTTGTGTAAATGGCCCATTAAAAAGCCTGTTGAGTCACAGTTGAGAGAAAACAAACCTAAACATCTGAACATCGGTCATATTCATGAACCTGTTTTGACCCTAAACTGACTCACTTAGAGTCACTGTGATGCTTCATGAGGTTCATAACTCAAGCTTTTATCTTGCTAGTTTTTCATTAATGAAAATTTTGTACTTGACACATTTATGATCTGCATTCATTCTTTTTTTATACATATGGTTTGTTATTTGCTTTTGAAAAGAATGTTTTAGGGTTCCATATTTAAACAAGAGTTTTGTCAATATAGATTTTAAATATGTGATGCTCAGTATCCTTGACGTGCACACCCACATAGATCCTAATAATTCCAGGTTCAGGACTTTATACGAAAACTTCTTTAATGAGCGAGGGGGAAAAGTTCCTCCTCAACAAACATCAAGTCTAATAGTTTTATTTTTTATCAAGTATTGCCTGTGTTGAAGCTGCTGAACACTAAACAACAGGTCCACAACAGCTGATGAAAGTACTAAGGCTTCTAACTATCCGAACACTAAAGTGACATAAGAACAGTATCTAAAATTTGTCTGCTTGTGAAATTCCAAAGTTTTGGTATATATCTCTTCTCTTCTTCAGCTATTTTTTACTATGACTGATTTAAAAAAAACAAATATATAAATAAAATGCATGACTGAGGTGATGTGCACACGCAAGAAAACAATCAACTCGATCAGACATTTTTTCTGTCCAGTTGTAATAAAAAGAAGAAGAAAAAAAAACTACGGATGTTGAGGCTGAGTTAACCCTGATTTTTCATTTTGGCTATTAGAGTCTGGCATTTCTCACACTTCAGAGTTTCCCACATTTGTATAACACAGCTATAGTTTTAGTCTAAAAAAACTCACAAAAATTGTATTTAACAAGAACTAGAGCATTTTATTTTGAAAAATACCTGTTGAAAAATGGTTGGTTTTATCTCATTATCTCTTTCTGAAATTGTTTGTTGGAGTGAAAATGACACCCTTTTGTAAAATTAAATTAGTTGAATTAATTTCTGTTCTTTTCTGTTGAATATAATTGAGATAATTGGGTTGAATTAAATTGAACTCACATAGCTCTTTGTTTTATTGAATTCAGTATTAGTGTATCTGCAACATCACATTATACACTAAAATCATTGGATTCCACTTTTCTGTTTAGAAAGTATTTGAGGCTTTGCTAAAGAATATGTGATACTCAAATGAAACATAGTGAGGAAACATATCAAAGGTCAATAATGGGATTCAAAAGCACAATGCATTGAGTACAATGTATCATATAACATGATACACACTTTATTATAAAAATCCTGACCCGCTGGGGTTTTATCTAGTGTTTAACCTAATCCCTGGTCTTTTCCATGCAGGATAATGAATCTCTTAATGGTTTCTCAACAGATTAATTAGTAATAACATGCTTATCAAGCAGATAATTTAGGAATAACATTATAATCAAAGAGCTGAGCCTGACCTCTAACCTGTTTTATCTGCTCCCCGCTGTGGCTGGACGAGCACAGACAAACAAACTAACAGCAGGACTCGGGTCACACAGTAGAGCTGATAGCAGAGCAGGGTCACAGAGACTATCACTATGAACCCCCTCCAGGAGAGATTTCATTTTCATATAAGAGCAGTGCATTTATTTTGCTTAATATTTCTTAAACCTTGACTGTTTCTACTACATTTCACTGCAGGCTTGTTAGGAAAGGCCTGCTGGTTCTATTAAAACATTTTTTGGTCATTTTAAAGAAAAAAAAACATCATGGATGCAGATCATCAGAAGGGAGGTATTTTCATTTTACAACATGTTTCATTTGTTTTAAGAGTTAATAGCTTTTACAGGTCTGCACGTTTTATCAGCAAACTGTTACAGTAGCAAGACATGATAACCTGCCAACATCAGTACTGCTCATGTTTAAAGATAATATTTGAAATGGACCTAAAAACATAATCAAATCAAGTCTTTGAAGCTGAGAAAGGTATATTCTAACAGGAACGTGGATACACTGGAAAGGATGAAAAATAAAATAAATAAGAGGGAATGTAAGTTATGAAAGCGTTTTAAAGTTGTAGATTCCCACACATTTAAAAATTAAAATCCAGGTATTTAAACAACATCGAATTTCAGTTTGTGACTCAGGGAAAAAAAAGTCTGGGGTATTTCCAGACTTTGCGTTTTCCAGTTGAATACAAATTGACCTCATCGCTTGTCACCTCAGTGCTGGACTTCAAGGCAACAAAAGTATCACCCTACACAGACAAACACACACACACAGAGGAGTCAGACAGGGGTGAGTGGAAGATAAATGGAGATGTTTAATGAGCTTTTTTTCTTCTCTCGCCTCTCTCCTCTCACAAAATGATCCTCAGAGTAAAGTGAGTGAAAGTGCTGCATTTTAATTAATGAAGCATGTATGTGAGAGTGAGAGATAGTGTGTGTGTGTGTCTGTGCATGTGGGTGATTTATGGGAGTGTGCTGTGCCCTTTAGGTCAGTCTGAATCATGAGTCAGGCCTGGTCTGGGATGTCAGACACAGATCTAGTCTCCTCCGAACAACAACTGTGTGCGTGTGTGTGTGTGCGTGTGTGCGTGTGTTTGTATGTGTGTGCTGTGTGGGTACTATTCGGGTACATATTTACTAGCCCTGGTGTAAAGAAATAATCTTTTTGACCTAAGTAGAGACTGATCTCAGTCCTGTCATCTGCCTCTGGCGAATCCGTCGCTTTGCTTTTACACTTTAAAAGGAAAATATACCCTAAATGTATAGCTGAGTATAAATGTATAAAGTTGCTCATAAGTTGCATTACACCACCAAAAAGAGATTACATACATGTAATATTTTTGTTGCAAAATTAGATATCCACCATTAGAAAACAACAGAAAACCATTGGGAAAATATTTAAACTTTTTTTAAAGGTTGTCAGGTAAATTAGATCCTTGTTTCATAGTTAATGGCCCCAAACCATTTATGGAAACAATTCTTCATATATTTGTCCACTTGCTCCATAACCTGTAACTGTCAGAGCAGCTTTATCATGACTCTTTGACCTGATCAAAATCTCAACTCACATTTTCTGCTCTCTAATCATCAGCAGTTTCTTTACTGTAAAACAAACTTATAATTTTTTTAATCATGTTTCTGTAGTAACTTGACTATTTATTAACATTTGTTCTCATAAGCAGAAAAGCAGATTTAAAGCATGTAATTACATGAATTTAAAAAATACAGGTATTGCACTGTTTACAAGATTATAGACATAAATGCTATTTTATCCATATTGAACTATTTTTAATGGTTGTATTCTGGGGCGCCCCGGTAGCTCACCTGGCGTGCCCCATGTACAAGGCTGAATCCTTACCGCAGTGGCGCTGATTTGAATGCAACCCGCAGCCCTTTGCTCCATGTCATCCCTTCTCTCTCTCTCTCCCACATTTCTTGTCTCACTTCAGCTGTTCCTATCAAATAAAGGCAAAAAGCCCAAAAAAGATCATCTTTAATGGCTGTATTCAGTGATAATACTTTTAAATTACGGGGTAAATGCAATAAAACACCGGCATCATGTCATTGTAGCTGGTGATCTAATTAGAAAATGACAAAAGTAAGCTTTGATTCCAGTGTTAAGGAGGTAATGTGTAATGTGGTAATCTCTGATGGATTTAATTTAAAAACTACCTTCCTACGCACTTGAATGTGCTGTGACTTTGTGTATTTACTGCTTTTTATTTCTGTGTTGCAGGTTACAGCACGGTTGCGTTCGATGGAGCCGGTAATTACGGTCACACTCCTACACACCACAGTTCGCAGTTCTCCAACCACTCCTTCAAACATGAAGACGCTTTTACTCAGCAGAACACTATGGGTAAGAGCATGTATGTGTTTGAGTACGGCAGCGCTTTATGGTTTCAGTCACTGAATGTGTTTGACACACGTATCTTCAATTAAACAGTACATTTTACAGATATCTGGGCTGATTTTTGTCCCTCCACAGAACCTGTTGTGAGTTTCATGTAAGAACTGTTTTAGTATTTTGCCTCTCTGCTCTACAAAGGCAGTAAATACAGGAGCAGTGAAGTTGAGAAAAAGGAGTTTTCAAGCTGGCCAGCACACTGTGTAAGCCTAACAGATAAAAAAAGTCCAATCACTTTGTTTTTTGCCTTTTTAGGCTGATTATATTACCCAAAGACATCACGATAGAGCCTACGTAATAGCTACCTAAAAATACAGATACAGCACTCTAACACTGGATAATGTGGGGGGAAAACACAGTATCTACCAACAATTTGTATTTATTCAGCTCTCTTGTCCATTTTAACTAGTACTTTATGATTATTTACAGTTCATAGCTAATAGGAATTAAATGTATAAATGTATCCGTTTTGCTTGGTGTCTGTCTGTCAACTACTATTAATATTTATAGCTACTGAAGTCAATATAATGAATTCATTTACAATGGAATACATTTAAATATGTAATTCAAAGTTAGTTTAACCATACCAAGTCATGTGATTTCCTCTAGTGTCAAAAGCTGAGATGGTAGCTAATGCTACTCTGCTAAGCTAGTTAGCTTTAGGAGGAGTTTAGCTGTTTGTTGTTCTCTATCATGATTGAATTTAGCCACTGCTGCATATACAGTAGTAATGTGAGATAACAAATTATGAAGATGTCAGTTCATTAAAATCATCAGTTTTCAATTACAGATCATTGCTAGGGAAAAATAAATAAGTAGTAGGCCTAATGATTAGCTTTAGCTTTAGCTAATGCTAGGCTGTGGCTATTTCCCCAGCTAGCTTACACTTGATGTAGCTCTCTTGCTTTAGCAATCTAGTTGGCTGTCTCTGCAGTTAGGTGCGACATGCGGATTCTAGCATGTGTTTTGTCGTTACTGCAAATTTAAAAAGCTGTTTTCACAGAATTTACACATTTCTATGGCATAATGATTTTAAAAATAGTAAAACAGTAAATCAGAAAATCTGATTCAGATCAGTTTTGACCAAATATATAGTTGCCTTTGTAGGGCAGTTCTGTTCGGTTATAAGTTGTATGGTCTCCTCTCCCCCGATATTCAAGTTGGTTTTAAAAGTAACATATTTAACAACTTTTAACAAAGGTCTTACAAGGGGTCCTGACTGTACCAGCCTCAGGGTGTATCCTGTAATCTAACTTCTCCTGCACAGATCGGACACATTTTGCCCAGAATAATTTGGTATCTATTTTTATCTTTAAGTAGTCACTTCTTAAAAAAAAAAAACAATGCACCAGAGTCTCTTTCAATAATAACAAAAGTAGATCTCTATGTATATTTAAAGCCACTGTGTGAGTGAACAGCTGCGTCTGTATGGCAGCACCATGGCCCTCACCTAGGGAGTGTCTTGTCCCTTATTCTGACATCTCCGCAGTGACCTCGCCTGTCGGAGGTATAAATCAGCCACATCCTGACTCACAAACTCCCTCGTCTCCTCCTCTCATCCCCTTTCATCCACCGACTTTTCCCTTTAATCCCTCTTCTGCGCATGTTATTGGTAAATATTTAAATGTGTTTGTTTCGTGAAGCCACCGCTACAAATTTCTGCCGCTTTTTACAGCAAACATAAGTGGGAGAATCTGAGCTGAGAGAGATTTTGGAATGTAGAGAAATGTCGAGGGAGCCATTCACTGCCGGGGAAGCTCAGAGAGAGAAACATGAAGCGAAGGGTCTTTATTTGTAGAAGTAACTGGCGAAAAATGGAGACAAATAGGAGAGGGCAAGAGAGGGCAGAGTTTAAAAGGAGATGAGATATGGTGGATGTTTAAACACAACATCTCCTCTGAGTGAGTCATGGATGAGTTTACCTTCATCTTCAGCCTTTGTGGGTGCATACAGAGGTACAAATGCATTTGCACATATTATATATTGTGTCTGTGTGTGTGTGTGTGTGTGTGTGTGTGTGTGTGTGTGTGTGTGTGTGTGTCCATGCACTACAGGTGAGCAGCAGTATCCTGTACCTCCTCCAGTCTACGGATGCCACACACCTTCAGACAGCTGTACAGGCAGCCAGGCTCTGCTGCTGAGGAACCCTTACAACAGGTAACACACACACACACACATTTACACACACTCCTTATACATGCATAACACACATGCTCTCTTCAAAATCTATTTTTATCGTAAATAAACAGCAACAATTAAAGCTGGAAATGTTTCAGAAAGCATTGTTGATTGTTTCGTGTCAAACCGCAGTAATTCAGTGAAAGGTAGCAGGATGCCGTTTTGAACAGGATGTTCACCTTGAGGACAGGTCTGCCATAGCGACTTCCTTTCTGTTTTTGTTCTCCTTCCTCCGGGTGCTGTTTGGCTGTTTCAGTCGTCAGAAGTGTGGATTTCTCCCTCAAGTGGTTTAAAAATCCTAATTTTGGATGTTGTTTATATGCCGATTAGTAGCTTTCTGATGCACAGACACTTAAGAAAGTCATGGTGCCCCTGAAGGAAGTAAACCAACAGTGGCAGGAAGTTTTGAAGGAAAGTGGGCTGATTTACTGAAAATATTCATTCAAGTTATTCTGCCTGCTACTGACAGAAATATGCAGGCCAAATCATCATTATTTTGGTCTTTTTTTATTCAACACTGGTCTTTTCTTTGACATGATATGTACTGATATTTTCTCCCAGCACAGATGTGCTGTGTTGGGCCAGGGAAAACATGCCTTTTAAATGTTTTTATTTTATTAGTGTTGCCTTTTTTCATATCTATAAACAGCAGAATAAGATATTCTGGTTTTAAGATCAGTAACACAGGTTTTATTTTCAGCAACATTATACAGTTTTACCCAACATTACCCTTCTGTATCTTTTAGTGAGTAACAGGACTTGTAGTTTCCTGTGCTGCTGTATTCTCTAACCCGCACAATTAATAACTCTGTAGGCCTGTCTTTGATCATTTGTTTTGATCATTTGCAGGGACACCAAATCATTTATGATGATGATGATGTTTGTTTTAGATACTCATTTTAATTAAACAGGGAAAAACAAAGGAGATGAGCAGAAAATAAAGTAAAAGCCCGCAGTGACAGCAGACTGCTTCTCATTAAGTAGCTTTTCCAAAACAGTCTGTGATTTGCTGCAGTAGATGAATGACTGGAATGCTTCATTTCAGAAATATTTCCGCTCATCAAAGTGCTTTCTGCTGAGAGGAACCACAGCTATAACCAACCTTTTTCTCGTCAAACCTTGCATTGATTCGCCAAGCACTGATGGATCGCTCTATTCTTGTCATTGATGTGAAGTGTGAAGAGAGGATTTAGGTATTTTTGCTGCTTGGCTAGTGCAGTTCGCAACATTCAATTGTAGGCCTTTTTTCCACAGCAGACATTTTGACTTGTCATAGTATAGGACAGGGGTTCTCTACCTTTTCTACTTCAAGGCCCACCTATTCATACTTGTAACAGGCCAGGGCCCATTAAAATATAAATAATAATAATAATCATAATAATACAAATGATTTTGGCTAATCTATTCTATTCTAAGAATCTAATATATAGGTCCTGGCAGTAAAAGAAGGTTGCTGCAAATGTGCCTGTTAAAAAATAAAAAAATACTAAAACTAAGTGTTTTACAACAACGTTCATACTATCTGGAACATAGTTGAATGAATTGTATTGAATGAACACATAATTAAAACAAAACACAATTATGTTTTTTTTGTTTTTAATTACAAATTAAGTACGGATTATCCGATGACATACGGACCGAACTATTACATTTCCAGTGATTAAAAACCGTTTTGTATCTTGAGTGTGAGTAGGATTGTTTTAGGTAATTTTTTTTTTATTGTCATTCACATCACGAGGAATTTTGAACAGGCACATTTGCGTAAACCTTCTTTGACTGCCAGGAATTATTTGGCGCACGGGCAGAACGGATTGGGCAGCCACATTCGCCACCACAGCCTACCGATTAGCCCACTAGCTTCAACCCACTAGCTTCAACTTGAAAACATTTCACGGCCCACTAGACGGCGCTCACGGCCCACTCATTGGCCCCGGCCCAGTGGTTGAGAAAGTATGGTATAGGAAAAGCATAGGTGTAATTAATAACAGTAACAATGGCTGTGTTCTGTTCAAGTGTCCCAGTAAGTCATGACAGTGTGAGTGAGCCAGTATACAGTACCAGGACCCTGAAACTGAAGCAGCTAAATGGAATTCAGCCATCATTCATTATATTTTTTACACCTGTGCTTTTGCTACTGTGACAAAATGTCTTCCATTAAAAAACGTATAAGGTATTGTTAAGAACAAATTCCCAGAAAAAGATGATTTGTTTAAATTAACTATATCAGAGAATCATCACCCCAAAAAATGCAGACCACCTCTGAGTTCTTCAAAAGGAAAGATTTCTATTCCTTCAGTGGGGCATTAACATAGAAAAACTCTTCACATACCACCACTAGCACCAATACATACAATCTTTACACACACACACACACACACACACACAGATGCCTAAATTCTTGCAATGCGAGTCCAAAAATGTCCTCATACTCCTGCCCCACCAAAACTGTTCATCTCATCCAGCTCACCTCCAGCCACACCCTGCGTTAACCTTTTAGCCCTCCCTACTCCTCCCTACTCCTCCCACACACCAGAACCAAAAGTTCCTAAGAAATATTGCACATTTTTAAGAAAATATTAACATCTTCGTCCATAACGTCCATTTTGCACTCACTGCCTTATTGAAATGACTGCAAATCATATTAGTAGGAAAACAAGGAGGCATGCTATCTTACTGCAAAATATTCAGCTGTGATAACTTTTTATGGTCAACAAGCTTCTTAATGTACACATGTTGGCCACAATGCAAACCAACTGGAGCCTGGAGAAACAGCACATAAGAAAAATCTCCAATCTGTCACTGCAGTGAACTGCCTGGTTTTAACAAGCTTCCTCCAAATTTAATAAACTAAACATGTGAAGGAGGTACACCTCTTCACTGTCCGCTCTCCAAACTGTTTGCTTGTTGTTATGTTTCTAAATGAAACATTCTTCACATGCCACTGATACAGTGTTTTCCAACGATGGAGGAACAGAAGGAATCTTCTGTAAATACAGCAGGGATGGATACTAAGGTTTCAATGTGGTTGTGTGTGTGTGTGTGTGTGTGTGTGTGTGTGTGAGTGAGAGAGAGAGAGATGGACGGTGAACATGGGCTGTCCTGACAGTCTCAGAGTTTTCTTTGTCATAAACATAACTGATATCTGCTCAGCACACACACACACACACACACACACACACACACACACACACACACACACAAACACACACAGAGTACATGCATACAAGCACACACATGGCTGGGAAGACTCATATGAGTTGAGTCAGTTGTATAATCTTACAGCCTGGTACCAACAGGACTGTATTTACTCTGCAGGCCATCAGCTTGGCCCGCTGGAACAACATGAAATGAAAACATGCTCAGGTCTTATTAATCCATATAGAGAGAGAGAGAGAGAGAGAGAGGCTAACAGCCTAAAACACTACAACCACTACAACATATTGAAGCCAGCAAATACAACATGTGAAAGGAGACACTTGCAGTTTTCAAAGTCTTTGAACTGTTTGAAGGTGTAAAGCATTAATTCGCAATCAAGTGGTAGCTAGTCGTGCAGATAGTTTTGCTTGTATTTGTACAGGTTTTGAGATATATCTCTGAGATTTCTGCCTCCAACACAATACAATAGGGATTGCAATGTCAGTCTGTTGGTCGACTGCCTAAAGACGTTCAAAATTCATGGTTCAATGTCTCGACAAGTGTTGGATGGATTGCCATGAAATTTGGTTCAGACATTCGTGTTGCACAGCATGAATTATAGTATCTTTGGTAGGTAAATGATGGTAAATGAAGTCGTTTTTTCTGCTGCAGGCAGAACCAGAAGGGTTTCCCAGGAAAGACCTACTGTAACACACATTGGTTGTTTAGGGCAGAAAATTAGGACAGAGGGCTTTTATTAAATGGGTGTAGGCAGAATCAGAGATGGGTTCTGTCAGTCAGCAATATAGAAGAAAAGCAGACACATATTTATTTGAAAATGTCATGGCTCATTACTTTAAATCTTGTGCTCAGCCTCCTTTCCAACAATATTTCAGCAGAAATACCCTGTGTGCTCTGCTGGCTGCGTGCCCCTGCTGTACTGTAAAATAATAGCTGCGTAATGAGCAGGGTACCAGGCACCACATCTACCCCATCCAGACTGCTGCGTGCCTGCAGGTGGTGTGATAGAGGGGTTGTGGAGTGAGGGGGTGAGAGCTATAAATCCACTGTGTGTGTGTGTGTGTGTGTGTGTGTGTGTGTGGCAGTGTATTTAATCACATGGCAGGTCTGAATAATGATTGTGGAGTCTGCTGTGTTTAATGAAAACTGTTATGGGAGAATTTAGCTTTCTTGGTGTCTGTCTGAGGCACATTCTTTAACCTCAGCTCCACCTGCGACTGTGTGTGTGTGTGTGTGTGTTTTTGCATTAGGGTGCTTCTATTGAAGACAACAAAAGGCAACACAGCATTGCAAATGGATACACACACTCAACCCTGCTAACTGACAGTCCACTGCACAGTTCATGAGCTTTTCTTCTACGTTTTGTCTTCCCTCCACAGCGGAAAAAATTTATATCAAATGACCTCTCAGTTGGAGTGTGTGGCATGGGACCCTGTCAATACTCTGGCATCCACCATAAAGAGGTAGGAACTTATCCATCGCTCTCTTTAAACAGCAGCAGTCAGTGAAGTTTATGTCGAATCAGACAGTGGGAAACATGAAGAGAAGGTTGGATACAAGAGAGTCTGAACAGAATGATCATTTTGGACCAGCAATGGCAGCGTCAGTTCTCAAGACAGTATTCTCACTTTTTATTAGTTTGGTACATGAGATAATTATTATTATAATTAATATACTATATAAAAAACATGTTTTTGTTGCATGTAGATAACCTGTTTTTTGGGCATAATCCTACTTAGGACTCCTGGCTTGTTCAGCAGATGAGTGAAAAGAAGACAAAATGAAGAACTTTAAGCATAACTTGAAAAGAGACACAAATGTGCTGGCAAAGACGCTTTCACACGAGTTATAAATGTTTCAGCTTGTGTAAAATAAAAAAATAATAATAATAATGAGAAGAAGAAAAGGAAAAGAAGGGAGTTCCTCTTACGTTTTTGAGATCAGTCTGAGCTGTCACACAAACACATACAGTCCACACATACACACAATCTGTGTGCATGTTGCTAGCTGGCTGCAGCTAACACCTGTACAGTTCATTGGCTGTTTGGGGCGAAAATTTGCTCCGCATTAAGATTTCATCCTCTGGAAACGATACGTGCAGTAAATTTCATGGAATTCCAGCTACATTTTGTGGCATTTTGCCTTTAACTGATAGTAGATTGTATAGGTAGCTAGAAAATGAGGGCAGGGAGAGTGGGGAGGATGACATGCAACAAAGGTCTGTGGCTGAACCGTGCGATTATATTGTACTGTATTCATCTTAAACGCTAGGCTGTCAGGATACCCCAGCTACTTTTTTTTAAAGGACCAAGGTGTGTCATTTGGAGCACTACCATTCGGCCTATAGTGAGGAAAAATCAAACTTTGGATTACTAAAATGTTTGTCTTTATACTGTAATTTGCATGATTCTGGAGTTTAGTTTAACTAGGTGAAGAAACTCTGAGTAACCTGTTCTTGAAAGTTCAGTTCTCTTATGCCACATGACATCCCATGTGGCGTATCCCCCTTTTACTATCAAATTAAATTATAAATACATTAGAAACCAGTTACAAACAATCACTGTAGTATTAGCATCCACTGTTCAGACAGAGTTAAAAACATTCAGTAGTATGCACTGTACTTTATGTCGTTGTGACCTGCATAGCTGCACGCTGGTCAGTGTCTGTTTTGGCTCACAAATACCTTTCCACTCTGAGCCAACAGGCATTCATCATAGTTAACAGATGAAAGTGTGTGTGTGTGTGTCTGATAGCATGCACAAAGGGGTGGTAGTGAGAAGTTTATGTGTTTGGGGGGTGTTGCTGCATTGTGTGCAAGTAGTGTGAGTGTGTATGTGAGTGCTTGTATACAAGCGGTGGTATGTGAGGCTCATTAAATCTCAGATCTCAGAGCGTTGTTGGGCTTGCTGATTGTATTTAAATGAGACAAATATGATTTTTAAAATCCTCTGGCCCACAGACTGTTGCTTTTTCTTTTTCAGAAGCAATGAAAAGGTCTTCAGAGAAGGTTGATAAAGGTATATGATGCTGTTTCAGTGGCCTTGCTCAGCTCTGACTGTGTTTCTCTCTCAGTGGCTCAGCCTCTGTGACTCTGTACTTTCTCTGTCAATGAGGGGGAGCAGGAGAGGGGAGGGGAGGTGTGAGGGCGTAGTAAGGATGAAGAGGAAGAGAAAGGAAAGCAACAGCAAGAACAGGGAGTCAGTCGAAGACAGGGAGATAAAGAGGAATGGGGCGAGGGGCGAGGGGCAGGAGATGAGGAAGAGGAAGTGTAGGGGAGTTGAGCTCAGAGAGGAAGAGCAGATAGGCCCATTCCCAATGTTCACACTAAACACTAAAACACTGAACCACGCATCAGCTGCTGCAGAGGTGTTTTAGTGGACAGTAAAGCGTTGCTCATTTTCAACAAGTACATTTGTCAATGTTTTTTGTTTTTGTCATATTAATGTATAAAGTTATAATGCTATGAAATGTGGGTAATTCACTCAAGTCTACAGACTTGAGTGAATTAGAAAATGTGCATTATTCGATTTCTGGCCGAAAGTTAGATGAGAAGATTGATACCACTCTCACGTGTGTGCGGTAAATACTGTATGTAGCTACAGCCAGCAGCCGGTTAGCTTAGCTTAGCATAAAGACTGAAAACAGGGCTCACTAATTAACACGTTATATCTTGTTTGTTTAATCCGTATGAAAACTGAAGGGAAAAAAACAAGTTCTGGTTTTATGTGGGGATTTTGTTACCTTTGTACAGAGCCAGGCCAGCATTATCTCAGCTTCCACTCTTTATGCTAAGCTAAGCTAACCGGTTGGTGGCTGTAGCCTTATATTGAACAGCCAAGCATCAGAGTGGAATCAATCTTCTCATCTAACTCTCAGCAAGAAAGTGAATAATAATAATATTTTTCAAAATGTCGAACCGTTCTTTTAATGGCTGCAAAGGTTCTTGAGAGAGCCCTTACGCACTTGTGATTTTACATTAAGACATCACTGAGCCACCATGGAGAAAGAACACACATCAAAGTCTATGTCCAATGTTGAATAACAGTAACAGTAGGTACTCATAAGCTTTTTATTAATCAATTAGTGTTGCATTGTATTTATACTCTGCAATTACTCTTGGTATTTTTGTGTTTTAACATGTTTATATATTATATTATAATTTTATTTATTAGCTATATTAGTAGATTCCCTGAAAATATTTGTATTTACTGTGTTAGTTGTGTTTGGATGTGTTTGTCTTGGTTGTACTTCGGGCGCACCAAAGTACTTCCCTGCTTACTTCAACAGCCTTGTTGTAATGGTGTAGACATTGGTGCTGGGCCACATTCACATTCATGTATGAAACTTGTTCTTAGTCAATATGGCAGGTTAGACGAGGGTTGACTCCTCACCACCACAACCTTCCACCCTCCTTCACCATAGTGATGGAGTTGTAGTTAAAGGTATTTCAGTGGAAGGTCCACAATCCCTGACTAAGGTGTCCCAACTTGTACATTACCTGCTACTATGAACAAAAATACCAAAAAAGATGAATGAATGAACATAAGTAAAGGAGCATACAGTATGATTTACACCATGTCTACTGCTGATGTAGTCTTGATGTCTCTCCTCCTGTCCTTGGAAATAGCGAGGCAGACAAAGAGCACCTTATGACCGCTCGGCTGTATACTGTACATTCCCACAGCAGCAGCACAGGATGCAAACTCCCATCCTCCTCGTTTGGTTAGACAGACTGAAATATAACACATTTCATAGACAAGAGCTTTCTGTTTCTCTGTGTGTTATCATAAGAAGATATGAGAGGCAAAGCTGTAGGCTGCGTCACACAGAGCAGGTTTTGTTCTGCCCTTTAAGTCAGAGTGAAAAACTATAAAGCTATTTGTGTCATACATTATACTGTAAGTGCTTCTGTAGTAGCTAGTGATAAAATGATTAATTTAACTGATCAATTATCTGATCAACAGGAAATGATTTATTTTTGTTCAAAACAAATTGGATAATTATTTAATCTTTTAATAGTTAAGATTATTTAAGTCATTTTTCAAGCCTACATGCCAAATATTCCCTGGTTTCAGCTTCTCAAAGATGATTTTACTGCTTTTCTGTATCATTGCTAGATGAATATCTTTGGGTTTTGGACTGTTAGTCAGAAATACAAGCAATTTGACATCACCTTGGGCTCTGGGAAATTGTGATAGACATTTTTCAATAGATTCATTGATAATGAAAAAAATCATTAGTAGCACTAATGATAAAAGGCTTAAAATTCAGGAAATATAGTAGATGCTAGTAGATAAATACTTGAGAGTTCATTGCTAGATGATAACATTACACACATCACTGAAAGTTGTCTAATGGGAAAAGGTTTTGGTTTGTCAACAATGGACAAATGCAAATTTGTTATAAAGTCTACAGCCATGCTAGCAGCTCTGTGAGGCTGAACTAGCATGCTAACAATGCTCACAATGACAATGCTAACATGCTGATGTTTAGCAGGTATAATGTTTACTATGTTCTCCAAGTTAGGCTGGCGTGTTAGCATGCTAACATTTGCACTAAACACAAAGTACAGTTTAAGCTTATTGGAACGCCATTAGCTTTGAAGGTATTTGGTCATAAATAAAAGTATTGGACAAGCTAGCTCATTGCTAGCTAAATGAAAAGTTAAGGGCTCACCAAAAACAAATACTGCATAGCACCACAGTAAAGGACGGTAGAGATGATCATCTATACAGCTCATGGTTTTATGAAGTCAACCTAGACATGTCTCCGATATCATCCCTACTGTACATGTACCAGCTGATTTTGTATCTGGGCTTATTGTTCCAAAAGGTCAAAGTTTAACTTATAGGGCGACATACACATGCATGTACAGAGGCACCCACACGCACAGCCACAGGCTTCAGCTGGATATATGGTGCTCTGACAAAAGAAAAAAAGACTTTGCCTCCATACATCAACACAACTTACATCTCTACAGTAAACTCTGAGTCTACTGTGTTTTGCATTACAGCCTGCATGTGACAAGGTTGAATATGTTTGAATAACGATACCTTCATGGCCCTACCTGCAGTCAAACAGCAGGTCATTCTCTATATATCTGCCAGTGTTTGTTAAACTGTATGGATTTATGGCATTAAATCATACTCTTGCATCTTGTTATCTGATGTCTGTCTGCTTTACATTCGTCCTACTGTATGTGGCAGTCGTCTACGTGAAAACCTTTTTAGCTGTGGAGACATTTTGTGATCGTAAAATGATTTAGTGGCACAGAAAACTCTCCAGTTTTGATATTCTGGAGCTGAACACGTTTGATTGAATAGTTTTCTACTCTTGGAGTCAACATGGCTTTGAGACAGCTGTTGACAGCAAAACTGTGCAAAAGTGTTGGACTACAATGTCGATTTTTTCACTTTCAAGGAAATCAACAGTTTATTTTACTGTGAGAATGTGAATAAATCAGTCACCGTCATCACTCCTCTCTCTTTCTGTGTTGGCAGCCACACAGCAGGCTATGACAGTGACCCCAGCACCCCCATGGTCTACAGCTGCAGCACACAGTACCGCATACACACACATGGAGTCTTCAGGGGCATACAGGTAGGACTCACACTACCTACTACTGCTACTACATCGTCTCTACATGTCACTTCTTTTTTCATTGTCACACACACATACTGTAAGCCTTCTTTACTGTACAAGTTTAGTGTCAAGATCAGGACATACACAAATGCTTGACCTACTGAAAACCTAAGGTCAGTATAACAAACACTGGAAGAAATATGCATCAATGACACAGAAAAAAGGACATAATTTTAACATATTTCTTTAATGAGTGGTCTGAAGGAGATGAGTGGTGGAGAGCCTGATGCAATGACCAGGCTATGTGGAGAGGAAATACTGATATGTAGCAGAGCAGAGATTTACAAACACATATACACACACACGAATGCCTACACATGCACACACACACACACACACACACACACACACACACACACACACGTTGCATACACACATACAAACACGTTGCATACACACATACACAGAGATTTTTAAAAGGCAGCTCTAAAGGCCAAGAGGAATCTTTTTCCACTAATCCATTAGCAGTGGAGAAACAGACACACACACACACACACACAGGGTTACACTGGGTAAAGATACAGTTTCCATAGGAGGATCAGCATGTTAATAAATCATTAGATTTTAATTATTGTCTGTCAGCGGTTCTAAAGGACAGGGAGCAGAGATTCTCCAGACCTGCTCTTAGTCCACAGCACAACTTTTTTGAGATCTTTCTTTCTTTTTGGGGCCTGTTTCATCATTCACCCTGCTCCTTTTTTTCCTTTGCTCCTTTTTTTTTCTTCTGTTCATTGAAATGGATTGCACAAAAAACACACATAAGAGGTCTGGCTCAATGCAAAAGAATAAACAAACTCTCACTCTTATGCCTTTTAAAGTATAATTTAAGAGCTGCTAAAATGTGAGATAACAGATTGAGTAGCAAAGTGATGCTTTGCTCCATAATTTTTATTACAGGGATTACACTAATTCTCAGTTACTGCCAAAAGAAATACAGATGATAGCCATGGAATTTCATTCTTCATTAATGTTGGTTTATGACCAGCAAAAATGATTACATGGCTTGTTAAAAACTGAATCCTATGATTCAGAAACACATAACAAATCACCAAATCATAGCTAATTATATCACTCGACTGTCAGGAGATCACTCAGTCAGTTTTGTTGATCTTTAAATAAACTAACTAGCAACACCTGCAGCAAAAAGACGTTACTCTCGATTACTGCAGAAAGGCATGTTACTTTAGTATGGAGCCCCAAAGTGTACAATAAAGTAATTATAAAGAAATAGATAATCCCATGAATAAATTGCGTAAAACATATAAATGAACCAACAATTTATGAAATCATAAAAAAGTATTAAAACTCATTATTTTATTATTATTATTATTTTATATTTCATAATGTCTCTTTTCATGACAGTGGATTTCACCACCCTGTCACCTTTGCCCCCTGCATCTCTTGAGCACAACAACTACTACCAAATTTAGCCAGTTAGCACCTGTTAGCTAGAGCAACAACAATGAAAAAGTAATTCTGAATCAAGCAACAAGAGGCTGCTGCTGTAAACAAACACAGTACACAGACTCTGTATTTAGACTCTGACTCTGTAACTGACCTCCTCTTTTATTTTGCTTCCCAAGACTGCTTCACCAGCTAACTAGCTAGACAGGGTTATGAGCGTAGATTATTACTCCGCATCAAAGCGAAGAGCCAGTGTTAGCTAGCTTTGATTCTAAAAGTATTCCCTTAGAGAAAGACACACAACTCTGTGAAGAGCATGGGCACTGTAAGTGGCTCTTCTTCCAGTATGTAACGGCTATAATGTACTTATAAATAGCTGCTAACAGCACTAATTACAACAGGGCTGACCTCTGAGTCTCTTTGGCCATTACGCTAGACATTGAGGAAATGAAGAGCAGATGGCTGCGGGAGGGCGGAGTAAAAGGGTGTGGAGGGAGAGAGGGAGAAAAGAGAAAGTGGAAAGTAATGGCAGAATTTTTTAGGTAGAGTGGTATAAAGTAAAAACAGTTGAAGACAAGGAGGAAGAGATAGAGGAAGCGTGAAGGAAGTGCTGAAATATCGTGCTGGGTTGACTAGTAGTAAAATAGAGGAAATATAGGTCAGCAGGCAGCATGAGAGGGCGTGAAAAATAAGAAAAAATATACTTAGATTTACTGTGCAGATGAACTAATATACAAAATTAGGATTTCTTTTCTACAACCATGTGTTATTTCCTGTTATTCTTCTCCAGCAGTGACGGCAGTGAGCGGCGGGGCTTATAATGGGGCACTCTGGAAGGGGGTCTGTCTAAAAGGCGTGACTAACAGCTCCCCTTGGGCTGCAGTCAGTCAGAGGTCATTTTACTGCTAATTCCCATCTAATGAATATATGACCATTTTATTATAATGATCCCCGTGAGCCAGACACATCACATGCACTTATTTACACACAGGACAGATTTAATTGGCTGTTTTCTAAATTACATTTTACTGGTTCAATTATTGATGTCCAGGGAGAGTTTTTGTTAATTCTGCCTTGAGTGGTTTGGTTTTAAATTAAAGTGTTTGGTGTGTGTGTGTGTGTGTGTGTGTGTGTGTGTATATGCAGGATGTGCGGCGGGTGCCCAGCATCGCTCCAGCCATAGTTCGGTCAGAGAGCAGCGAGAAGCGTCCGTTCATGTGTGCCTACCCAGGATGCAACAAACGCTACTTCAAGCTGTCTCATCTGCAGATGCACAGTCGCAAACACACAGGTGAAACCAGCAGAAACAGGAAAATGTGCTGTAATATTACACCTATCATATATCTACTGACAGCAGTATTGTTAGTGCCACATTTCCCAGAAGCACAGTTACTGTCACCAGCATGTTCCTACTTCACTCAAAGGTTTTCTCTTTGGCATTGTGAGAACAAGCTTTTTAAATACTTTTTAAGTGATATTTCCATTGGCGCCAATTTCCTTATCTGCTATTGCCAGAAAATACTTCCTGTTTTGTAAAATAAAGAGATCCTTTGTATTTCCAGTCGAATCTGATGCAGTGGCAGTGCAGAACAAATCACAGTGCCCCTTTATAGTAAATGTTTTTCTAATGTCTCAAGAAACATGCACACACACTCATACATGTGCACCCTTGTCAGCTTTCACCTAACATCAATATTTATATTATATTTAATATTATAAGTGAAAAAATAGGCCTGTTCTCAGTCATTTTAGGCCATGTTGCTGTGCAGATTTGCAGATCACACACACACACAGATAACATTATGTTCAATGCACTGATTCTGTTTTTCATTTGCCTCTCGTAGTTGCTTGAGCTATTCAGTATCTTTGCTGGTAATGAAACATTATTAAAGTCAGTCAAGAAATGGAAATACATCTTGTCACCCTGTCCTCAAGGCACACGGAGTGCTGCAGCTACCATTTTGGGAGCCACTGGTGTAGAGGCTCATAGATGATGCCAATATAATCGCCTTTGGTTTAACTACAGTAATTGTTCCGATGTCTTAAAAGTGATAATGACAATAATGTTAAAATGCCTCACAGACAAATTTTATCCTTTTATCATGTGTTGCCTTTGTACATTAGAGACATATATTTAGGGCCGCAACTAACAGTTATTTTCATTATTGATTAATCTGACAGTCATATTCTAGATTAATAGCTTAGTCTATAAAATGTGAGAAAATAATAAAGGCTGTCTATCACAAGTTCCCAAAATTGCTTGTTTGGTCGGACGAAGAGTCCAAAACCCACAGATATTCAGTTTAGAAGACCAGAAAACCATAAAATATTCCCATTTGAAAAGCTGCTACATACCTAGCCGGCTAACTAGCTACACTGGGTTGTGAGCTTGGTTTATTGTCAGTGTTAGCAGCAGCAGCTCGCTGTTTAATTTAGTGTTACCTGAGCAGTGTTGTATTGTATTCTAAAGATGTTCCTCAGGGAAAGAGTATTTCTCTGTCCTCCAGAGCTAGCTAACGTTGCTATAAGATAAGAATGATGAAATAACAGGAGCTAGCCAACACTTGGTCAGACCAAGGGTCCAAAACGCAAAGATATTCAGTTTACTACTATAGAAGGCTAAGAAAACCAGCAAATAGCATCATTTGTGAAGCTAAATTTTTGGCATTCACTTAAAAAAATTCAAATTAATTGGTTGAAAATTGTTGCTGATTAATTTTCTGTCGTGGCTAATCAATTAATTATTTCAGCTCTACACATATTGCTATTGTAACAGTTACAAGATGAACAGCGGTGTTATCGTCACCAAAATTAAACTAGTAGACCTTTAAACCTAATTTTCCTGTATGTGTTATCTGTGATATCTTCAGGGATAAAGAAGTAATAAAATATATAATAATATATATAATTATTTAAAACTGAATTTTATTTAACTGTCTGTGTCCTCTCTCTTGTCATTGTCAAGGGGAGAAACCCTACCAGTGTGACTTCACAGACTGTGGCCGGAGGTTTTCTCGCTCTGACCAGCTGAAAAGACACCAGCGGAGGCACACAGGTTTGATCAGTTCTACTCAGTCTGTCTCTCTGTCTTTATTTGTTTCCTTTCAGTTCTTTGTATTTGCTCTCTCTCCTTGCTCTCCTCTGCTGTTTGCATGACAGCCATTTTGTGGACAATGCAGTCTATTGAAGTGCACAGTTTGCATTTACACTGAACTCCCCTCGTATGAAGTTGCTAAAGGCTGGCTAAACTTTGGAATGGCTTCCCTCTAAGCCTCTGCTCTACTGTATTTTTCTATCTCCCTCTGTGTGTGTGTGTGTGTGTGTGTGTGTGATGTTGAACATATGTTTTCTGTGTGTGTGTGTGTGTGTGTGTGAACTTGGACTTGTTTGTCTGTGTGTGTGTGTGTGCATGCATACTGTACATGTGTTTAGGAGTTAAACCCTTCCAATGCGAGACGTGTCAGAGAAAGTTCTCTCGGTCTGACCACCTTAAGACACACACCCGGACTCATACAGGTAAAACAAGTGCGTAAACTTTTTATTTTTCCATTTCTTCTTCATCCATTTGATGTTTACATATATTAAAGTTGCAAAAGATTACAAGTAAAGTACTTTTACAACACAGTGTTGGAATGTCAACATGGATTTATTCTTACTTGACTTGTGCAATTATGTACTAGATACAGTGCTATATAAAGTATCTTTCCATTCAGGTTATGATCAACATAATATTCTAATATTTCTTTCATTTTCCCCTTTCTTTTCGCTTGATTTCATTATTACTCCATCCGGCTTGCATCCTGTCTAAATCCCTCCTCTCCTACTTTCTCCACCTCCTGTCACTACCACCCTCTCCACTTCTTCTTCAATCCATCTTCTGTCTCTTCCAACCGGTCCATCCATCCCGCCTCTCTCTCAGGTGAGAAGCCGTTTAACTGCCGGTGGCCGAACTGTCAGAAGAAGTTTGCCCGGAGCGATGAGTTGGTGCGACACCACAACATGCACCAGAGGAACCTCACCAAGCTCCAGCTGGCCATCTGAACCTGTGTCCACTGTCCAGCCCATATCACAGTTTTAAGTGTAGACATCTGGGTTGTATCTGCTTATATTTTCTGTTTCTGGTTAGTCCAAACCTGGTGACCCCCTTTGCACCCGTGAAACAGACCTCTGTGGTGGCCAGTGGAGTCCTAAAAGGTCCCTTAAAAAAGTTAATAGTAGGTGCATATCTTTTTTATTTTCCCAACTATATACCACAGTCTACACACACCGTCTGTCTTAGAAACTGTACTGTGACTTTCTGGGTGTGGAATTTAAAGGGTAAGGCTGGCAATATTCTGTATTTTTCTTAGTACCAACAAATCCTGTGAAACAATGTGTGAAAAACGCAGCTCCCTCACATAATTTCCTAAAAAGGCTGGGCACTGTAGTTTTTAGAAAATGTTACTCAAACAGGAGTAAATAGTGCATTTGTTTGAGACTATTTTTAGCTGCAGATTTGGTGCAGGAGTATTTATGCCACCGTAGGGGACATACATACTCACTACTACTAGTATAGTTTCATGGGATTGAACTATAAATGAAATACAGAATCTCACCAGACTTAAAGAAATCTTTCCTGTAGGTTTGAATTATCACTACTACATTACTCTTCCAGGTTCTCCTGAAAGAACTCACGACTGAAAAAGCAACATTTTACTTAAGTTTCTGTCTACCAGTAACATTTTTCCACAGGCAAAAATGCTGTCAGGCAGATGTAAATATGAAAATGTACAAAAAGCAAATAAAACTACAGTACATTTACTTTACAGAAGGTCCCCATGCCCAGAGTGTGAATGTTGGTATCTTTGCACGTCAAGAAAGTCCAGAAGAATCTCAGACAAACATGTTTCCATCTTAACTCTAATGTAATATGTCATTCATCCCCAGTTATTGGCCACCATCCACCACCACGTGTACAGTGAGGTTATGGTCAGCAACATACATTCCCCCACAGCTTAATGTAACTATCTCTAATGTTGAACTACTTTGGGAAGGCTTATTTATTATCTTTTTGTGGACAAAAATTGCTTTCACTGGAATGATTTAAAGGGAGTGAGGTGCCATTCAGTCTCTTTGCCTTTTCTTATAGTTTTCACGGTTACACCATGAAAGATAATGCTTGGATTGATTTAAAGAGATCAAATTAAGTGAAAAATTTGCATTTAACACCCTGTGCAGTGTTCGCAATGTAAGCTTTTGGTGTTTTGTCTGGTCAGCAAAAAAATCTACATTGCAAACATAAATATGCCTTTTAAGGTTTTGTATTTAAAAAGCTGAACTTTTTTTGTTTTTGAGTAATGCGAGGATTGGATTTTTTTTTTTCTAGCAGTGCTCAGCGCTCTTGGAGCTCAATCGTCTTTTGTCTCTGTGGTGTGTAAATATTGCTGGACCTTGGCAGTGTTTCAGACACTGCAAGCTCTAAACTATGTCTGCGTGGTCACACTGGCTCTGTGGCCGGGACATTATGGTCAAGATGTAAATAATACTTCTTCACCATGGGAACTGAACTCTTTCCATGGGGGAAAATATGTAACTTAACTGATACATTTTAGACTTTTCTTTGGATGGATCCAGGAACTGTTTATACTGTCATTCTTTCTTTCATGTGTATTAATATTTGAGTCATAAAACCGCAAATGCGAGTGAAACATTTTGTACTCAAAAGTGTGATAACTGAAAATGATGCTTTCTCTCTGTGTAAATGTATTGTGACTGTTTTGATACAGTAACAGTTTGTCTCTGTGGTCTTCAGTTATTCATTTGAAAGTTTCTTTGTTGTTTTTTTTCAATATTAAGTCATCATTTATTAGTCAGTGATATAGTATTATCGTCATAAAGCCCACAAGCAGGTCACATAATAGTTTTACTCTATTAAAATATCAACTCCTCCTCACACAGAAAATAATATCCATGAAATACTGTTGGCCTCATTATGTATAATTCTATCATTATAAGGATCCAATCTTTTTTTTTAAATATACCACTGCCCTGATGTTACAATATCTTGTAAAAAAAACAAAAAAAAAAAACAAACAAACCCCGTCCCACATAAAAGTCTTGAAATATGTGCAAATACTAAATCTATACATCAGCTGACCTTGGCCAAGGTTCCCTCCCATAACACACAAGAGAAGGTTTTCTTCTTCATTGCATTATATCCTGCCCTGTTTGTGACTAAAACCACACCTTTTCAGTTTAAAAACTGAATTAAAACATAATTAGAGAGCAGGTTTGTGAGTGACAAGACAAAGGGACAGAGTTAAAAGAAAAAACTCTACAGTGCACACTAATAGAGACAAACAGATGCACAATCCGCACACACACACACACACACACACACACACAGTACGGTACAGTACCATCCACTTTCCTCTCTTTATCTCTCACCAGATTCCTCGTTGCATTCCTTGGCTCTGCTCTCAGTGAAAAAAGGAGCAGTAAAGGCAGATAAAAATGAACGTGTTTTCTTTCAGCCTCTCAACTCTCTTTAACTCTTTTCACCTTCTTTCACTCTCATGCTGCTTCTTCTTACTTCTCATCCTTCCCTGTCCACCATTTGCTTCATTTTTAGGTTAAAAGCTGCTGTTTTGTTATTTCTTTGTGTCACCCTTATGACCTTCAGCTTCACAATAAGCTATGACAATACTTTTTTTAGGGAGGAAATTTCGTCACTACGATGACAGTCAACAACACTAACATACATGAGAACAATAAATCAACTTTAAAATGTTCTCGACCAACAGCGACCGCAGTGTTTATGGAGAGAGAGAGAGAAAGCAGCAGAGCAGAAAACGGACAGAGACAGATGGACGCAGAGATGGATAAAGACAGATACAGCAATGTTTCTTTTGTGAACTTTTATCATAAGTTTAGCCAAAGTGTTAGTGTAAATCAGACAACGTGTCCGATTCCCTCGGTGGAAATCCCCTGAAACTCCCCAGGGCTCTTGTACTATATCTCAGCTGTCGGACAAGGCCTATATCTCTCATCTCTCTCTGCTGTGTGTGTGTGTGTGTGTGTTTTGGTGTTTCATCTCTGTCCCAGCCTCATGCCGCTGAAGGCCTTTGAAGCTAGATAGCTGGTCAGTGTAACTGTAGTTTTGTCCACTTTCAGTAGTCACATTAAACGCTGTATCTAAATGTTCTACTTAGAGCAGATATATAAAACATGGATTAGGCCCATTGCAAAGTACTGAGGGGAAAAAAATCACATACAAGCAAATCCTGAGGGCGCCAAGTACAGTACATCAACCCTTTTTGGAACCCTTGAGAACATTTCTGTAGATATTTTAACCTGCAAGCAACTAGCTCAGCCTGGTCTCAGACAGCTTTGTAGCTGTGCTAATTATGTAGCCTGTTAAAGAGAACACCCAAAAGAAACGTTTAAAGCGGCTATAATCGATAACAGTGTGACAAGGTGATGAACCTACAGAGAATTATCATCCAAATCTGCGGCTGCCCTCGGCTTTATGGATCTTTATGGTGAGTCTCAGCTCATTGTTTAGCTGTCCGGCCCACAACAGCCCACTGCTTTCATAGTGACATGTTTGGTCGCAGCAGGCAGCAGCTCTAAAAACCCACTGTACACTACCTGCTCAGCACCAAACAGCAGACAAAGTTAGCGACTAACTGGTGAACATAGCGGAGCATTTAGCAGCTAAAGAGCCAGATATTTCCCTCAGGAGGCTGTAGAGACCAAAAACAGAGCTAAAAGAGTGAATATTGGACTTACATTCATCAGGTGGACACAAACATGACTCCAAATGAATGATAATGTTGCTCCGTATCTGCTGGAAGTGTAAATAAGCAACTGTTTGCTAACAAGTTCGCCATTTCAACTTAAAAGGTCATATGTCAGTGTTGTGTTCACAACTTGTTTCTGCTGCCCCCAAGTGGCCAAAAGTCAGTTATTGTAGGTTTAAGGAAAGTGAAAAAAAAAACTATGGGCATTAATCGCATTATTAACACAACCTCAACTGGGTTAATGTTAATTAGGTAGCTTTACAATTTACTGGCCAAACATTATGGCTAGGAAAAACAGCACCTGTCTGTACTCATACAGGAACATACTATGCAGAGGATGTATCTATAGGCCTTTTTCACAGCAGATGTTATGACCTGTCATATATGGAAAAATAACAATTAACGATGGCTCTGTTTTATTTGAGTGTCCAGTAAGCCATGACAGTGAGCCAGCATGCTGAATACCAACAGCGCCCTATAGGACTGAAGAATCTAAATGGAATTCAGCCATCTTTCATTTTATTTACATGACTTAACATATCAAAATGTCTGGAGGAAAAGGTCCATTGACACATTTTTAGAGCTTTCAGTAATAAAAATATATAATATGACTTTAATGACTGAACCGATGAATGAGGTGTTCGTTATTGTGTCATGCATACAGCTATGGCCAGCTCACATGCGCTAAAAAAAGACACCATAAATTCATATCAGCCAGATCCAGAATGCTGCATGTACATATTCAAACAATACTGCAAAAAGTCCAAAAATAAAGAAAACCAATTGAAATAACTTACCATTAAATAAACCATTAGACAAAACATGCACTGTATGATCCTAGAGAAACAGAATAAATACAAAAATAATCCATCTTGCCTTCTTTTCCAGGCCTTTGAGATGTTTCATCTGAATTTTTTCCAGCCAATTCATTAAAAATTAAATGATCATATTATGTACAACAATAATAAACAAATATGACTCATTTTCCACTTCTCCCAAAAAAGATATTGTTTGACTCATTTATATGACAGGGTGCACACATGAAGACGGGAAGGGGACAGAGGACATTTATAAAGCACAGAGTGGACAGTGCTGATAACTGGTGGTGATAATGTTTCGCCCCCTAGTGGGCTAAACCAGCCATGCCATTGGCAGTGCACTTAATGTGACGTCTCCCTCACTGCCCCTGGTTTCCACTTACTCAAAAAACTCAATGTCTGAAGGTGAGTAGAACTGACAAAATGTTGGAAATCTCATTATTTTCCTAAGTAGAAGGAAATAAAAAAGGAAAAAAGACCCAAATAAACAGAGAACAGCAACATTGTGGAAGAAAATGAGCACCAGAGTTGGAGAGAGAGAAAAGAAACTGGGGGAAAGAGTAAAAGACAGGGGGGAAAAAGACCGAGACATCCTCCGCGGTCATGTTGTTCTGTGATCTGTGGAAGCGGAGAACGGGAGATGATACTGTGGATGTTTAGGTCCTGGTACAGCTCAGCACAACTCATTCCCCTGAAGTACACACACACACACACACACACACACACACACACACACAGTGCTGGAAGTGCTCAGTGCAGTTTGTTTCTCAAGAGGCTGCATTCCTTCTTTTTTACTGTCAAAGACTCAAGTTGCTTCAAGAGGATAAAAATTCTGACAAGAGCACAGCAAAGCCACAGCAGGAGAGATTCAAAAGTGCAGAGTACATGCTGAGTAAATAGAAAATACTGCAAGAAAATACAATCATTTATCATTTTGCCCGGTTTCCCTTAATGGTGATTTTAACAGCCTTATTTTAACATCAATAACTTATTAATGACATTAGTAAGGGAGGATTGGCAGCCTCTGCCAGCAGCTACTCTGTGTTTTTCATTTTGTGCCTCCGGGTTGGATTTGGAGGGAAATCTGTTTTATTGCTCTATGGCACAAAACAGGAAGAAGGCGATGTTCCTCCGGCCCAGACTGAGCTGAAGCTTTGACAGCTCCTGGCAGTGGTAGATGAAAAGAGTGAAAGGCTGATGGAAGAATCACTTCCAACATGGTTATCTTCTTCAGTAAAGGCTTACAGCCCAGCCCACAGTAGTTCCTGGCCCCCTGCTTTTGGTCACACACCGCGTGAATAAACAAACTGGGCTTGAGGGACATGTCCCCGATCCTCTAGTTAACTTTGTTGCACCTGTAAGGACGGAGACATTATAACTTTATCATTCTCATTGGTTCATGTAGTTTGGCAATGTCCCTGCATAGCTCCACCCAACTTCCACCTGAGCAGTGG
This sequence comes from Siniperca chuatsi, assembly GCF_020085105.1. Classification (NCBI taxonomy): domain Eukaryota; kingdom Metazoa; phylum Chordata; class Actinopteri; order Centrarchiformes; family Sinipercidae; genus Siniperca; species Siniperca chuatsi. Next base: position 24,128,169 of record NC_058045.1, on the reverse strand, counting down.
TCACATCAGTCTGGATAAGTGAAAACGCCAGCGAGGCTGTGCAGCGCCTTCAATCGATTGAGTTTTTAACCCTTTAAAAAAAAAAATCTAATTATTTTTATTGAGGTTTTGCAGGACATAAAAGTGCAGCGATGTTCAGTCATTAAAGAGAAATGAGAGACGAGTATGAGTATATAATATCACCAGCTGGCACCAATGCCAATCAATGAGCATAAAAAAACAAGGGATGTATATATATATATATATAAAAAAAAAATATATATATATATATATAACCAACAATAAAACAGTCCCTCCCCAGTCACTGCCAGTGAGCTATACATTCTGATATCTACCTGCCACACCAAGGTCTTATGGTGTAATGTAGTTAAGTACTTAATAATCAAGCATTTACAGGGTCTGGAATGTATTTTAAAAAGGGCCCCATGCTTCCTGTAATTTCCCATTTGTTTATTAAAGTGAGTATCTGATTTTCTCAAGTTTTGAGCAGGACATGAGCCATTGTGTATGAGTGGGCAGGGCAGCGTCCCTCCACCTGAGCAGGATTGCTCACCGAGCCAGAACGGAAACACAAGATAAAGTAGCCTGCGTCGTTTTTCCTCTCCAGTGACCCCAAAAAGAGCAACCAGAAGTTTGGCTCCAATTTGACCTTTTAACACCTGAGGTAGAGTGTGAAAGATCTCATTTTTAACCCTTTAATGGTCCTACCCAGTAAAAGTGAATTTAACAGAATTGTAAATGTAACAGAATACATTCTGCCCAAATTGTGCTCTGAAAGAAGCAAGCAGAGAGAAAGAGGAAGGGAGACTGTCGACTTTGGAGGTCACTTGCACCGCAGGGGTCAAAGCGGTCAGGACAGATTCAGACACTTTTAAGAAGACATTTTAAAATCATGTGTGCACATGTTCGACATGCCTAAGTTGCTTTTGTCAGTTCCTCTCACGTGGGATTTGTTTCTCTGCTGTGCGAGAGAGCAGAATGACGGGCAGAGATCTTATCGGGCAGTATTTTACATTTTGTGCCGTCCTGTCACTGTCACTGCGATGTTATCTGCAACCTTTCTTGCCGCACCTCTTTTCTCATCATCATTGGCTACTTTGGAAAACATCTGCAAGATATTTCAGAGATTGTAAAGATCAAACGTGAATATGTCATTGTCAACAGATGCTTACACATTGGTAAACAAACTGCAACACAACTGGTAGTCTCTGTTCCCCCATGGTGTCATTAGTGCAAGCATTTGATCAAATTTAAGACTACATTTCCCATGAGGCTTGTTGTCTCCTGCTGCAACGATGATGTTGTCCTGGAGATAACCTCTGGAAGTTTCAGTTCCAGTTGGGCTGAACATCTTGAGTTTTTATTTCAAAGCATCACCTTTTAGTCAGCAGTGCAGGTTTATCTCCTCAAGCTTTACTTGGATGGTAAAATTATTTGGCAAATATTACAACTGCTTCAAAAATATTCCCAGGTTTCAGAACGTTAAAGGCCAGTTCATACTTTCTCTCACCCTGGAGTCCAGACAGTACACCGTAGAAAGATTCAGTCTCTACCTCCACCTTGTGGTCGACCCCCATCATCATCTTTAAAGGTGAACTACACACTCGAGAGTTCCAGTTGGTGGATCAACACCACATTTTTATTTTCTTTCTTGGGTTCTGACATTCTTTTTGTAATAGTGATTCAAGATCTTTATGGTCATGACGCTCACATGTTTCCATTAAATTCAACCAATTTGTTATCCGTTTATTTGTATGTATGTCCAGTTTTAATTCGGCCTATTTGAAGATTTTCTGTCCATTCCAATGGACATCAAGTCTGTTCACATTATATAAAGTTTTATTAGAATTATTATTATTATACGGCTACAGAGGTTTTTGAGTTTCTCGTAAGAATGAGCGAAAGGTCAGGACTGACTTCATTTAGTTTAAAGATGCCTCCAGATGATGTCACTCAACCTCTGAACCCATATGAGTATTATGTTTATGTGCCAGCTGAGATAACCTGACATACTGTATATATGATCTGTGGGTTCCAAAGGAGGATATCTAAACGCTGACTGGCCTTAAATCACTGAAAAAATAGCAGGACTACCCATGTGTAGGCTGTAGCTAACACATCCAACATTTCCAATAAACTTTACACTGTCCTCGGCATCCATTTTGGTGGACATGACAAAAATATAATAAAGAAAATGTGATATAGCCTCATTTCTTCTAAGACATTCTTGTAAAGAGGGGTTGGTGAGCTTTGCAGTTGAAAAATACGACCATCCAGTGTTAATGTGATGGCATTACATCCAGTATGGGTCTGTAAAATGAGGACATTTATTTGTCGGTGTTCTGACACATGTAAGCTCATTTAAAAACCATTAATAGCCGTTTAAATATCGCTGTGTTCGTGAAAAAACACAGAGTGAAACAGCCATTAGCAGTTTCACTTTCATTTTTCACATTTAAAGGTAACAAATCAAAACTCCAGAACCGTATGTCTCTGCAGACCCTCAGCTCTGTTGTACATATTAGATATGGCGTGAAGCCTTCTGGGGATGCATGCTTTGAACATAAGCTGCCAAACAAAGTGCTGCAACTGTTTGGAACCATTCATTTTAAGCCATGCCCCTCAAGCTCTGCACCTGAACTCACCATCCCACAGGAGGGAAGCACTGAGGACAAATTCTATATGTAGCCTAATACACGCACCTTTACATTCTTGTAAATAGATACTGATTCAGAAATAGTTTTGCATAAATAAATAAATAAATCGTAGTTTTAGATAATAAATAGTTGACTTTCTACAATACATACACAGCATAGAATACTATTTTCTCTGAATCTTCTGTGAGAGTAAATAGCTCGTTTGAGCTTCTCTTTCACTCTTACTTCCTCCTGTAAATATTTAAATAGTTAGTTTGATCTTCTCTCTCCCTTTGTAGATTTTTCAAAAACTTTTTTACTTCAAATATACAATATCCCTCTAGTGAGTTTGTGATTATTTGGCTAAAGATGTCTCCATCTACCTTTTTAAATGGCTTGTTATATGGTGAACATCCAGTCACAGTCGGCTGCGTGGAACGGCAGACCGACCAACGCAGACCTCAATTATAGTGCGCGATGACGTCATCAATGCGCAAATGAGCGTATGAGCGTCATCTGGCGACTTTTAGCTACTTTTGGAGCTAGTGCTAGCTACTTTCATTGGAAAAAAGTTGGCAACACTGGCTCTCCGCCGCGATGCTGGGAGCCACAAACAAACATCTATGATCCATTGTCCGTTTGATAATCTAAACAAAGAACACGTTTTCTTGCGGTGGCCTTTCTAAAATGAAAGTAACTATATTCTGTTATGATCAAGGGGTTGATAAACCATAAACTGACAGCGCTAGCTAGTTGTAAAGTTGTCCGTACAAGACAATTGATGGATGGAGTCGTTTGTGTACCGCCCCCCTTATAATACTGTGAAGTGATTCGCTGAATTAAAAAAAGTGATTGACAACTGGTTCAGGTGGCGTATTGGTGAAATTAGTTTTTGACTGACAGTGGATTGTAAATGATTGACAGCTACCACGCCCTCTCAAAGTCTCCGGTCTGCAGAGATACAAACTTGCCAAGATGCGTCAACTCACCTTGAAAACGCCCGTAATGCCAGATTACCAGTCCAGCAGTCATCAACTCCACTTTCACTTTCGTGTTTCTTTTCACCTCCTAAAGCTCCTCCTGCCTCTGACTCACTGCGAGTTATTTTCGTTTCATCGTGTTTATATGTAAGTTTTGTTTTCCATTGCTCACAGCAAAGTTTGCATAATCAAACAATAAAGTTTCGTTTCTGACCGACTGCTGAGTCACATAAATCAGCTGTCGGTCTTTCAGAGCCACTACGCCAAAATGTTTTCGTGGGGAGAGGACTGTCAAAAGGGCTTTCGGTTGAGAAACGGCTCAAATATCTCAACAGGTGATCCAGTTCCCTTTTTAAACCTCAGTTTTCACATCACGGATCTGTCAGCAGGTCACAGGGCGATCGCCTTCGTCAAAAGCAATGGAGATGCGTTCATCATTCGCACAACTGAGAGCGGAGATGGGACAAGAGTCAGAGGAAGGCAGAGTGAGCATCAGTTTTATGTTCCTGTCTTTATGTAACACATGTGTTCCTTCTTACAAAGATCAGGCAAAAGGAAGCTGTCTTTTTTTTTTGCATCATTGATCTACTATCACCTGCTGTGTTTCTGTGGCTTGTGTACTCACAGAGTATGTGAAATGTCAAGAGAAGATTGAGGCTGTGGGTTGTGGTGATGATACGGTCACACTGCTGACTGAGACGGGCAAAGTTCTGTGTGTGGACACAGCTCACACTCCTTTCACTCCAAGGTAAGGAGAAACAAAGTTTATGTGCAACTGAGTGCAAATAGAGATATTTTGTTTAATGTGATTTTGTTTTTTGTTTTTTAATTGTCTTTTGTAAAACCTACAATTCATGGTAGTGAACTCTGATAGTTAAAGAACAAGTAAGTAACTTTAAGCTGTGCTGTTTCTGTTGTTTCAGGACACTTGAGGTTTTGTGTAAAATCCCAGTTTCTCAGGTTGCTTGTGGGAGCCAGCATTCAGTTGCCCTGACCAAAGGTACAGTAAAGTGTACAGTAGACTAATGTACAAGCTGAAAGCAAGATTCTGTTGGCTCCTACCACAGTCGTAGCTGCTCTCTCTGGGGTCCAGACACAAATACAAACACAATAAATGCTAAAATAGTCCAATATATGAGCATTATAGACAATAAACTTAAATTAATCCATTTGTATTTGAAGTTTGCATTCCACAACTGCATTTTGTAAACCCTTCTAATAACTGTTATTTGGGAAGTTGACCGTATGGAAGAAACACTGGATGGGATGGTAAAAGTTGACTCAAAGTCCAATAGTGGCTGAGATGAAGGCCAAGCACAAGATAATAATTAGTATAATAATAAAATGTGTTTATATAACACTTAATAAAGGGTCAAGGTGTCAGTAAAGTGATGAAGAAAGTCATGGTGATTTCTCCACAGATGGTCAGGTGTATACATGGGGCCAGGACTCCAGAGGCCAGCTGGGTCTGGGGGAGAGGAAGCCCGGCGCCAATTCACCCCAACACCTCCGATCTCTGTCAGCGGTGCCCCTGGTTCAGATCGCTGCAGGGGGAGAGCAGAGCTTCGCCCTCTCTGTCTCTGGAGGTGTGTTCGGCTGGGGCAGAAACGACAGCGGACAGCTCGGGCTGGGAGACACAACAGGTGAAAAAAGTAGTCATTATGTCTTACATTTATCAAAATACATACTGTTTTTGAAACATGTACCTGAATCGTAGAAAAGGTTTCAGTCGTAGTCATCTGGACACTGTTTTCAGAATCAAGACGTTTCGGCTCCCATCCGGAAGTCATTCTCAATTGGTTCATTCACACAATTGAGAATGACTTCCGGATGGGAGCCAAACGTCTTGATTCTGAAAACAGTGTCCAGATGACTACGACTGAAACCTTTTCTACGAGAGAACACTCCTGGACGAATGAGGGACTACACCGTCTTATGTACCTGAATGTTAATGTCTTCTCTATAGACAGACATACACCAACTCCTGTTCTTTGCCTGAACATGAAGAAAACTGTTCGCATTTCCTGTGGAAAGGACCACACTGCCATTTTGACAAAGGTTAGACAAAGAAAGCTGCTAACACTCTCATGCTGTAACCTACCACATTTTATTGCTGGAGAAGTATAAAAGCAAGCAGTTCTAACTTACTCTACAAATGACATTGAAATGATGGAATATGTTTTGAATGATCTCTGGTGAAAATGTTAGTTTTGAAAATAAATCACATACTTTTTGCAACACATAGATATCAGTTAAGAGGATATATATTTTTAGAGCTGAGTTTGCACAATATCTGCCTCATCACTGCAGTCCCCACATTCCATCTGCCAGACATCAGTCATTAATATTTGAATAGTATTTACTGTACACTGACACTGAGAATAAGACATACACATTGGGAGCAGAGGCAAGATTAAAAAAGGTTATTAATTGATGCTTTTTGTTAGAAAAAAAACATACTAATTTCTTAGATCCCACAGATATGTAAATAAGTAATAATAAACAATAAGTGGGACTTTAAACTTCAGTTGTCTGGTTGTTTCCTCAGACTGGTGCAGTGTTTACATTTGGCTCTGGTCAATATGGACAGCTTGGGCACAACTCATTCAGCGATGAACTACGACCTCGGCTTGTTGCAGAGCTCTGGGGGGCAAAGGTCACCAAAGTTGCATGTGGACGGTACAGTAAAATTATAAACTTTAACTTTTATCTAATTGTTTTGAGCCAGTTCGGCTCATTACCAATGCAGTTCCAGCATTTTTTTTTTTTTTTACATCTTCCAATTGTAAGTGTTTGTGCTTACAAATACCACAGTTAAAGGTTATACTGATAACATTTTTATGTAGACGAATATTAAAAAAAAAACATCTACAGAGCTTTTAGAAAGGTGCAGAATAAAAGTATCACTTTTCCTAAAAAAAAAAATATTATGATTGTGAATTAATCATTTTAAAAATGTTGACAGGTCCAAAATGAATGTTTTATTTATCTTAAAACCTTAACTATTGTGTTGTCACTGGTTACTGGTTTAACTGATAGAAAAATAACAGATTCAATCCCTGAGGAGCTTAGTGACAGTTGCGTTGAGTTACCTAACAATATAGTTCCCTCAAACAATGTAACGTTATAACGAAGATGCATATCAGAGGGGATTTAGAAGTGGGCCAGGGTCCGACATAACCGATGGCCCGGGGCCAGTACAAGTTTATGCAGGGCAACTTGATTGTGGCGAACTGGTCCGCTTATGAAAAGACGGTCGATCTTCTTTAAGAACGGAGTGGACGTGGGATCCCAATATATTACCAGTGTGGCATGTCGAGGGTAAATTAAAGTTCAGAACTACTGTAAATCTGCTCTTTATACTGTTTAGACTCAAAATGTGACTGTTATTGAGGGTGTCATCTCATATCGCCCTATTATGAGACCCTTTACTGAGGTACTTGTGGCTAGCTAGCCATGTAGCCAGCTGCGTTGAGCTCAGCAGCTACGGTGCTCGCGTTAATATAAAAATCTGAAAATACTGACATGATCATACAGTCGTCCTTTCTCCCTATAGCCATTGCTGCTGTGTGGCGCTCAGCTGTTTTTTATAATCTGCTATGAGGTTTGTTTTCTGCAAGAAAACACTTTGACTAATGTTAGGTCAACACTATGCTAAATCTAACGCTAGCTAACGTCAACTTTTAACTGTAGCTGTCTGTCTAATGTTGAGTGCTGTGGGTTTTAGCATCCATACAATGTATTGTCCTCTTTGATAGGAAGTGTTGCAATATAGGGCCCCTATAATTAATTAATGATGGGGAAAAATGGTTACCTAAAGATAGCTAGCCATACCCTAAGATTACCATAGATAACGTTACATGAAACCGCACAAAGTAACCCTTAATCTATAGCTAATGTATAGCTATATATATTGCAAAATGAATTCATTACTCTATCACAAAAGATTCATCACTTGGCATGACTGAGTCCGATTCTCACTCCACTCAACCATGAAATATGCAGGTTGTGCAACGAACCGGCAACCACTCAAATGGAATAGAAGGGGGGAGGGGAGTGCGTCATCTAGTGGCTGGATGTTATCGATGTTATCGATGTTATCGATAGCACCTTTGAATATATTTTCTGAACATTCTGAAAGAAGTTTTGTTCACTGTTGCATTTGAGAACATCACAGGACACATTTGACTACGACTTTAAGCTACATATTCACAGGTTGTTGCATCTTTGTGCATTTCACATCTCTTCTGTTGGTCATGCCCCATTCCATCAACAATAGAGAGGTTATTGCACTAGCTGCAGTGTAATGAAATGGAGACTAGGAAAGGATCTTTGTTTACATTAAAATACTGTTTGTGCTATATTGTTTTCTCAATCAGACATCACACATTAGTGATGACAGACTCCAAGAGGGTCTATTCCTTTGGGTGTGGTGAGCAAGGACAGCTGGGACATGGAGAGGCGAGTCATTGGTCTGTGCCACTACCTGTTCAAATGCCACAAGGTAACTACATTTCTAAAATAAGTCCAGTCAAGTCAAATCTATTTATAGAGCAATGTATTCAAAATACAATTAAATAATTAAAACTAATAGGAATGTAATTGTAACAGAAAAAATAAAACATTTTTATAATTATAAATAATTAAAGTTACATAAAAGTAATTGTAAACAGGTGGGTCTTTAGCTGGGATTTAAAAGTGGTGATAGATCATAAAGACCTAACAGTGAGGGGTAAACTGTTTCACAGTCTGGGAGCAGCAATGGAAAACGCCAGTGACAGTAGTACAGGGGAGATTTGGTCTCTCTTCTTGGTACCGGTGAGGAGTCTCGCTGCTGCCTTTTGAACTAGCTACAGGTGAGCTAGGGATGACAACATTAAGAGAGTTACAGTAGTCAAGACGTGAAGAGACAATAGCATGTAAAACGGTCTCCAGATCTCTAAGAGAGAGAAAAACTTTTTTTGCTTATGAACAGATATGGGAAAAAAGGTGCTACTAATGACAGAACTTATTTGTTTGTCAAATTTTAAAGCAGTCAAAAATGACGTGTGTACAGACATTTGAACACAGAGGACCAAGAAAACTGGCTACACCACTTGTGAAAGTTTTGGGACTGATAATAAGGAACTTAATCTCATTGAGCCGACTAACATTTTTGTCCATTCAGCCATAGAGTTGCGAAGTGGGACGGGCTGCTGGTTTCAGGTTACTGGTTTTTGCCCCATTCTGTATTACATTAAATTTTTTTCTTTAAAAGATATCCTCAATGTTACTAACACTAGGTTTATGTAGGGGTGGGCAATATGGCCCTAAAATAATATCACGATATTTCAGGGTATTTCTGCGAAATCAATGTGGTACCAAATGACACTTACAAGCTTTTACTAAACAACGGCATAAGTAGAAGACACTGTCTCTCTCTCTCTCTCTCTCTCTCTCTCTCTCTCTCTCTCTGTTTCTCTGTAGAGCATGTGCGATTGTCAGTAGACCGCACGGGAGGGGTAGAGTGATGGGAGATTGTCCACTAGTTAATCGATCGCGGATGGCGCTGTTAATATACCTGGCGGCCCGACCAAGTAAAGTCTATGTGTGGGAAACACTGCTTGATCTTTTGTAACCAAACCACTTCCACTACTGAAGTAGCTTGCCTTTTTGGAACCAACTCCTTCACCGTGGAGCCGGTAGCAATGTTACTTTCACTTTTGGCAATGCTTGTTGTTGCTGTGTGTAACAGTACTACGTCATTACATCAATAAGTCTGAATGTTGCCATTATCACGATATGAATTTTTTTCATCATATTAAAGATTATACCGGTATTATTCTGAACGATATGACATGGTACACCCCTAGGTTTATGTTATGACCACCACTTTCAATTATTCCAACCTTTCTGAGAAACCAGCTCTAAATACTACAATACCCATGAGCCTCATGCGCGTTGCCATGGAGAAGAAGCCAGTCAGAGGTGCGAATCAGAACAGAAGGGAATTTAAAAAGCTTTGTCGTTGCAGTTGTTAACAAAACGTGTTGCCATAGTTGCTGAATTCTATCAAAATTTGACCCAGGAATTAAAAGTGAACTGATGTAAGTTGCAGATTGTAAAATCAGTTTTCTCAACAGGGTAATCTTTACCTCCCACCCAACGCTAGCGGCTCACATGACATTTTAAGCTCTGTAATTGGATGTTTTTTGCCAAAATGCATCATGGGGGTCGTAGTTAACTTCTCCCCTGAAATGTTTATGTACACAATTGTACAATTGTACCTGTATACTTCGACTTTTTATCAAGAACCAGCTATTTTGTAACCCAGTTGTTAAACGTTTAGACTGATGATTGAGACTTAAATTTTTACTTACCAGGTGTGCCCGAAATAGCTCCTCCAACTTCGCAACTTTATCAACATTCTCAAGACAATTTAGAAGGGACTGAAGGTCATGTGCTTAACCCGGTTTTAAGGGGAGGTATAGCTGCATGTTGTTGGTGTAGCAATGGTAAGGAATGTTGCATTTTCTAAAAACAGACCTCAGTGGCAGCATATATAATGCAAATAGAAAAGGGCCTAAAATAGAACCTTGGGGTACACCACAAGTAGCAGAAGAGGATGGAAATCTAAATCTAAGGCCACTCTTAGGCATTACCCAGAATACAGTACCTACTGCATGTTTGAGACAGTGCAAGTGTATAGAATGGTTGATTTTATGGCATGGTTAAAATGACAGTTCCTAAGACCTCCTAAACCATGCCATACAACCAACTTATTTCAAGGATAGAGATAACTTTTATTCTGTTATTATTTCAGACACCACTAATGGTCCCATAATTAGAAACATCTACGCAGGAGGAAACTGTTCGTTTGCAACGTGCATGTCTATTCAGGTACCAAGACAAATACGTACAATACAGACGATAATTGTAGGAGGTGTAATAATACCTTTACCCCAATTATTTATACATGTAAAGTCATTTTTCTAAACCAAACATTAACTTGTTCCTATTTCTTTCACAGGAAGTTCATGAGGAGTCAGCCACTGACAATGTCAGCAAAATGTCACAGCTCTCTATTGATGATATGATTGACAAATGGGTCTCTAAATGTTATGCAAAATCAGTGAAAAACTTAAAACAGTAAGTATAATGCAGCAGCAGTTATTATTTTCTCAATATATAATTGGTTTGTTGAATAGTCCAGTGTTTTATGACTGTTATTTGGCTCCAAAGTCCAAAGCTATTAACACTGTATTCTCAGTGTTATTGACTAACCACATGAAACCTTCACAGGGAAATCCGCAGGGCGTTTTCCTCTGCATCCTGTGTGAATCAAAGCTTCCTTGATCAAAGGTAAACACCATCTGTGCATGATCTTCACTTCTTCATATCTGGTGAATTACATTACATTTGTACACATGTACTTTTTGTCTTCATAGCAAAGATGAACATTTCCAGACTTCACCAAAGTACTCCGGCTTGAATTTGTCACTTGCACAACATTGTTTTGAGAAACTGGTGAAGAACGATGATGTTTTGGCAGAGGTATGAAATTCAAATGTGACTATGTATGTTTGGTATCTGATCAGTAATTAACAAGGACGAGTGGGAACTTTACTTTCAAAACCTTTTAGTAATATTCTACTCAGTTATTAAGTTATATTTTCTCAACAGGTTCAGGCTGCTGTTCTGCGGTTGCTTCCCTCTCTTGATAAGAAGCCAGTGGGAGTGGAGGGGTTGAGGATCTTCCTGCTTCTCAATGAGCTTCTGCATGTGATCCAGAGTCACAAACAGCAACAAACAAGCACAAAGCTCGCTGAGGCGGTCGCTGCTGCCATACTAAGACTCTCTGCTGACAGCCTCCAGGTCATAGGTACTGGGAAAGATAACTGTTTGAACTATTTGAATGTTTGAGAGGCTTCATTTATCATTAATCATAGGATCGTGTCGTGGTGTACTCATCAGACCTACCACTAAATCGTGTTCTCTAGGGGTGGAAATGGTGAAAAAAAAAGTAGGTTTTTGATATTTTTCTGACAGCCAAATTAAGTTTTGTGAATTACCGTAAAACTATGCAGCCTGAATGAAGCAGGGCAGGATGCACTTCTCTGTTGCAGGGCAGCTGATAATGACATGTTCCCCACAGTTGATAAATACTTATTTTCCAAAAACCTGGACATCCTATAATGCTATTGTGTAACTTAATAAACAAAAAAATGCTTTTAACACCCTAGCCCAGTCTACAGTTGAAACATTTTTTTATTCTAATAAGATGCTTTACATTAATTGTAGTAAGTTGTGCCCTTTTATGGAGTCTGGAGGGTGCCAAATATAATAATTCCAATAATTATTTTCAGATTATGATCAATTAATAAGATGAGGAATTGCAATTATGAATTCATTAGGTAAAATAAATGCATCATTATTATGTGTTTAAATTATGAATTAATAATTGGATTTTAAAATGGAATCATAACATTTGATTTACTTTTTGTTATTTCATTTACTAATGTCCTTCCCTGTTATATTGTCCAGCTGTCATGTGTTGCACGGTGCTGCCACCCTTTGCTGTGCGCAGGAACAGGTGGAAGGAGTCATGTGTGATGTTGGGAATCAATTTTAAATTCAATTATTAATTCATTAGAATTATTAATAACAAATGTTATGGACCTCTTTTTAAACTTTGAGTTCTTTACTTTAATTAAATGCAAATGTATTTGTTCAATTTAAAATAGTTTTTTTATTTTTCAATTTATTGACTGATTATAATTTATGACTAGTAAAGTCCAGTGGCACACTCCAGACTCCATATCTGTGACATCTGCTCATTGTGAAATGCTCACTGACATTAATATCTGCAAATCTCCATGTTGTCTTCTTCAGGGGACTGGTGGTCCTCACTGTCGCCCTCCACCATGGTTAAACATGTTAAGGTGTGGAAGCAGGCCCTCTCAGAGATCCTGTCCTTTAAGCCTGTTCCTCGCAACTCTGGAGTCAGAAACCTGCTGCTAGTCCTCCGGTATATGTACAATGTTAGTATCAGTTGTTACCTGTATTTTCTGTGAATGTCACACGCATAATAATAAACCACTAATCCTACTCACTCTTACTACAAAATCAAACTTTTTACATTGTTGAACTTTTCATCTAATAATAAAAAACACTTGTTATAAAGGCCAACAGCAGGATTGCAGAACCGCGAAGGATGCCAGAAAGCAACTTTTGTTTGTTGACTGACATTGACTTTCTTCATGAGGACCTGTGGCTTTGGCGTTTACGGTCGCAACACAAGGTAAAAAAAAAGCCTTGTGCCTGTGCATCATGGGTTTGAATCCACTTCATGATAGCTGTCAAGTCATTCCCTCCTTCTGTCTTCTTTGTTTCTGTCACTTTTCAGACACTGTTCATTCAAGTAAAAAACACATTTAAAAAATCTGTGATCTTCAATAGTTGTCATATACATACATTGTTAAATGTAAAGGACCTCTTTGGGTTTTTCCTTTTCAGAATGGGCATGCTGAGCCACTTATCCTTTGTAGCTTTCCAATTGTGATGGATCTGCAGTCAAAGAAAATGGTTTTTGACATGAATGCTGAATACACCAAGGTAACTGAAAGCACTGAACTTGAACTAGCCTTTACACACAATACTGTCAGGGTCAAGAAATCTCCAAGATATCCCTTTTTTTCAGTGTGTATCATTGCAGTATGATAGAATACATGTTCTCAATGTGAGAAACACACTGAAGTTAGCTGTCAGTTACACAACACAAAAATGGAAAAATAAGCTATGACAAATGAAATCTTGAACTTTGTTCCAGTCGGAAACAATGAGGCTCAACCTCTGGAAGTGGTTTTTGAGATGGGGATTGCCGCCGCCTCAAAACCTGGTCTTTAAACTGGAGCTGAGGCGAGCATCGGTTTTGGAAGACACCTTTGACCAACTGGCTGCTGCTCATCACAATGACTACAAGATGCGACTTGTGGTAAACATGTAGTTTTGATCTGATAGCCATAGCATGGCCAAAGTCACACTAAAAAGCTTGAATTAGTGTTTAGTTACTCTTGTTTAAGCTACTGTTTCACCAGGAAAACTGTTTGTGCCCTTTTGTCTTCTAGGTTTATTTTGATGAAAACCGTACATTAGATAATGTCTACATAAAAGACTTCTTCTACGAAGTGTTTCACGAGATGGTGTCAGCTGAATCTATGATGTTCATGAGCAATGACTCTGAAACGCTGGCATGGTTCCCATCCAAAGTAAGACTTTAGGAAAAAATTTTTTGACAGACTCAGAAATCACTGTATTGATTCCCCTCTGATGGTAATAAGTAATAATGAAACAATATTCAGTTCAGATATTAAGGTCTTACCTCATAAAAATATCATAAGATAAATCATCAATCCTATAGCAATGCATACAGTAGATTTTTGTTATAAATTGTCTCTACCATCATCATCACCAGGCAACACAGGAGGACCAGAGATACTTTCAGTTTGGGGTTCTGTGTGGATTGGCTTTATACCACCAGTGCATCATATACTTACCTTTCCCACTGGCTCTGTTCAAGAAGCTGCTTGGTGTAAAGCCTTCACTGGGGGATATGATAGAATTCAGCCCATGTGTTGGAAAGTAAGAGGAAATTAATGTATATTTCAATCACACTGATTTTTGGTTTTAGGTGTTGATTTCTGGACATACTGTAAACATTGTGCAGCCTCTTTGACATCTTAAATATAGTTTCTTTTATTGTGTTTCAAGGAGTCTGCAGTACATCCTGGAAGACTACAAAGATGATGACATAGAAAACCTGGGCATGTATTTTTTGGTAGGTGTTTCACAGATGGCCAATAACTTATCTAATGTATCCTCTTTATGATATCTAAATGACAATCCATTATCATTTCCCAATGTAGTGTTCTTCTTTCTTATAACTGATCAACAGATTGACTGGGATGGGACAGAGGTTGACCTTGATCCTCAAGATCCTGGAAAGCCAGTGATGAGTCAAAATAAGTAAGGACCATGAAAGCATTTATTACTCTGCCCAAATTTTTGTGACACTATGAGAGCAGTGAGAGTGAACCAAAACAGTGAAGGTGTGGGCTGGAAAACCAAAACAATAAGCTAAAAGATGCTATAAAGCTCTGTAGGACTGAGAGGAACTGCAGAGTCTGGTGATAATTCTCTGTGTGCTTGTCACAACGAGCGACCCCTTTCACAATACACATAATCATGCAATCCACTGTTAACATGAAACTATTAACTAAAGCCTTCTTGAACAAAGAGCATGAGAGAGCCTGCTTTTATCAGTAAAGAAATATTTCTAAAAACAATTAATTTCTTTCTGCCGCTGACCTGGAGAATGTTATTTAAGCTTTCATTTGATTCTGTATTGATTTTTGTAACTCTATAATAAGCACTTATCATCGCCAAACATTTTTAATGCAGCGTTATCTTCGTTAAGGTGGAGAAAGTTACAAATCATCCGAGACTTAATATCCTCAGAGCAATCCGTTAGGGCAAAAGATATATTATGTCTACTAATTATGTGACAGAGCAGATAATAATTTGACAGATGTGTGGACCTATTTGTTGAATTGAAACTTTGATCTGCTGAACAGGAAGGAGTTTGTGGATGCCTACGTGAATCATGTCTTCAACACATCAGTGGAGGGTGTGTTTCAGGAGTTCGAGCGAGGCTTCTTCCAGGTGTGTGACCGGGATCTGGTGAAGCTGTTTCGGCCAGAGGAGCTGCAGGAAGTGCTGGTGGGCAAAGACTTCCATGACTGGGCAAAGCTGAAACAGGTACAGTCCAAAACAAGTGCTCCTCGTGGTCTAGTTTTCTCTCCAACTGCAACTGATTTATCATATCCTCATGTGCTGGATTTGAATACTACAAATTATTATAACAGTCTATAACTAAAGTAACAGTCTGTTTTACTGTCATTAGAACACAGATTATGAGGGGGGGTACAATGTTGGCCACCCCACCATAAAGATGTTTTGGGAGGTTTTTGATGAACTAACTGAGGATCAGAAGAAAGCTTTCCTTTGTAAGTATTCTACCTGATTTTAACATAAAAACAATTGCAATTTAGACATATGCATTGAAATTATATTGCATTGATCTGTTAGACTAGACTCGCTATATATGCGCTGAATAGAGGGAAAGCAACTAATCATTGGAATCTAATTAAGTCACCTGGAGATATTTCAATCTAGATGGTGCATGAAAGTTTTTGCATTTACTGTCCTGTACACTTGGTATCTGGTAAGTCTTTTGAAGGAAAATGCACTTGCACAGTAGATGATGTTTTACCAGCGATGGTGATTTGTTTGAATTCAATAAATGAACTGTTATAATTAGCATGAGCAGCGATAACATGATGTCTAATCTCAGGGGAGGGCAGCGCAGAGCCTAACACTAAGGATGTCACAAAAGTAAATAAATTAAAAAGGAAGAAACTCACTGATTACCACTTTTCCCTCCACTAGGGTTTGTGACAGGTTTTGAAAGGGAGCCTATTCTTGGCATGAAAAAGATCAAGATGACAGTCACAGTTGGACAAGTCCAGGACCTGTCCTACGACCAGTACTACCCTGAAACAGAAACATGTTTCTCACTCCTGAAGCTGCCCTTATACTCAACCAAGGAGATCATGCAAACCAAGCTGACAGAGGCCCTGAGCAACAACAGAAGAAGCTACAAGTGATGGTGGGACTGTACTCCGACTATTCACTGTACCTGTACTGAACAGAGCACTTAACATTGTAATAGAGCACTTTGTAAATGGTTGGCCAAAGAGCAGCCTTTGTAGCTACTGCTAGTGTACCTGTGTATTAGCAAACATGAAGGGTTTAAAAATGTTTATGATGATTTTGTTAGTGGTGGGTAGATATCAGTGAAAATACTGATATAAATAGTACAAATATATATACGTATGTTGTAGAGAAGTCTTAACTAAGTTATTTAATTATATTTCCTTTCACAGTTTCCTCGGGGAAGAAAGAGTTTGATATATTTTGTTATTTTGGGAACAACAAGAAATGCTATAAACAAAATGATTGCATACAGTAAAGTATAATCCTCTACATTTGTAGTGGCTGTGCGTGTTTGTTACATTTATCAAGGGAGATTTTCCAAAACTTTATGTATGAAAATATGTGTTACATGTTTACGTTTTTATGTTGGAGCAATAAAAAAATACATTCTTCTGTACTTCTCAGCTGTGGAATAACTAATAAAACTCAACATATTAGGTATACCTTGAGATAGAGCTAAACACTGCATTGTGAAACTGCTTTCCAGGTAAATATTTAATTCAATTGCAGCATCTCTTGTATACATCCAGATAATACAATTTTGAGCACAACAATCCATCGCTTTTTTATGCTTGTTTTCATTCTCTGCATTCACACCCTCGTACTGTACACGTTATGGTTTTTGAGGGTGCAAACATGGATTATAAAGATAGAAAAGCAACACTTTTTCATAGAACAACAAATACAGAGCAACTTGAAGAGCTGTCCTCATTCTTAGTGCTGCAGATAGTCAGCTGGGTTAGCTGAAGTGAAATAATGCAACTCATATAAATAAAGTATATGAGTTAGGAGATATATAAGTATATCTAGTAAGGATTACCTTCTATCTTTTGTTAGAATGTACAGGACTTAGAGATGCACCTCCTGCTGATGTAGAGTGGATTCAAACTGTATTGATGGTGGTGTGTAAAACCCCTTGCCCTTATACTGTTTAGGGGATTACTCAGGTTGGATGTATAGCTTTCCCCCAAGCTATTTGGTTCCTTTCAGCTGGAGCACAACGTTGAAAGCATTGGTGTGAGAATGAGCGATGTAAAATCATGAAAACAAAATGACTTTATTTAACTGAATCTGAAAGGTAGCCTACTTACTGCTTCAGAAATACTATTTAAAGTAGAAAATGAGATTTTTTCTTTGAGACAAGTGTCATGGTGTAGGTAGCCTAAGTAGAACTAGTGCGCTAAAGTTTAGTAAAGTTCATTTAGTATAGCATCTTTCACTGAGCAAGCTCACAAGTGCTTCACTGTAGTAAAAGGCTGCATTTTAAAGCTGCTATTTAAAGGCTCGAGAGCGCAGATCGTACCTGACAGAAAGAGCTCATTTACAGTATTTGAAGCTCATTACTTCTGTAGCGCATTTCGATTATTCCCCATGAGCTTTGTGTTTTGTTTTGGGGTTTTTTTGTTTTGTTTGTTAATTTGTTCAAATAAATTGATGCTAGGCCTACTAGTAATTTCCATTTTTTTACCCGCTTGATAGAAGGAGCTACCCTAGTTTTAAGCACATTTTAGGGTCAATTATTGACATGCTGCATATTTGCCACCCTCACAATGAGGTGACTCAACGTCACTTCATGATCCTTCTCATCCCTCCTCAGAGCTGAAGACTATCTGAGACTCAACCGTAGAGCTGAAACATTAGTAAGCTTAATTACACCCATAATGCGATCTGACCCAAAAATGCTCTTTTAAAAACCCTTAATAGCCGTCTAAATAAACCGAGTGAAACAGCCATTAGCAGTTTCACTTTCATTTTTCTTATTTAAAGGTAACAAATCACCTGACGCACCGGGCGTGTTGTCGTTTCGTTTCCTCCTGCAGATGTTTAGGTTTTGTTTCCCGCTGCTCACAGTTAGTTTAAGTTTCGTTTCTGTCTGACAGCTGAGTCTTAAAAGTCAGCTGTCGGTCCTCCGGAGACGCAGTGACAACATGTTTTCATGGGGGGAGGACAGTCAGCGGGGCTTTCGGTTGAAAGACGGCTCAGTTATCGACAGCACTACAACAGATGCCGGGGTTCATTATTCAAACCTCGGTTACCACATCACGGATCTGTCAGCGGGTCACAGGGCGCTCGCTTTCGTCAAAAGTCACGGAAACTCGTTCATCATTCGCACAACTGAGAGCGGAGATGGGACAAGAGTCAGAGGGAAACAGAGTGAGCATCAGTCTTCAGTTCTGTTTCTGTATCTGTATTTGTTCATGTCAAACAAGTGAACTCAGCCTCTTACTTGCAAAGCTCTCGCAAAAGGACGTTTTCTTGGTTGCGGTAATGATGACATTGCGTGTTTCTGTGGCCTGTGTTCTTCCAGAGTTTGTGAAATACAAAGAGAAGATTGAGGCTGTGGGTTGTGGTGATGATACGGTCACACTGCTGACTGAGACGGGCAAAGTTCTGTGTGTGGACACAGCTCACACTTACATTCCTAGGTAAGGAGAAGCGAAGCTGTGCTCAGTGTCCAAATGTGTACCATGGTGCGAAATGTTAGAGACTTTGAATAATGTGACTTTTCTTACAAACTCCTCACTTGGATTCATGCTAGTCAGCTCAGATAAGTATCGGAGCTCTGTTCCTTTCTGTTTCTTGTTCTCTCAGGCCCCTGGAAGCTTTCGGTAACCCAGTTTCTCAGGTTGCTTGTGGGAGCCAGCATTCAGTTGCCCTGACCAAAGGTACAGTAAAGTGTACAGTAGACTGCTTATAATGTACAAGATGCAAGGAGGACTAAATCTGGTACATGTAGCTCTCTGCCCTCCAGTATTCAGTGCATCGGATTTGATGAGTGCATAGACACGTGAAAACTATTTATTGTAAATCCTTTTGTGTTGAAGAAGTTATACTGAACACCAGTAGTGGCTGAGACCAGACCAAGTCCAGAATGCACTGCACTGTGGAGCTCATAAAGTCATGGTGATTTCTCCACAGATGGTCAGGTGTATACATGGGGCCAGGACTCCAGAGGCCAGCTGGGTCTGGGGGAGAGGAAGCCCGGCACCAATTCACCCCAACACCTCCGATCTCTGTCAGCGGTGCCCCTGGTTCAGATCGCTGCAGGGGGAGAGCAGAGCTTCGCCCTCTCTGTCTCTGGAGGTGTGTTCGGCTGGGGCAGAAACGACAGCGGACAGCTCGGGCTGGGAGACACAACAGGTGAAAAAAGTAGTCATTATGTCTTACATTTATCAAAATACATACTGTTTTTGAAACATGTACCTGAATGTTAATGTCTTCTTTATAGACAGACATACACCAACTCCTGTTCTTTGCCTGAACATGAAGAAAACTGTTCGCATTTCCTGTGGAAAGGACCACACTGCCATTTTGACAAAGGTTAGACAAAGAAAGCTGCTAAGAATTTCTAATACACAAAATTTGGAGTCGTTGTCAAAGATTCTTGATTTGTACTCTTTGCTCACTCATTGCTTGTTCCTTGTCCACTCCTTCCTTGTGTGCCGTATTGTAAAGTGTTACTAGAAAGCTTTGAAACACTCTCATGTTGTAACCTACCACATTTTACTGCTGCAAGCAAATGACACCCATTTACAAATGGAAGGATGGAATAGGTTTTAAAGGGACTTGCGAACCCAGTGTTTAATTTATAAAGGCCCTTGTGGTGAAAATATTAGTGTCGAACGTTAAATACCAAATATTTGCAAAAATGTAGTAAGTCAACTAACACAATAGATTGACCAAGATTGTTAAACAGGTCTTAGACATCAGCTTAGAAGATGTATTTTGTTTAAGTCTTGACATCAATTTTATTAATATAAGATTCACTGTACATTGACACACGCAAACCAGCATTAACTGATTTTAGTCGCTAACTAGCCGTTTGGTGCTGGGCAGGTAGTGTACAGTTTGTTCATCTGAGCTTTTTGCTGCCTGCTGCGGCTGAAAACGACGCCAGTGAGAGCAGAACCAAAACAGTAAAGTTACAGGCCGTAAAACCAAAACAATGAGTTGAAAGACGCGATAACGCTCCACAGAGCTGAGGGGAACTGCAGACTCGGATGATATTTCTCTGTGGCTTCGTCACTACGAGCGAAACCTTTCACATATAAGTAGTCTTTGGATCCATGGTTAATATAAAGATATTTATTAGTGCAGCTTTAATTCAAATATTGATTTACACTGACCAGTATAGGCAAAATGAAAAAAATACATTACATTTATCAATAGATTAAAAAAAAACATATACTGAAATCTTAGATCCCACAGATTTGTAAATGTAAATTACAAAAATGACTATGGTTAACCATGGTGTAAACTACAGTTGTCTGGTTGTTTCCTCAGACTGGTGCAGTGTTTACATTTGGCTCTGGTCAATATGGACAGCTTGGGCACAACTCATTCAGCGATGAACTACGACCTCGGCTTGTGTCAGAGCTCTGGGGGGCAAAGGTCACCAAAGTTGCATGTGGACGGTACAGTATATCATCTTTCATAATGCAATAATTCTGAGCCAGTTTGACTCATTACCTTGAAAGGGCAATTCCGGCATCTTTAAATTAGTTTTTAGTTTTTTATGTTTTCCAATTTTAGCAGTTTTTCCATGAAAGGACCATGGTTCAAAGTTGTTTTTAAATCGACTCTCAGTTAGTTCCAAATGACACAGAAACTCTAGACTTTTAAAATGTGAACTACGAAGACACTTGTCTTTAAAACCAGGAGCAACTACTGAACAGTAACTTGTGAACAGTGACACCCAAGAACTACATGAATTATGTCTCGAAGAGGCCTGGAAGCTGCTCCAATGAAAACTATAAAAGGAAAAGTATATTTATGTCTCTGATGACAAACTGTTGTTTGAAATATATTATCTACTCAGACATCACACATTAGTGTTGACAGACTCCAAGAGGGTCTACTCCTTTGGGTGTGGAGAGCAAGGACAGCTGGGACATGGAGAGGAGAGTCATCCATCTGTGCCGCTACCTGTTAAACTGCCACCAGGTAAATACATTTCTGTAATAAGTGAATTATATAATGTGAATGCAATGAAGGATTTTATGAAGGAGATGACACTTTTATTGTATTACTGTTCCAGACACTGCTGATGATCCTAAAATTAGAAACATCTTCGCAGGAGGAAACTGTTCGTTTGCAACATGCACGTCTAATGAGGTACCAACACAAATACATACAGTACAGGCTGTGATGGTCGGAAGTCTAATCATGTGAACGTCAACTCAACTTGTTTCTTTCACAGGAAGTTCATGAGGAGTCAAACATTGCCAGTGTCAGCAATGTCACACAGCATTGTCTTGATGACATGATTGACAAATGGACCTCTGAATGTGATTCAAAGTCATGGAAAAAGATAAAACAGTAAGTTTAACGCAGCAGCAGTTTTTTTCAATATGTAATTAGTTTGTTGAATATGCCTGTTATGACTGGAATTATTCATTTGGATCCAGAACTTTTAACACTTGTTTTCTCTGTTCAATTGACTGAAAATGTTAAATCTTCACAGGGAAATTCACAGGATGTTTTCCTCTGCATCCTGTTTGAATCAAAGCTTCCTTGAGCAAAGGTAAACAGAGTACCTCTGTGCATGATCATCACTTCTTTTCATCTGGTGAATTATAACATTACGGATGTCCACTTTGGTCCAGACTGAAATATCTCAACAACTATTGGGTGGATTGTGATGAAATTTGGCACAGACATTCATGGTTCCCAGTTGATGAATTCTAATGACTGTGGTGATCCACTGACTTCTTATTTGCATCATCTTGAGGTCAAAATTTCAATTTGTCCAACACTTTGGTTTATAACCAAATACCTGCAAAACTAATGACATTCCCATCAGCCTCAGCTGTACATAGTGTTCCTTTGTGGTATTAGCAAGTGTTAGCATGCTAACACCCAAAACTCAAAAGGCGATCACCGTAAACATTATACCTGCTAAACATCAGCATGTTTGCATTGTCATTGTGAGCATGTTAGCATGCTGATGTTAGCATTTAGCTAAAAGCACCGCTGTGCCTAAGTACGGTCTTTTTTCTTTTGTTTTTAGGAAAGAGAAACATTTCCAGACTTCACCAAAGTACTCTGGCTTGAACTTGTCACTTGCACGACTTGCTTTCAAGAAACTGTTAAAGAAGGATGATGTTTTGGCAGAGGTATGTAACTGAAATGTATCTAATGTGTATGAAAAGTTTTGTCTTCTCAAAGTTATAAAGTTACTTTAAATATCTGTTACTGTTAAAAATGACATGGTGTGTTTAACTCTATAATTACTCTCAAAACTTGTTTATAATAAGCCTGCTAACTCTGAGGCTTGTAAAAATGAGTCCTAACATTTTCCCCTCTGAACACCAACCTGAACATAGATACATGCATTCAACTGAACCTAGTTGTTGGCTGGTGAGTGACCCTTGCAACCCTTTTCAAACGAACAGGTTCAGGCTACTGTCCTGCACTTGCTTCCTTCCCTTGATAAGAAGCCAGTGGGAGTGGAGGGGTTGAGGATCTTCCTGCTTCTCAATGAGCTTCTGCATGTGATCCAGAGACACAAACGGCAACAAACGAGCACAAAGCTCGCTGAGGCAGTCGCTGCTGCCGTACTAAGCTTGTCTGCTGACAGCCTCCAGGTCATAGGTATGGTCACCACCACACATCAGCATAATATCTTTATTTCTATCTTAATTTTTTAATAAAATGCAGTACATTAAACGTTGAATCCTCAAGATTTTCATTAAACCCTTTTTTTCTGCAATAGTAATTACTTCTCTATAGAGCAGTTTTTATTGGCAGTGGCAGAGTCCGCCATTCCCGCAGTGGATACAGATTGCCTACCTTAAACACAAGGGATTTACAGGAAGTGATGCATACATGTAATCCAGCAAAATTTTATCTCATTGATAACAGCCTCTCTCTGTACTGTTCACTCTCTTTACACCATGTCAGAGCTACATTAAAGCTAGGTTAGGTAACGTTGGAGAAAGTAACAAGAGACAACTAGATTTTGAAAATATCCAACTGAAAATATCCCACCCCCTCCCTTCAGGCCTCCCTCCCTCCAAAGCCACTCCCCCAAAACAAATTTTCATGCGCAATGAGTGCACGCAGGTAGGTAAGTAGGTAGACAGGCAGGTAGGCCAGCCAATCATTTTGAAGGGGCTTATTAAAGGCCTGCGACAGCCACAGATACTGGATTTGTTTTTTCCCCCAGAGCATTTGATTTATCGATTGCTGTCGAGAAGAGAATTTCTCTTTGTTGAAAGAGAATTTCAACAAATATAACAAAATTGCTTCTGGAATACATTACTTACCCTAGTGTTAAGTTACTGCTAATACAAATGGAATATTTCCTACTGCTGCTGCCTTACATTATTACATGTCACCACGTTAAGCACTAACCTCAACCAGTTCTCAAAAATGTGCCTACAAAACAAGACAACGGTCAGTTGTGAAATGTTTTCTGCAGTGGAGTTCATTTTTAAATATTGCAGGAAGTAACAGAACAAGAAGGAGCAGCCATAGTGAGCTGTTAGATGAGGAGCTGCAGGTGACAGGCTGCATACTGACATTAATATCTGCAAATCTCCATGTTGTCTTCTTCAGGGGACTGGTGGTCCTCACTGTCGCCCTCCACCATGGTTAAACATGTTAAGGTGTGGAAGCAGGCCCTCTCAGTGATGCTGTCCTTTGAGCCTGTTCTTCGCAACTCTGGAGTCAGAAACCTGCTGCTAGTCCTCCGGTATATGTACAATGTTAGTATCAGTTATTTTTTCCTGTGATTTGAAACCACACCAAATGCAATCCTACTCGCCTTTTCTACAAATAATGCTTTATATTTCCTACCAATCTTTCACCTAATTAACACTACCTAAATATACCTGTTTTAAAGGCCAACAACCGGACTGCAAGACGTCAGAGAATCCCAGATAAAACCTTTAGTTTGGGGATTAGCCAAAGATTTCTTGAAGAGGATCTGCAGCTTTGGCATTTAAAGTCAAAAATCAAGGTAAAAAACTATTGACAAAAAACTAGTTTAAACCTATCTCAAGATGGAAGTCAAAGCATTCTTTCTTTCTCTCTCTCTCGTTGTTTCTTTTAGTACTAGTAATGTTTATTCATGTAGGAAAAAACTAATTTTGAAAAAAATCTGTCATCATCGAGGGTACATTTTGGTAAAAGTACTGATATGCTTTTTTTTTCAGGGTGTGAACGATCAGCCACTTATTATTTGTAAATTCCCATTTGTGATGGATCTGAAATCAAAGAAAATGGCTTTTGACATCAGTGCTACACTTACTCAGGTAACTTAAGCCTGGAACTTTGCCTCATGGGAACTTAACCATACAAACAATATTGTCAGGGTCGTAAGGAAATGTCCAATAAATCAACTTTTATCAGTGTGTATTATCGATGTATAGTTTGTTTTAATGTTAGAAACTGGGTGTCCTATCACATTAGCAAAATGGCCAGATTTTTAATCTGATAACCTATAAACGTTAGCAATCTAATCTTAATGCTGCACTAATCAATATTTTGATATTAACAATGGATTAAATAACAATGTGTAATGTGAAAGGGGTCACTTGTAGTGACAAAAACCCACAGAGAATAATCACCTGGCTCTGCAGTTCCCCCTCTGCACTACAGAACTTTTAAGTGTCTTTCAGCTCATGCAGCTTTAAATAAATAAATGAATTACATTACATTACATCACGTAAAAATTTTAAATGATTTTTAAAAATGACATTTTGAATTGAATTATAGAGAGAACACCAGGTGCATTTTGGATGGGTTCCAGTGTCAAATCCTTATTTTGAACTGAAGCTGAAGCGAGCGTCACTTTTGGAGGGCACCTTCACGCAACTGACTGCTGCTCATCACAGTGCCTTCAAGAAGCCACTTTTGGTAAATATTTTGTTTTGACCTGATGGTTAAAGCATAGCCAAACTATTTTGTAGTTAGTCTAAGCGTCTATCTCACAGGAAGAATTCTAACCTTTTCTCTCTCAGGTCTATTTGGATGAGGACACAAAGGTCACAGATGTCTACAAAAGAGACTTTTTTCACCACTTGTTTCATGACATGGTGTCAACTAAATCTGGGATGTTCTTCTTCAATGACTCCAATACGCTGGCATGGTTCCCCTCCAAAGTAAGACTTTAGATCCTCATAAAGGCAAATTATTTTTGAACAGTATACTCAGGATTCACTGTATTTAATGGACTTCCTGGCAATGATGATAAGCAATCATGGAACAGTATGCAGTTTTAGTTTTGCAGTTTATGAACCATGAAAAATCATCAACATACATTCAAACAATTTCCAGAGATTTTCATTGTTTCTACTTTTATCAATACAGGCAACAGAGGAGGACAAGACAAACTTCTTCCTGTTTGGGGTTCTGTGTGGATTGGCCTTGTACAACCACTGCATCCTACACTTACCCTTCCCACTGGCTCTGTTCAAGAAGCTGCTCGGTGTGGAACCAACACTGGAGGATATGATGGAATTCAGCCCAGGTGTTGGAAAGTAAGTGTTCGTCTAAATTTAGTAATACAAATTTGTGGTTTTACATTGTGATGCCTGAAATGTCGCAACAGTAAGCGAGTAAACATTTCAATTTTACTCTGTTTTTTAAGGAGTCTGCAGTACGTCTTGGACTATGACGATGACGACCTTGAAAACCTGGACATGTGGTTTTTGGTTGGTGTTTTACTCTAAAAGATTGCCAGTAATCTGTCTCATTTATCTTTCTTACAGTGTTTTAAAGGTTTTACAGGGATATTACTAAGCTCTTCTCTTTCATAATTTATTAACAGATCGACTGGGATGGGACCGAGGTTGACCTTGATCCTCAAGATCCTGGAAAGCCAGTGACGAGTCAAAATAAGTAAGAATGTAAAAATATTTAAGGCAAAGCAAGGCAAGTTTATTTGTATAGCACATTTCAACAACAAGGCAATTTCTTTACATAAAACATAAATATAGGGTAATATAAAAAGACATTTAAATAAATTAAAAAGTTAAATAGAAAATAAAAACAAGATAAAAAAGGAGCGTAAAGTTACACTGCAGTGTAAGAAATTAATCATTATTTGATTTAATAAAAGGCAGCGGCAAACAGAAAAGTCTTCCGCCTTGATTGAAAAGAACTGAGAGTTGCAGCGGACCTGCAGTTTTCTGGGAGTTTGTTCCAGATATGTGGAGCATAAAAACTGAAGGCTGCTTCTCCGTGTTTAGTTTTGACGCTGGGGACAGAAAGCAGACCTGTCCCAGACGACCTGAGAGGTCTGGATGGTTCATAATGTAGCAGAAGATCAGAAATGTACTTTGGCCCTAAAGCATTCAGGGCTTTATAAACCAACAGCAGTGTTTAAAATCAATTCTTTGACAGACTGGAAGCCAGTGTAAAGACCTCACAACTGGAGTGATATGATCCACTTTCTTGGTATTAGTGAGGACGCGAGCAGCAGCCTTCTGAATCAGCTGCAGCTGTCTGATCGAGAGACCTGTAAAGACACCGTTACAGTAGGCGAGTCGACTGAAGATGAATGCATGGACACGTTTTTCCTGCTGAGACATAAATCCTTTAATCCTGGATATATTCTTCAGGTGGTAGTAGGCTGACTTTGTGATTGTTTTAATGTGGCTGTTTTTGCCTGCTCAGATATGTAATTACCAATAGACACAAAGTAGTCCCTGTCCTTTAAGTAGGATTCAGACCAGTTTAATACTGTGCCAGAAAGTCCCACCCAGTTTTCCAGTCGGTCTACTAATATGTTGTGGTCGACCATGTCGATTGCAGCACTGAGATCCAATAATACCAAGACTGAAATTCTGCCACTGTCTGTGTTTAAGTGGATGTCATTGAAGACTTAACAGTTTCAGTGCTGTGGTAGGTTCGAAAACCTGACTGGAAGACATCAAAATAGCTGTTTAATGTCAAGAAGTTGTTCAGCTGTTGAAAAACAGCATTTTCAATGATTTTACTTAAAAACGGGAGGTTTGATATAGGCCTATAATTGTTTATTAGTGATGTGTCTAGATTATTCTTTTTTAAGAGGTGCTTGAAGACTGCAGTTTTCAGGGCCTGTGGGAAGAGACCTGAGAGAAGAGACATGTTGACAGTCTGTAGAAGATCTGAGGCCATGCAATTAGAAACATTTTTAAAATGTCCTCCAGGTTTTTATGGTTGATCGGATAAAACTGTGTCATGGTATTTGAATTGATTTTAAGTGGACACAGGGACAACACATATCCTGTACCTGATATGGAGGCACTGACTGCCTGTCTCATTTTCTGAATTTTGTCAGTGACGAAGGAGGCAAATTCATTGCAGGCCCTGGTGGATAGACGTTTAATAGAAGATAGACGAAATATATCTCTTTCTAAGTGTGTATGTGAGCTGCGTCCAGCTCTGTCTCAGAGAAATGTTTGTTGAATTCAGTCTTTGATCTGCTGAACAGGAAGGAGTTTGTGGATGCCTACGTGAATCATGTCTTCAACACATCAGTGGAGGGTGTGTTTCAGGAGTTCGAGCGAGGCTTCTTCCAGGTGTGTGACCGGGATCTGGTGAAGCTGTTTCGGCCAGAGGAGCTGCAGGGAGTGCTGGTGGGCCAAGACGTCTATGACTGGGCAAAGCTGAAACAGGTACAGTCCAAAACAAGAGCTCCAGCTGATTTACCACAGCTTCACATGCTTGATTTTACTATGTCAAACATTGTAACCATCTTCTTTTTTTTTTTTTTAACTTAAATTAGAACACAGTTTATGAGTGGACATATGTTGGCCACCCCATCATGCAGATGTTTTGGGAGGTTTTTGATGAACTGTCTGAAGACCAGAGGAAAGATTTCCTTTGTAAGTATTCTACCTGATTTTAACAGCTTTTCATTGTGGAAGCCTTTAACCAAACAAGTCATATGTAAGCCTTTGAAAAATATATTCTTAAATGATTTGTTAGGTGTAAAAATAACACACAAACACACACTCTGTATGCTTTCTGCCATGTCATAGTTTAATAATACTTCCCCAACTAATATCATACTGCTTTGTATCATTTAGTCAGGTAAACTCCTCACTAACTGCTAAATAGATCTTGATGGCTAAATCTCATTTAGACTGTGTGTTTCAATACACATTGACTATTTCATAATGGTCCAGTTACAGTAAGTCCAATAAGGTCATAATTGGAATAACCAACATTACAGTAACTAGTATTTGGTTTAGTTGTCTACACACCTCTGATTCATGTCAATGTTTTAATTTTGCACCACAAATGTTACTCAGTGAACCTGATGCAGAGCAACATCATGGTTAACTGTGGTGTGAAAAAAAAACTTTTTAAGGCCAACAGGAAAACATATTTCATTTCGTTCCAATTGCCATTGCAGGTACAGTAACAGACCTTTCATTATACAGAAGAACCCAATCATTAGGCCTTTTTCCTGGCAGATGTTTTGACACTTATCATAGCAGGAAAACAACACCACTCAGCAGACAAAATGGTTACATTGGACCATTCTGCAAAACCCCACATTGCGTTCAAAGTTTTTTTTATTATTCCTACGATGTCTGTGCATGGCAAGTACAGAATGGTTAATGTTGGGCAGCTAAAACACTTGGGGGCAAAAATGAAGCCCCTATTAACCCCTGTTTGCTGTGTGGTAATTTGATTAAACGCAAATTCATTTAGGTATATGCACCATGTAAGCACCCTATCAATGAATATACTGAAAGTCTTAAAACTATATTTTAACACAGGGCCCCTGTACAACACAGGGTCTCAAGATCAGGTAACAGGACCCACCCTAAGACCCTTATCATGTCAGTTGTTATTCTGCTTTTATACATATTCCCATACTACAGACCACAAACTGATTGACACTCAGTGAACCTGAAGCTTTTGGAGGCCCCTGGGCATCTGGGGCCCTACCTAATTGGCAATGCAGCAGCCTCCACACCCTAACTTTCCTTACTCCATAAAAAAATGCTTTCTACTTTTGCACTGAAGGTTGGCATTCAGTGTTAATTGTGTGCTTCAGAGCTGTCCATTATGGCGGTAATTCTTAGGGAGACTTGGCTGCGGCTCTGTTCCATTGAAGTGTCCCAGTGAGCCAGCATGAACAGAAACAGTGCACAGAACTTGAACACCTAAATGGAATGCAGCCATTATTAACATCATTAGTTACCCGTGCTTGAAAGGTCAAAACAATTATTGTAAGAAGTGACTGAGTCAAGAGAAAATGTAATCTAAGTTATTTTCATTATTGTTGATTATCATCCATCCATTCAAACAAATACATAAAAAAGTGATATAGCTGCTATGACTAAGCAGCTGGTGCACAAAGATGATTACAGACAAAAAGTAACTTGAAAACCCCTACTTTCCCTCCGCGGGTGTTCTTCAGGGTTCCTGACTGGTTTTCGGAGGGTTCCTATTCTTGGAATGGACCAGATCCAGATGACGATTCGAGTTAAGCAAGTCCAGAGCGGCTCTTACGATCAGCACTACCCTGAGTCTCTGACATGTCACTCCATTCTGGACCTGCCCCTGTACTCAACCAAGGAGATCATGCGAGACAGGCTGACAGAGGCCCTGATACCAGAGAGAGGATTCTTGAAGTGATGTTGGATCAACAGCTGCTGGACAGGAGCATGTACTGTATCTGTGCAGGGAAAGGGTGGGCCTGATTTTTATATTAAGATCACCTTTCCTGGGGCACCTCAGGATAAAAACAAAATCGTTGTACTGAATGCACATGACTTGACCTTGTAAGTTTACTTTTAAACGCCATTCCTCTTTAACAGCACTACAGTGTAACAGTGAAGGCACTTTAAAATTCTATGTGATTTTTTAGTTTTGAAAATATTATATGCTATAATTTAACTGATAATTTAACATATTTATGTATGTATCATGAGTTTTACATCTTCTCAGGAACAAAGTCTAATTTTTATGTGAAAAATATTTTCTTAGGACAAGATGAAATACACATAATTTCGGTAATTGTTGTGGTACACTTTACTAAATCTAATGCAATCCAATTCAACACTTCTATAATAAATCTTTGTGAAGGTTATAATTTTCTTGCTGATTCTGTGTCAGAGAGGTGTACATTAAACGGTATGGTAATTTGAGTTTACAGTTTGTGGTTCTTTTTAATTGCATTCATATTGTATGTTGAAAGGAGTAAATGGGGTTGAACAAGAATAGTTATTGTTATTACAATCGGATAAGCCAATAGCTGTATGGAAGTTAGGTGTCTTTTAGAGAATGCTCAACCTTAGTTTAAGTCATTTATGTTGCACTTCCCTCAGGTGCACTGAGCTTTCCTTACCTGCATCTGTTTGATGTCCATGAATCACTGCACACTGCAGTCAGATTTGATGCTTGATACTGTTTACATCGCATCAAAGTAGTATGTATTTTATGTGGAAGTATGTCTGGTTGGTACAAATGAATGTAGACAGGTTTACTCCACACTATGTTCCTGTGCACTACTTTATATGATAGAGAAGAAACTTATTAAAGGTACTGTGCAGTCTGTTGCTGTGTGACACAGTGTCATTCTTGGTACTGTCACCAGATGGCGCCAAAGTCAAACCATTTCAGATACTACTCTGGCTTTAATGTTACCAAAACAATAGTACATATCTCTTACATTGAAATGGAATGTGTGAAATCAAATTTAACGGATATACTCCCAAACTACTATAATAACTCAAATCCAAGTTAAATGAAAACTGGAAGGGAGTTCATAAATCTGACACTAACCAGAAAACTCAATCATTCAACAACAGCAACTGGTACTGAAGAAAAATAATGTTAAGAGACATACCTTAGGTTAGCAACACTGGGTTAACACTGTCTCTGCTTTGAGAATGACTTCCGGATGGGTGCCGAAACGTCTTGATTCTGAAAACAGTGTCCAGGTGACTACGACTGAAACCTTTTCTACGACTGTCTCTGCTGTTAGAATCACATTGTGTTTTGTTCTTGTTCTCTTTCCTCAAATATGCCTGGGTGTGTGTGTGTGTGTGTGTGTGTGAGAGAGAGAGCGAGAGTTTGAAACCCAAAACCCTATAAACCTTATCCTTTGTCTACTGTATGTTGGCATGTGGGAGTGTGTGGGGTGCAGGTACATATAATGTTGAAAGAAAGAAAAGGACCACTAGATGGCCCCATTATTCTGCAGGGTGGCTGGTTAGATGAAACAAAGAGCAGCTGGGATGAGATCATCTAGCAGACTAGTGCAGAGTTTTCAATATGACAATGTTTGAAATCTAATACCTACATATAACAACAGAAAGACATTCAATGCAGTTAATTCAAGAATGTGAATGTCAACATGAGGTGATGCTACATGTGACACCAGATCAAATAAATGGAGATGGAAATAGGCTAATATAAATATATATAAGCCTACACACACAAAATAACACAAAATACTATCTGACACACTGTAACACCCTATGGAGATAGTAAAGGAATGCTATGTGAATTTTCCTATGCACATTCCAGTCTCTGAGAGCAAACTATGGGTATAAATAGAAACAACTTTTTTGTTTAGGTCCTCGTTTCCTTCGTGGCCCTAGAGTCTACTGTGTGAATTCCGTCCCAGTGAATACAGTCATTAGAGTAGAAGCATCTTAGGAATGAGAGTTATTACGTATGTTATGGTATAGCTCATTGTGCCTCCCTGCTATTTAGAGGAAAAAACACATTAGTCAGTTATGTAATTTCTTGGACATCCGAAGCATTCATTCAGTCATTTTTCCTCTCTCCACTGCGTACGAGAAGCTCGCGGCCGCTGGCTGCTGCTGCGCCGCGGGAGCGAGTTGGAATGTATTGACGTCAGAAGGAAGCTGGACACACGCGCGTATGTACATGCACGCGCACGCACGGAATGTTCCGTCCCACTCTGTCTTGTGTGCGTTTCTCTCTGCGGAGCGGGCGCGCGGTCACAAAGCTCGGGAGTCTGGAATGAACTGAAGCAGGCAGCCAGTCATGAGAAAAGTATGTGCACACATTGGCCGCGAACATGGAGTATAATGAAAGAAAACGAGAAGGCGGCGCTGTCATTTTCTACTTGTGAATTCAACATTAAGTGTGAGGCTTTAGAGTGACAGAAAGAAGTAGAACCGTTAGCTGAACAGCAGCAGCTACGGGATATTTGCACAACAATGGTAAGTTGGCACTGTTACTGTATTTTCATTGCTGTCTCTCTTGTCCAGTAGCGGCATTATATTCCTGTGGCGCTGTCAGCGAGGTTGTTGGTAGCGTTTGTTTAGAGGTGTTGAGCAGCAGCCGGGAGCAGGACTACATGCGTATGTGCCAACTCGGGACTGCAGTTGAGGCCAAGTAGAGAACAGCTGGCCTTAACACAAGTGTAGCGGCCCGTAGGCAAGATTACCCAGTGTTTTGGATCGGATAAAACTGTATAGCCAAGGATATCAGTGCATATTAACACGGTGAGGCCTGCCTCCGTCCACTTGGGCCAGTGAAGCTGTGAGAGGGGCTTTAAGCATGTGGGGAAAGGCTGCTGTTGTCTTTAATGGTAATAGTGATGCTGCTGTAAAGTGATAAATAAGTGGTGATGATGATGTTGATAATATGGTGTTGACAGTGATGAGAATGAATAGCATAAGTTGGCAGTGGTAATTGCATTAATGATGACCATGATAATGAAGATGATGATGGCAGCTGACCGTGTTACTCTGGGGAAGAAATGCGACCTTCTGACCCTCTTAGCCAAACTAATGACGGACTAACACACATTTATGTGCACGCACGCACGCACGCACGCACACACACACATACATACATACATACATACATTATGGTTTCCTGTTACCTTATTGATTTGGCATGCCATTTGTGCTGGATGGGTGTTATTTGAGATAGAGCGAAACATCACAGACAATAAAAGAATATTTGACCCATACATTATAATCTAGTCTTCACTACTTAATTTAAACTTGTTCTGTCTTCTCTGCCTTTGTTAAAAGATGTGAAATATCAATATATTTCTGGTCCAGTGCTTGAAGAGATGAGGCATTAGCAGCAGCTGACCTCATCTAAGCCCTTTTCCCTTTGGGCCAAAGGCCAAAATCATCAGCACTCTCATTTTGTCTCATTGTGTTGTCTTTTCTTTGTCCTGCCAGGCGACTCCCCACCAGTGAAGAACTTTGCTGCCCTGCAAACCACCGCCTCCATCTGTCCCTGACACCTTGAGACAACAATTTTCCATCTCCTTTTTCCTTTTATACCTCTCTCAGTCTTCCTGAAACATTCCTTTTCAATCCCTCCTCTACCTTCCTCCCTTCCGAATCCTGTCTTTGTTTCAAACATGGACTCCTCTGGAGAAATAACCTCAGCTCAGGATGGACATCTTGACCCCAGGTGCAGCCCCAGTCGCTCTGATCTCAGTGGACTGTACCATCTGGGTCGGACGTTGGGCAGGGGCCACTTTGCTGTGGTCAAACTGGCTCGTCATGTCAACACCGGGCAACTCGTTGCTGTCAAGATGATTGACAAGACAAAACTTGATGTTATGGCAACAAGCCACCTCTTACAGGAAGTGAGGTAAAGAATAGTAATTATTTGGAAAGACAGAGGTTGAGTAGAAAAGATTAAGGTTAGAAAAGGGTTTAAAAAACAGGCTGAAAAACAAAAGTGGGAGCACTTTGTAGTCAGCTATGTTTTAGGTCACATTTAATGGGATTTCAAACAGACATGCTGATTTTAGACTGTGTGTGATCCATTTGAATCCTATCTGAGCCAAAAATGGAACAAAAAAAGAAAGCTCCTCCTGTCTAAATTTTAAGGTGCCCTGAAGGAGTTGCACCACTCAAAGCATCCTTATTTAAAATTCTATTTAAATTTAATATTTTTAGTTCCTCAGATTACCCCATTAGACAATTATCTCACCACCATTACTTCTTATTTTTAGGTGCATGAGGCTGGTGCAGCATCCCAACGTGGTTCGCCTCTACGAGGTCATCGACACACCCACCACCCTCTACCTGGTCATGGAGCTGGCCGAGGGAGGCGACCTCTACGACTACATCCTCCGCCATGAGGGAGGTGTGGCTGAGGGCACCGCCAAGCGTCATTTCGCCCAGATTGTGCGCGGTGTGGCGTACTGCCACCAGCTCCACGTGGTGCACCGGGATTTGAAGCCAGAGAATGTGGTGTTCTTTCCCCAACAGGGGGCAGTGAAGCTGACAGACTTTGGGTTCAGCAACTTATTCCAACCTGGGACAATGTTGGCCACCAGCTGTGGGTCGCTGGCGTACTCCGCTCCAGAGATTCTGCTGGGAGAAGAGTATGATGCTCCAGCTGTGGGTGAGAAACAGAGAAATGTTGATTTTATTTTATTTATTTATTTTTTGTATCCGGTATTGTTGAAACTGAACTGTTGGTCTAGACCAGTGGTTTTCCAACCTGGGGGTCAGGACCCCACATGGGGTCTCAAGAGAAATCTGAAGCGTCGCAAGATGAATAACAGAATAGAGACTTTCCTCTAAACTTAGCTTATTTTCTGCTGAATTACTGGACAATTTTACCTATGATGAATCATTTATGTAATACAAGGGAAAAAATCACTCTTTGGTTAAACTGGTCACAACCGGTAGACATATGCAACAAGTGACGAGGGGTCACAAGTAGGCATCTCTTTGTTTAAGGGGTCACAAGCTATAAAGGTTGGGAACCATTGGCCTAGATAAGCAAGTATTTGCATTAGTATTGCAAATACTTGCAAGTATTTAATGTGGGTTCTAGTACCCACATTAAATGCACACTCACATTCAAATCATAGCCAGGGGTTATATGCGACGTCCTAGTAATCCTGTCCTGAGATCAGCATTTGAAATGTTGCTATTGAGGATCAAAAACTGTCTAAATCTAAAACCTTATTTTAAGTGAATAAATCCACTTCAGCTTAACTGATTCAATTATTTCCCACCCCAAACAGATCAAACAATCTTAGCTCAAGGTCCATTTATTAGATGTTCTGGTTCTGATCATGTTTGCCGCAGCTACAACAAACTGATTACATGACAAATAGTCCATATGCCCAATTCAGCTGGAGGGCTGTATTGTTTGTAATTGTGCCTCTTTTCATGAGCCTGTGTGTGTGTGTGTGTGTGTGTGCATTCATCACTTTCCATGTGTGAGAGGGTTTGTGTGGCCACATTTGTCCCCTTGACCCTGTGTATGTATCTTAGCATGTGTGTTCATGCTCTGTATACCTTTCCATATTTATGTGCTTGTATGTGTTTGTGCCTGTGTGTATGTATGGATCTGTGTGTGTTTGTGTGTATGTCTGTAAAGGATTAGTCTGTGTATCTGGGTCAGTCTAGGCAAGCCAGCCAGTCATGAGCCAGCTGGGCACGTTCTGCAGTGGAACCAAACACTGCAGCTCACCACTGGGCTCTCACACTGCATAGCAAGCATTTATGTACGTGTGTGTGTGTGTGTGCGTGTGCGTGTGCGTGTGCGTGTGCGTGTGTGTGTGTGTGTGTGTGTGTGTGTGTGTGTGTGTGTAAAAGAGAGAGAAAGACAGATAGCAGAAAGAGAAAGTACCATGCATCACTGTTTATCCATAGTACAAAGGTTGGTCTATACTGCTGGGATCTGTGTGACATTAGAGGTGAGGCAGGCCGATAGATTGTGAGATTTGATTATAGGAACAGAAGGAAAACTGAGGGATTTGGTCTCATGTCTCCTGAGGGGAGACACAGCATGTCCACTTCAGGGAGGCTGGTGGTCTTATCTGCTAAGCTGGACTAGGCTGGCTTTTGGCAGGGTTTGGGCGCTATTTATTCTGGTGACTACAAATGCATCCGCACTGAATACAAATGTATCCCAACTGCAATTAGGAGCTGTTCTTGTGGAAGGACATATGCAGCATTTGTTTTTGTTTACAGGAAATACTGCCTATGACAAGGATGAGTTGCAAATGGGTCAACACGAGTGAAAGTGTTTTTTTAAACGTTCTGTATATGAGATTCTGAACATTAATATAGCAACAAACAACTGTGCTGTGTAAATATATAGTGGAGTAATGGCGTCCTGAGCAGAGAATGACGTCACACCCCCTTTCTGTGTGTTGTCATCTGAGCTTCTCTGTTCTTTGTTTTGGTAGCCAGTCCGGCCGCGCATGCATAGTGGTGCATGTGAGTCCCTCCCTGTGCAACTGTTGGCTTTGCGGAGAGCAATACAACAGCTGTTTCTTTTCTCATCTAACTCGGTGAATTAAAGGGAAAATTCAGCACCTTTTTATGTGGATGTCCAGTCAGTGCTGATGGTAAATGTAGTCCATTGAAGCAATAAATTCCTCAGTGCATGCTATATTGATCCTCAGCGGCAGTGCCAGCGGAGCCGTGCCTGCAGCGCCTACATGTACCAGGATGCAATGTGCGTAAGCTTCTCATGCGCCCGCTCACCCAGCGGGTTTCCGTATAGCAAGTGTGTTTTACGATAATCTGCAAGATAATATTACTGTTTTTCTCAGTGGAGTCTGGTAGGCCGTAGCACCCATTTGTTTTGGTCTGAGATGCTGGTGCTCCAGTGCTACATTTAGTGGCAGTGAATGTCGCATACAGCTCCTTTTTAAAAAAAAAAAAAAAAAAAAAAAAAAAAAAAAAAAAAACAACAAAAAAAAAACTAAAGGTCTGTAGTTTTCTTTTTCTCCTATTTTATCTTGTGATGTTGTCTGCTAATGATGGTCTCGGTGGGGTGGTTTTCTTCATTAAGCAAGAACACATGTATAAAAAGGAGTGGTGATGAAGAAACGCTGCTTGCATGCATCCATAACTTCAACATGAGTCATGAGTTGCATTAGTTCCTTTTTTCATGTTAGTTCCTGTTTCTAAAAACATCCACATGAAGGGCGTCCATTTAAATCCATTTATGTGTGTTATTTTTTTTACATCTTCTGCTTCACTTCAACTCAAGTGCACTTTTCTGTTCTATTTTACTCTGACATGACTCAACCTGTGGATATCACGATTATATCATCACTTTGATGTGTACACTTCCATCACGCACACACCTATAAATATATATGTGTGTGTGTGTGTGTGTGTGTGTGTGTGTGTGTGTGATAATCCTGAGCTGCACAGAGGAAGAGATGTCCCTCAGTGATCTTAGCTTAGTAAGGTGACTCATAAACCCGTCTCTATGCACACTCACACACATAGACTGCTCTCTGTGTCTCTTTGATATTTCTGTCTATAAACAGACTGCTGTTTAGTTTATTGTGGTTCCTTCACTGCTGGGAGTCTTTACAGTATATGTGTGCTTTGTTTGAGGAAATGGTGTGTGTGTTTGATGATGGTCATATGATGCGGTGGAGGAGCAGGAAGGTCCATGGGATATCTTGCCTTCGACAAAGATAAACACTACAGTTACATAATATCTGCCCATGACTGTGTGCACACACATGTGTACAGTTTTTGAGGTCAAAGTGTTAATGTTAGACTTCACATTAAGTTAACAGATGAGAAAATGACTTTAAGTCGGTTGAAGGTTGACACCACTGGTTTGTGTTGTCCTTT
Source organism: Siniperca chuatsi (assembly GCF_020085105.1). NCBI lineage: Eukaryota > Metazoa > Chordata > Actinopteri > Centrarchiformes > Sinipercidae > Siniperca > Siniperca chuatsi. The sequence continues at coordinate 24,090,216 of NC_058045.1, read as the reverse complement.
TTCTTGGCCAAACGGCCTTTTTTTGTTACGATTAGCACTTAAGATTTAGATTGAACTGGTTCATCCTGGTTTGTCATAGACTAAGGAGGCCACGAATTACAATGTGTATGTATATGAATGTGCTCTGCGTGAAACAGTCTAAATATGACAATGATTGGTGAGTTACGACAGAGAAGTTGGGCTTGGCAATAAAGTCACAGAAAATGTCAGATAAGAAGGGAGGAAGACCTAAATTGGTGGAGTATGTTCTGAGCAGCAGGAACTTCTGCATTTGGCAGATAGTGTACAGTAAGCCTCTCTGGGCGTCAGCTACACACTGTTATTTACACTCTGAGGTGTTAATAGCATTGAATGTGGTTGTGGCATGTGGTTGTAATAGAAAGATTCGCCCAAAGCATTAAATTTAAGAAAAGCAGCTGATGGGCCTGTTTTGTTGTTATGTGGTCCAATTGTCTTTTTTTCTTGGATAATTGAGCCAAGCAGACAATGTAACATCACATAATATTTTTTCAGTGCAGCAAAATTTGAATTTGATGGGAGAAAAAACTGCTTTCTAAAACTGTAAATGGCAGGTTTTGGTGTCAGTCCCATTCTTTAAAGAGCATTTACAAGATGAAGAAGATGATTCAAAATAAGTCAGACACAGTAATGAAGTCTGAGGTCAAGTTGGGTTAGAGCTCTCTGATGTGCTGTCCAGTGTCCACAAAGTGTGATGTATTGAACCACAGCAAAAAGTTTCATTTAGAATAAAGACTTAGACTTTTACACCACTAATTTCTCTGCTACAGGGTGGAGGGTGATGTTTGCTTGTTGCCCAGCTGGGGCAGCACATGGAACCCCCCCCCCAAACATCCAATTTTAGATCAAGGAATAGTTGCATAGCCGGAGAGGTTTGTTTTTTTTTTAGACAAAACCTCTTTGTCAGTGTTTCATATCAACCTGAAGGCTGCTGGACTGTTTATATCAACAAGGACTTTTTCAAAGCTTGCAAAGCCCCAGAACCAGCACACCACCACTAGATGTGTTGGAAATATAACATCATCCCTCTTAGCAACCAAGTCCAAAAACAGTCACATCACTCTGGGGGAAATTTCACAACACTAACGATAAATTAGTCCTTTGGGCACAGCATGTGAGAGTGTGTAAAGGTGCTCTTAAGACACATAAAGGGGACATTAATTGACCACCTTGTTGATTCCAACTACAGATTCTTAATTTTTCTTTTTTTTTAAAAAAACCTTCTATATTGTTTGAAATCATGTTGCATTCAGTGCATAACAAAAAGGGGCACTCATTTTACATAAGAAGATTAGTTTACTTGTCAGGGTGAGTACTACTAAGCCTGTGAAAGCAGTTGTATAATGTCTTCTGTGGCTCTGGAGGAGATTTCTTAAGTTTGAGAAAGTAACCCTGATGATGTCATAGAGTCTTCAACATTTTGATAAAAAAGCCAGCTTTACAAACTTGGTGCTTAGAATTTGAAAGATGTGGGCATTTAAAAGGCAGGGAGGGTCTAACAAAAGACGCTGTTGAGTTGCATTAGGGGAAATGTAGGATCCAGTAAAAATCTGTTTCTTACAATATTATAATTGCTGTTTAAAGAGTGTACAAATATTTTAAGTAACATGTCTTACATTATCCATGAAGCTCAGCTGATTCCCAAGAAATAATGCAATAACAGATCAGAGTGGGATTTTCAGCTGAGCTACTAGAGTCACTAGAAGGTGACTACACAAAGTCGTAAAGATAGTGACAATGATGCCGATATCAGTTCAAGAAAAATGTATAACTGCATGCACAATAAAAGGCAATTATCTGCTTCCCAGCTTGATCAGGATCATTATAGCAGAGTTGGAAGATAATCATATCAGAATAATGAGATTTGTCAAGATCATGAGAAAATGGCTTTATAATTGGTCCAGTACATTGATACAGTAAATTATCAGTGACTGATGACCTGAATGCACTATTCAATTTAAGTTACCGCCATGCAATGGATGCTGGGATACACCGGTTTTGTCCTCCAAATGTGGGCAAAATATTTTGTCTGAACTTGGAGGACCCTTTGGAACGGGGACGGCTTTGTTGACCCCTTATGACGTATTTAGTATTGAAATGCGCATTTCAAAGGGGCAGCCCTTAGAAAGGGCCACAGCCGACCATAGAACCAGGATCATTCACTTCGCTCCTCTTTGCAGCACTGCTGAACTCTCTGCACAAGCTTAACACTTTTATAGTTAAACTGCTTTTCAAAACTAGATTCAGCCTGTCTACATCTGATTTATATGAACTGTGTGTGTGTGCGTGTGTGTGTGTGTGTGGAGTTGATGTTTGTGCTGTCGATGTTTGTGCTGTCAGCAGGCCACTAATGCATGGTGAGAATGTGTGATATTCCCCAGTGAGCAGAGAAAAGTACACTCCCAGCACTCAGTGGCTTCTCCTCCCTGTTGCATAACACTTCTCTAGACTGAAATGAGTGTACATGTGAGTGTACATTGTATGATGAGGACTGAGGGCTGTTGTTTGGACCATCATGAGTACAATGTTGAGTTGAATGTTTATCACACATGGGACTGGTACGTATGAGATTCTATGAATCTGAATGAACTACAGTGTTTGGATTTTTATTGTATTCTTTAAGAGTAGATTTTTGAATCCCTCTGTTTCTGATCTGCTTAGAATATTATAATGAAAACATTTATTTACAAAGGCAGGTGTTTGACAACATCTGGCATTTTTTCAAGTTTTTGCTGATACAGCTGTATATTATATATATATATATATATATATATATATAATAAAGTAGTCCAGATCTCTGCAATGCAGTGATTATCAGTATCCTAAATCACCAATCCTATTACACTATTACATGTGTAATTTTAAATAGTGTGAACTAATTGACAAGTTGATTGCACAGGCAATGATGCTGCATTCTTATCTAATGCTCTGTACCTATATTCTCAGAAAAGGATGTTGATATGAGCCTTTTTCTAAAAACAACTTGATATCAGGGATTTTTTTGTGGCAAAAATAGCAAGATTTTGTCAGCAGTCTAAAATAATAAATGAACCAAAGTACTGAACAAATTGTGTTTTAATCACTTTCTATATATTGACTGCAGTGCTTTCTGTGAAACTCTACGATGACAAAACTGAAAATAGAAAAAAATAGGAAAAAAATCACTATCAACAATAACTTGAATTGGCCTTTAACTGACTTGATAAACAAATGTGATATTAGTAGAGGCAGCTTTTATTAGATATATGATCTGGCTTTATATCTAGTGTCACACGAGGGTTAACACACATGTGAACAGAATGTGCAGTGCTCCTATTTCCAGTATTTGGGAGAAACAGAGACAGAAAAAAAGAAGGAAAGCAAGATCATTCTCAGAATAGCACAACACCACAACAAGCCCTCTGTTTGTTGTGGCCTTCAGCCCTCAGCTCCCTTTACTCTGTGTGTGTGTGTGTGTGTGTGTGTGTGTGTGTGTGTGTGTGTGTGTGTGTGTGTGTGTTTCCTTGAACCGGCCACAGTGTTCTCGCCTGGTTCAGTTCACATGGACCACCTCTCACTGGGCCTGCATGAGGATGAGGGGGGATGAGGGGAAGGAAAGGGAGGAGATGGGAAAAGAACACACTGTCAGCACTGTCGGTCTGCACCAGGAAGCCTGCGTGTGTGGTTGAGTCAGGGGAGAAGAGCACCAAGCCCAGCTGTCTGCAGCTGAGGGCTCACCCTTTAGACACATAAAACTGGACATCCTTGTTACTCATGCACTTTCCTCTTAGATTTTTTCGTTTCATTGAGGAATAACCTAATGCAAACTTTGCTCCGTTACCCACCCTGACCTCCGACCTCTCTGTCGAGGATGTGAAGGAGGTGAGAGAAAAGTTTTCCCGGAATCAATACATAATGCCGTTATTTTGACCTTCATCCAGAGTTGATCCTTTTATGTCTGTTTGTAGGACAGAATCAGATTTTTCACCTAATCTATAGGCTGCTTCAGAAAATGGTGTTTTCAAGTCAAATTCAAAAGGGACAAATATTTTTTAATATCCCTTATGAACTATGAGGCTCACAGAATTCTAAATATGATCTGATAGCAGGGGGATTGTAGGTTATTTTAAGGCCTGAGATGATTTGCTATTTAAGGCAAATTTTTATGCTTTTCTGTGTGTGTGTGTGTGTGTGTGTTCCAGATATCTGGTCTCTTGGGGTGATCCTGTACATGTTGGTGTGTGGAGTCCCTCCCTTCCAGGAAACCAACGACAGTGAGACTCTGGTCATGATTCTGGACTGTCGCTACTGTGTCCCTGAACATGTCTCAGACGACTGCAGAGAGTGAGTACTGATGAATGACACTGGGGTTACTCCATAGCAATGGTTTGAAAAGATTTAGATTCATCTCTGATCACAGCTCCAGAAAAAAAAGAATCATCTGTAAAATACAAAGATTTTACTGTCTTTGCACGTTATATTTCTTGATTGTAAATTGATTCTTCATTTAAAGGCTTATTCTCTCTCAGAGGTTTTCTGCTGTTGAATAGATGTGGTGGGTCACCCTGCCTTAAGAAGCTGCTGACCGTAAAATCATCTCATTAGTGTGTGTTTCAGTGGATAATGTTAGTGTCCTAGTTGTGTCAGATGCTTCTCCACCCTGCTGCAAATACAGTTCTTGCTAAAACAGTGAATACTCGGCTTTAAACGGTGAGTGCTATCGATCAAATATTGGCTTTTGTTTTGTTTCATGCAAAAACATCTGTGTCCTTGAACCTTAAACTGTATTTCAGTCTTGTCAGGGGCATACAAACACACCCCTGGAACAAAATACAACTCACATGTACTCATGTGTCTTCTCACTTCACCTCTACTCCTCGCACCTCCAACCAAAACACACACACACACACAATGTCCTCAGCTCACAGGACTGCATCAGATACATCAATACAGTTTGATCTGCTGCTGCAGCTTTGGAGAGTGAATGATGTAAAAACCTCAAAACACAGTCTTCCAGATAATTTCATTAGCTCACTATTGACTTAACAGAGGAATAATCAGTGGAGGAAGTAGATGGTTCTAAATGAAAATTCAGATCTACATTCAAAAAGCACTGACCCCTTTTACATTTGCTATAAAAATACAAATGCTGGTACAGAGTATCTGCAGATCTTGAAAAGTCTCCTCAAAGGAGGCTTTAGAAGGTATTAAAAAGTCTGAAATATTTTCTCTTGCTTGTCAGGAGTATTAGTTCTAAAATGTTTCTGTATCTGATTGAAGGCTGTTGGGAGACATACATCATACATCAATAAACTAAAAGTGGGGTTGTTTTGACAGTGGATTGTGGGAGGCTGTTCAGTCCTTTTTTGTTGAGTTTCAGTCAGCACCATCAGACCTGTAGTAAACACTGTCACTACTGCTAGCTACTTTAGCTAGGAAGCGTCTAGCTGTGTCTGTGTCAGTATTTTAGCCAAATTTACAGAAACTTAAATTAATTAATCATTTTTAATTGGTTAATCCAAAATATGTGATAATTCTAGGCCATATTGTCTCCAACATGATTTTCCAACATACTTGATGACCATGACCGTGAAACAGCTATTAAACCACATTCTGTGTGGTGTTAAAAAAGATCTTAAAAAGTCTTGCATTTACCTTGAACCCTGCAGATATGTAGGTTATGTCTAGATGGTGCGGCAGGCTACTAATGAAAAGACCAAAACCAACAATGAATTGATCCTATCCTAACAAGTATTGTGTGTGTATCGAAGCCTAATATGTCTTATTTCTCTGTGCCATAGAGCTCCATTGTTGTCCAAAAATGATTAAAAACACATCAGTGAGCCACACCGTTGCACTGAGTGACATGTTCCTTCATTACCATGAACACACACTGTAGTTAGTCAATCCTACAAACATCATTATGGTGACATAAATACTCAGTAGAGCAACAAATGTATTAATCCGTGGCTGAAAATAGTCCCCTAAAGATCCACTATTTAATCCTGTTTGAGTAACGTTTGCTAAAATCTAGAGTGCCCAGCTGTTTTAGGAAATTATTGTTAAATTACTGAAATTATATATTTCTGAGCCGTCTTCAGGCAGGAATGAATAGGCTTGGGACAGAGAGACGTACTGACTGGTCTTTTCATTAAATTCAACAAAACTGGCCTTATCCTTTAAACATGAGCATATATACACCGAAGATGGTGAAATCGGTGGTTTAAAAATACTGAAACATGCCAAATTGGTTAGTGTGGTACAAATTGCAGCATAAAAGAGAACAACCGCAGTACAGGTTACATGTGTAAAACAACAGCTGTATCTGCATGCAGTCCTTGCTCTGAAAGCTCCCTGAATGAACGCCTTTTATACGCCTTTCCAGTTCTCTAGAATGCACCAGGCATTAAAAATAACAACCAAGTGGTTTGTTAGATTATCTGCGGCTGCAAATATATCCTGGAACATCTGAACCAGTACTTGTCATATGACTTAGCCCTCGGTCACATGATGGTCTATTTGATTTCAGAAAAGGAGCAGAATAGAGCAGAACAACCTTCTGGACATTAGAAACTCATACAGGCAATATCAGTAAGATGTTAAGATGTGTGGAGATGGCCTAGATCACATCTAAATCAGGTCATTTCTCTGTGTCAGTTCAGTTGCTGTAATGGCTGATCACCAAAATGTGAGATAAAGCAAGCAAACACCAGCTTATATCTTTTTCATGAAACAATAAACCTTTCTGTCTTTTCCCCGTCAGTCTGATCTCCAGGATGCTCCAGAAGGATCCGTCTTGCCGCGCCTCACTCGAGGAGATCGAGGCCCATCACTGGCTGCAGGGGCTGGATAACGCCCTGCTCAGCCCAGAGGCCCCACCACACTGGCTCTCAGGGGCCCTCTCTCCCAGCTCGCCCCGCTCAGGAGTACCTGAGTGTGGGGACCTGCTCGCCGCGAGGCGCCCACCTCAGCAGGCTTTCCCTGGACCCTGGCAGCCTAGCCTCAGCTTCACCCTTCGTCCACCTCCAGCTGAAGAGCCTCCCGTCACCAAGAACCTGCCTGCGCTACAGCAGATCTGTGAGGAAGAAGAAGAAGAGGAGGAGGAAGAGGAGGAGGAGGAGGAGGAGGAGGAGGAGGTGGGCAGCATGGCAAAAGAGGGTGAAGGTTTGGCATCTTTGTTTGTGGCAGAGCCAGAGAGAGAAGCTGAGGAGATGCTTGATGGAGCAGATGATCAAGAGTACAGGGAAGAGAAACAAAATGAAGAAGAAGAATTAGGAAGCTCAGTGGAGATAATGGAGGAGGAAGAGGATGAGCAGGAAGAGATGGCAGAGATGGAGATGGAAATAGAGAAAGAAGACAGTGGGTGTGTGATTTCAGACCAGCCAGTCAGTCATGGAGACAAGCCGGTCAGTCAGATATCTGAAGTCCCTCATCTGAAGTCATCTCTGCCTGGTTTGGGGGTACCGTGCTGCCAGGGGCAGCCGGACTCCACAAGCCCAGAGGAAGGAAAGGACGAGGAGACAGAACCTAACAACAACACCAACAAACCTCCTCCTCTGCTCCCTGAATCCTCTGTCCCCTCCATCCCTGCAAACTCATGTCAGACTCATTCTGTCAGACTCACTCTGAATGAGAAGGAGGCACAAAAAACAGGAAGAGAAGGAGAACAAGACGAGAAAACGGAGGAGGGTGGAAGAGTTGACCTCGTAACAGACAGATCTCAACCCCACAATGCTTTGGGGACCCGGGATGAGGCTGCCCCAAAGGTGGAGCAGGGGAAACGACATAGCATAAAGCTGCGTGAGAGACTCTTTCAGTTCCCTCTGTGTGAGAAAGCTCTGGCCTTAAACATACCAACACACAACAAGCCCAAGATCCTGCCGCTGGCTCAGTACAACTGCTGCCATGTGCTATAAGTGAAACCAGCCTGGGTGCTGCCTTTGATGTGCTGCTCACTTGGGACATGCAGGCTGCTTAGCAGTGGGCAGGTGGCTGGTTACAGAGCACAAACCTTCTGAAGTGGCAAGCCACTGAGCTCCCTGCTGAGCCTTTCTGCTGCAGAGACCTTGAGGCAAGAGAGCAAAGGCCCTCAGCATGCAAACAACCAGTGTACAGGATGGGAGGTGTATAGCTTCATACCCACAGACACTCAGTTCTAGCATTGTGCTCATGTAATAAACATCGTGTTAAGCTAGAGGTGGTGTACAGCACATTAGTCAGACTTACTAGAACCTCACACATTTGCTGCTGTGTACAAGAGCAGCCATAGAATTACAATGACTAGACTGTGTCCAATCTGTAGCTTAGAAACAATACTGGACCTACAGGAAGGAGGGAGACTAAAGAAAGAAGATGGCAGGAAGAGATAGACATAATGACTGCAACAGTTTTTATTGAATAAGCTATAGTCTGTTTTGTTTGTTTAAAAGGTGCCTACAACGATAAAATGGGTTTCATACTGTACATGGCCATTGTGTCATTTTGGTTCTGACTGTAAAAAACTCTAAAAGTCAAAATGGTCTAGCACTCAGTAGATCCATGATTTCATATTTTATAATATATGAATTAGAATAAACTTTGGACCAGCTTCTGCTACACAGTAGCACTCATTTCCTGTTCCCTTTGCACAACCTGCTTCTCTCGTTGGTTTAAAAGCTCTTAATATAAGCTCAATTAAAGAAAGACTAAGACTGTTATGATATGATATGATATGATACTGTGTAATATATGCTGAAGACTGAGATGATGATATGATTTTCTGTTCTCTTAATCCTAAAGTCTTGATATAATGACTTGTCCTAACTGTATAATACTATTGATAGGTTCATTGATCAGGATGCAGGTCTTCCATTGTATTTTGAACAGTTTTTAATTATACTGAACAGCTTAATAATATTTGATCATAACAATTTTATTTTGGATGTGCAGAAGTTGATTTTTTTTTTTTTAGAACGTGACAAAGATATTAATTCTCTGAAGAGATATGCGACTTTGTGCATGTTATTACTGTTATTTATCACAATATACCTCCATGTGTCTTGGATCTGACAGGACATTGTTTTTGTGTAACTGTAAGTACCTTGAGGTAAACCACTGAGTGATGAATTGCACACAGTACGACTAGCTAGTAGCTTTCTACAAGCAGTATCCGGGGACTGATGGAGAGACTTCTTGGTCATTTAGACCAAATGACAGTGATATGTTATTGTGTAGCTGAGGAGTCCCTCTGTATGGTATTATTTTACCATATAATGCCTCTGTGTGTCATATTTTCTCATACACACTGTATTTTTCTCTTTTGAAGCGGAGACAAGAAGTGTAACATTTAGTTTAGTTAAAGAAGGCCAAAGCTGTACAATAAGCTACATCTTCCTCCTATACTTCAACAAAGCTTATTTACAACAAATTAGATTTTTACCTTGTGACCTGTGATGGGACGGCCCCTGCCTATATAAGGAGCGGATATCACGTGAAATCTGATTATCACTCATTTCATCAGCCATGGAAGCATAAAATCTGTGCAGAAGAGGGATAAAATCCCATTATTTGTTCCTGTGTGATTGCCGCCTGTCTCTTCTCAGTGTGTCTGTGTCTACTGACCTGCATTGTAACTAGGACCACGTCTCTATGGAGCCATGAACTTATTTTTCTGTATTTATTTATTAAAATGGATTAAATCAACAGGATGAATGTGTGCACTGTGCTGATTTTATAGATAATGTGGACATGGACACGGTACGGTGTACCGTTTCTTCCCCACACATTGGAAACTAAAATCCCCTTCTTGACAAGGCCGGATTACCAATCAGGCAACTGGGGCCCCGAACCCCCAGGGAACCCTAAATCCCCACAGTAATTGTATGTCAATAAATTGCATGTGTTTGAAAATGTGCACCACTAAAGCACAATATCAACTGAAATGATAGGTAATAGGATACACACACTAAGCACAGAGAGTAGGAAGAATGGAGGGCCAATAGGGGCCCACAGTTTATTTTTGCCCTGGAGCCCCATTGTAGGTTAATTGGGCCGTGCTACTCAGTTTATAATACCTGAGGCAATGTTATTCTGATACGTGGTAATAAGCCAAATGTTCATGTGAGGACGAACAAAATGCATTTAGTACGTTACCAACACACTGGGACAAAGAACTGTAACAAACTAGCTTTGCTTGGACAATGAATAATAAATTGCTGATTAATTTTCTGTTGATTGATTAATCCACTAATCATTTCAGCTCTAGTAATGTAACTAGTAACTGTAGCTGTCAAATAAATGTAGTGGAGTAAAAAGTACAATATTTCCCTCAGAAATGTAATGGAGTAGAAGCATAAAGGAGCATCAAATTAAAATACTCATGTACCTCAAAATTGTAAGCACAGCTCTGGAGTAAATGTACTTAGTTACAGCAGTGGGTTGGAAAGGCTGAATACTTTCACCCACTAACTCTTCATAAACAGCAGACACACAACCAACCAGTTTCCTTCTGTGGGTTTATTGTGGGACAACCAGCAAACATTGTCACCTCTGTTTCTGACCTGAAATCTTGATCCTGGAACCAGATTGTCTAAAAGTTTATCTTCACTAACTCGTCACAGCACTTCAGAACAGAGCACACGTGCACACACATACACAGACACAGACACACACACCCTGGTTTATATTTAGTGTCAGTGGTGCACACATACAGCTGCAGCCACTTGAGGAAGTCTCACCATCCATCTGCATCTTTACGGAATCAGTCCCTCTGCAGCCACCAGGGCTTGTGAAAAGCTGCATGTGGAATAAAATGGGAAGTGTATAGTGCCTCCTGGTGGCTGTAAAGAATACTAACTCCTAAAAACAATAACTTATACAGTGAACAATACACCACTGTTAGAAGTAAGAAATGGTGGACTTCCCCAGTGGATTCGTCTGCACATTCATTAAAAAAAGTCCAATCTGCCAGCAGTGAAGAGTGAACAGTGAAATAACACTCTAGTATGACTGTAAAGTATCAGACTATAAAGTGAATTAGTTGTTGCAGCACCGTGAACTCAAGCAATCATTCTTAGAAACACACAACACACACAGACGAGTAAATAATGAAATCCACACATAAAAAAATAATAAATTTCTCATAGCAAAGCACAGAGTGGTTCTTTGGTAGCTCCCAATCACTTTCACTGCAAATCGAATCTCGGCACATAGTTTACTGTACTCATCTCATGTTACAGATGTCACGTGGTCTTATAACCATATAGTGATTATTTAAGGAGAGGACAGTATCATCAAGGGAGGGTACAAGTGCAACATTTTCTACTGACTGCTCAACCAGAAGCAAATGTCAAAGTGAATTTAGCACAATAACAGATAATAAACCCATTATTGTAGAACATTTAAAAAGAAATGTGTAAAATACTCCACTGTAAAATGCTTCACCTCTCTCTAAAGGAGTATTTCACTTTTAACTGTCAGTTGACTGAGCACTAAACTAAGCTGGCACCTTACTTTTACTAAAAATACAGACTGCAAGTTTAAGTTAATTGATTACAATCCAAGCTGTTTTTCTCCATTTGATGGAGCCACAGACAAAATCTATGATTTGAAGTGGCAATAACTTTTTTTTTTTTGGCCACTTGGGCGCAGCACAACAAGCTGTAAACACATTAACATTTTATCCCCTTATAAAGTTGATATGGCTAACTTGTTAGCAATCAGTTGCTTATTTACGCATCCAGCAGACAGAGCAACATTAGCATTCATTTGGAGTCGTGTTTCTGGCCATCTGACAAATGTAGGTCCAATATTCACTTTCTGTTTAGCTCTGTTTGGGTCTCTGCCAACTCCTGAGGGAAACATCTGTTTCTTTAGCTGCTAAATCCTCCACTATACTCACCAGCTAGATGCTAACTTAGTGCCGAGCAGATAGCGTGCAGTGGGTTCATCAGAGCTTTTTTACTAAAAACAGCTGAATACAGGTTGATGAGAGCGGTGAGAGTCAAAGCAGTAAAGTGGGTAGAAAACCGAAAAAATGTGCTAAAATGCTCTATTGAGCTGAGCAGAACTGCACTGTTGGGTGATAATTAAATAAGTTCATTACTACGAGCCAACTCTTTCACAAATATATTGATTAAAGCAGCTTTAATTACTGACTTTTATTTACATTTGCTGCTTTTTGTCTTATGATAATCACTCCAATGATGATACTGTCCTGAACACTAATTATAGTGTTTCTCTAGAAGTCCCCTTCTAGAGAAAAACACTTTTGGCAAGTATTCTGTCTGTTTTTGACCCTGCCAGTAACATCAAATAAACCATCCTGTCTGTCCCTTACTAAATACTGACTGTGAATACTGTAGCCATAGTGACTGTTTTTAAGCTGCTGTTTCAATTGCACTTGCAGTGTACATGTAATATGTAATCTATGCATTTCAAAGGGTGTACATTGCAGAAGTACCATGTTAAATAGTGAGAGCAGCTGAAAGACTTTACAAGTATACAGGGGGAGTATTAAGGGCTTGTGGATCCTGCTGGAGATCCAAAGCTTTTCTCCTGTCTGGGTCCACACAACACTGAGTTTGGTACTGTATCTTCTGGTTGTAGCAACTCAGCACAGGACATAAAGCATCGTCTCAACGCTTTGAAATGCAATCAGGACTCTTCAGAATGCAGCTTCTGGAAGAGATGAAAGAAAACTTGTCACACAAGTGAAGGAGAAAACCAAAATGCTAAATAATTAAATGTACAAGATTTAACCTGCTGTCTCAAGGCCTGCATGGATGTGTACTCAATATGCTCTCTCTTTTTTCGGATCCAGTCCGGTTCATCAGGGATCAGTACCGCCAAAACTACCTTAACCAAGATCAGCACATGCTGCAAACACACACAGAGGTAAAAAATATCAGGGGAACACACACAGATGTCTTTTTTTTTTTTCAAAGATTTTTTTGTTTGGCATTTCTGTTTTAGTGGATAGTCACAGTAGAGAGAGAGAGAGAGAGAGAGAGAGAGAGAGAGAGAGAGAGAGAGAGAGAGAGAGAGAGAGAGAGAGAGAGAGAGAGAGAGAGAGAGAGAGAGAGAGAGAGAGAGAGAGAGAGAGAGAGAGAGAGAGAGAGAGTCACTGACATGCAGCAAAGGGCCCGGGCTGTTGCAGTAAAGACTCAGCCTAAATAATGGTACACGCTCTACCAGGTGAGCTACCAGGGTGCCCAAGATGTAATTATATTGAATGTGACTCACTGATGACCTCTCCGTCCTCCTCCTTACCTCCACCAAAACAGCCAACAGCAGAATGTTTGTGCTGCTCATCCTGCCCTCCTGAAACAGCTCTTGAAACCATGGTGACAGCAGCAGCAGCCAGCAGTTGGTCACGACGGAGGCAAAACTCAGGACCTCGAATGCTATCTGAAACACAAGACAATGACATGAGCTGTTCTCTCATAACTGGCTGCGTGACATACTGGCTGCGTCTCATTTCTATTGTGTGCTGTGTTTTCTGCTGACCTGCCACACGCCCATGTTAGCCACAGGGGGGGAGAAGGGTTTGCGGAAGAGTTTGCAGATCTTGTAGGCATCTGATCGGATCTCCGTTAGGTTATTGATGAGCAGCAGCACGGCCGTCAGAGGATACACACAGGAGAAAAGACTCAAATACCCAAACTGCACCAGCAGCTCAATGTACTCTGCAAACAGGCCCTGTGACAAAACAAGAAGCTGTGTCATACACTGCCGGAGTCTATTCTAATCCGGTTTTGATATGCACTTTTTCTGAATACTGTACACTCACAGGGAAAGCAGGCAGGGTGCTTTGGTTCCTAAATTTGTCCTCCTCTGGATCGTCTTTACTCTCTCTTCTATGGGGGGCGCTGATGAACCGGTCCACCAGGAAGGGTATGACCACCTCTGTCACCTGGTTGACCAGCTGGGTCACTATCAGTAAAGATGCTAGACGCTTTAGACAAAGAGAATATGAGAATTTATTGTCACTCAGGTAGCCTTTTTATTTCATTCACTGACTTTTTTTGGTCACACTTCAACTTTGCACTCATTCTCAGTAGGCGATTGAGAGGGGATGAGGAGGGATGCCACCCCCCTTGTTAGCAAAATGACGTGACAAAATGACAAAACAAGTGCCCTTTGTTAACCTGCTTTGTCTCATAGGGGCGCTTCACATTGTCGCTTTTAATAATAACCACGATTTAGGAACATATGAGACATACTGGTTTTGAACTGCCTGTGGGAAGATTGAACATGTAAGAGTCTATCCAGTCTTGATTCAAATCTCTCTTTTCTCTGACTCTCACCTCTCATCTCTACTCTCCCCGTGTGTGTACTTCACTCACTGACTCAACTCGCAGGCCGCTAAACCAGTGCAGTAAAGGCTAGAACAGAGGCCAGATCAGAAATTAAAATAGCTTGGACCAAAAGTGCCCTTGAATGCACATACACCTTTTTTTTGCTGTTCTCACTTGTTATTTTTTCAAATAAAACAAATCTTTGCAAATTGAGTGCTTATTTGACAATGTAACTTATTATACATTGCTTCAGAGTTTAGTAAATACCCCTAAAATCAGATCAAGGGGTAAAAAATAGGCTACCTTCTGGAAAAAAGGCACAAGGGAGCCCTCCTCCCAGGGGGAGCATCCCCACTATTAAAAATGGAAAAGAGATACTACTCTTACTACTGCTCTTTTCTGGTTCCAGACCTCTGAATTGCTGCCCATATCTCAGATTTGTCAAGCGATCTGAATATGCCTGCTCACTGACAGCTGTTTTCGCTGGTTGGAGACACAATTGACAAATCAAAGCTTTGTAGGTGGGATTCAAAGTGGGAATGTCATCTTCCTACATAGCTAGCAACAGCCAGGAAAAATAGACAGAAAGGAAAATGGCGACAAGTGAGAATGACATTGACCCAGTAATTTAGGCTGATGTATTCTAACTCAGTCTTTGTCCATTTTACTGAGTGCAGCTGTAAGTTGAAAAACAAACTAACTGGACATGAAGTTCTTCTTGCCCATCACAGGTGAGGTTCAGAAGGAGATGGAGGAGTCTCTGGCTCAGGAGTAACAAGTTTTGAAGATGACTCAGGATCAACTCACTTAAAGGTACAGAGTGTAGGATATTGTGGTATCTAGCGGTGAAATTGCAGTTTGCAACAATTTAAATACCGCTCACATCACCCTCCACTTCCAAACGTGTAGGAGAAACTATAGTGGCTGCGAAACTCACAAAAACACAAATGGCAGTTCTGCAGCTTTCTCCTGTTCCTACAGAGATGCAGCTGAATCCTGTTTCTGTGCGGCAGCTGTCCCCAGTTCCTGTGCTGCAGCAATCCGCTGAGCCTGAGCTGCAACCATCTCTCTGGAGCCTCCAGTCTGACCTCCAGAGGGGTTCTGTTTTCGCCGCTGGCCCCCAGTCCAATCTCGAGAGGGACTGAATGTATTTAGTCTATGTGCTTTCTTTGTCTCTATGTCGAGCGTCCTGGTCTTTGTTCCTGTGTTTCCCTCTGCGTTTTTGGATTACTTCTCTGTTTCGCTTGAACCTTGCCTGGATTGTTGGACTCTGTTTGTCTTTCACTCCCTTGGACTGGTTTGCTGTTGTTGGACTGCTTCCCTGTTTTTTGACTACTGCCTGCCTGTAAGCCTTTTTGTCTTTATGAAATAATTTATACTGCACCTACCCTGCCTGATCGTCTGCATTTGGGTCCTATTCCTGCCTACCTGGTTACCCGGCTTGACTATCATCGTAACACATTAGGCATAAAGATCAGGATATCTTGGCCTCTGATTTATACAATTTCTCTTAAAAATCTGTCTCACGCAAGTGCCCCAAGTTTATGGAAGTGCATTACTAAATCACTAGAGTGCTTGAAGACACAACTCTTTACTGAGACCAGTGGAAGATTTGCAGAGTTCAACTGTTACCTTTCGAAGCAAAGGCACATCCTGCTTGAAGAAGGCGATGTGGAAGAGCACTGCAAAGTAGTTGAAGAAGGTGAACTGGGGGAAGAAGGAAAAGAGCCTGGTGAAAGAGCCTGTTGGGCTAAGAGGATGTAAGAGCTAATGGTTGGAGAGGAGAGGAGGAACTGACCACCAAGACTTTGGCTGTCAGATGGTTCTCGAAGGCAGACTCCTCTCTGTGGTTCTCTAAAGAGAAATATAAGGTTAATTAATGGCTAATCATAAGCATTATGAACAGTAGTGTTGGTAAGGTTGCATAACCTGATCAGCTAAATGACCATTTTCTATTCTTTTTTCTCTCTTTGTGTCCCTGTCTCCCTCCCATAACCCTTTTCCACACATGACTGAATCTTTGCCACAAATTCTTCAGTGCTTCTCAGCATCAGTATCAGACAAATATTATTGCCACTGTATTCATAAATGTATGATTCTTCATTCCCCCCCATGGCATGCCTTCCTTCTCACTTACCATATTCAGTCAGAGACTGTGCCACCTTCTTGTAAGCAGTCGCTAGCATGTTTGTATAGACGATGTGAAGCACTGAGGGCATGTAGAGCAAAGTCTGCGACATCAGGGAGTCCCAGTCTTTGTGTAGCTGTTGCACCTGGGCCTCCCCCCAGTAGAAACAAAGCATACCCAGGACCACCAACCCTGCAGGAAGAGACGTGACAAGGCAGGAGACATGAGGACGGAGGCATGGCTGAAAAGAAGTTTTACAATTTTAGCAAAGTATACTTTTCTGCATCTAAGTGCTTTTACATGTTTCACACTCTAATGTATCACTTCATCCTTAGTTGACATTAACTTGATGTTTCACAGCAGACCTTTGGAAAACGTCACTGATACTTCTTTTACTTGAGTTATCAAATAAAGCAACTAATGAATATCATGGTACCTTTCAGCTAATTATTGTGAACTGATGAATTCAAGTTCTACCTAGAAACAGCCCCACAACTGGGACTGACACCAGTGCCATACGCAGGTTCCTCTGCCATTCAGGAAAGAGTGGCTCCACACGACCTGTCACAGGGTTGACCCCGACGTCGCCGTGGAAACCGGGCCGGGGCTCTGCAAAGCGTTCTGAAAGGTGCAGGGTCCCCCAACGGTAGGACAGGGAGGAGCTCCGACGCTTCCACAGCTCCATAACCACCGTGGACCAGAGCATGCTGAACACCGCCTGGATCATGTGACCGCTGACAGCTGATCCTGAGTCATCTTCAAAACTTGTTACTCCTGAGCCAGAGACTGACTCCTCCATCTCCTTCTGAACCTCACCTGTGATGGGCAAGAAGAACTTCATGTCCAGTTAGTTTGTTTTTCAACTTACAGCTGCACTCAGTAAAATGGACAAAGACTGAGTTAGAATACATCAGCCTAAATTACTTGTTAGCTTGGTACCATTCTATAATTAACATAAAAACATAAAGTAATGCTAACAGTTTGCATCTAAGGTGTAATGTTTGGCATGTTGGCACAAGATGTAAATGTATGTATCTACCAGAAAGAGTATTTTGTAAAAAAGTATTTTTTTTAAATGATGGTAATGTTGTTTTATATACTTACAATACAAAACAACATCTATAAATCACATGATCAAAGGACTGTATGTGGGGAAACCAAAAAAAAAACATTGGAGACAACCCAGATGTGGTAAGACAGCTGAAAAAATTTTGTGAATAAAGCGTGGTGTGCTGCAACGTTATTTTTTACCAGGAGTGGCAAAGGATAAATCAAGAAGCCGAGAAAGGCCAGGTAGCAATCTTTTTATTTGATCAATTTTATTCAATGTTATCTCAACATAAAGTTGTTTTCTGGTGATACGGAATAATTATTTTAAGAAACAAAAGGTTGTTTTCTCAAAATGATTAACAACATAATTAGCTTGTGATCTAGTTTTTAAGATAATGGGATTAAAACGTTTTTGCAACAACCATTCTTGGCTTCCATAGATAAAAGTAGATGAGCGTATTATAGCCTAATAGGGCCATTAGCCTGGCAGACCTTTGGTATTGTTGCAATCCTCTCTTGTCCCTTTGTTATCTTTTGGTGTAAAGCATCGCACACTGGCCAGTGAAAATGAGCATGCTGTTGGCTGCTAACTAACATAGTTTCCTGATTTCTCAGTATTCAGAAAACTAAAGCTCAAACAGCTGCTTCACCTTGTAATGTGTGCCGTTAACATTAAATAACTGCCTTGTGCAGCTTTAAGATATTTATCAAGGTGTGAAGCTTGCAAAACATTGTGCTGCGACAAGAAATTAATATGTCTCCGTAATGGTAAAATTATGTTTTTGAGTGCTAAGTATGTCATCAATGCCTTACACGGTATACATAAACAAAATAAAATGATAAATCCACACACCTACCTGAGAAGTATGTGATGGACAGGCCCAGTATCGCGGGTGGGAGCAGAGACCAGGTGTAGAAATCAAGGAAGCTGAAGTAAAAAGCCACAGAGCTTCCAAAATACCCATTGACTGAATCTGGATAAAGCAGTAGATAGAGGTGTCTGGTGTAAGTGCATACACACTTCAATTGTCTTACAGGCAGAAAATAGAAGTTGTCACACACACAGCCATCTGTTGTGAATTCTAACTCCTCTCAGGAGTGACACAAGCATGAAAAATAAGACTGTGACCATATTTGCATCAGTTTCTGCATGTGTGTGTGCGTACAAGAAGTCATGTGGTTGTGTGTGTGTGTGTGTGTGTGTGTGTGTGTGTGTGTGTGTGTGTGTGTGTGTGTTGTATTTCCCACCCAGGGGCTGAGCCAGCTGATTCCCAGAGTACCAGGCTTCACTGAGATCCTTCAGTTTGCCCGGGTTGTGGAGGGGAAACATGTCCACAATAACACCAGCTGACCCAAGCTTTTGCCCTGCAACAACATTCAGTTTTACACACGACATCAAAGCAACACTTCGCCCCAGAGAGACTTGACAATATTGGTGAAAGAGAAGAGCGACAACTAATCCACACATATACAGTTACATACACACACACACTGAGGCTGATGCTGACTAAAGCAATTTCTTGATCGAACGTGAGGAGAGAAGAACAGCTGAGGTCAGCAAATCATAGATACACATAGTACAGCTGAATACTGGCTGAATGTGGAGAGAGCAGGCAACAACAAATTTTTACAACATGGCTGTCAATATGTCCAAAAAACTAAATCCTAATTGATGATTAGATCTAAACACAGTGTATGAAAATGTGATGTCATGAGTGCACTGCAAAAAATGTCTTAACAAATGGGGATCTTCAGCTGTTGAGTTGTTGTGTTTCCATCTTTGCCCTGAGGCATTCATTGAAATTGTTCAATTAAGTAACAAACTGAAAAACAGAAATCCTCCCACTTACAGGTAGATTGTCTTCACATTGCTCCAATAATACAGTATTTATCACGATGGATATTTTTCCAGTGTGTGCATCCTGTCTAACCCATACTGATGTGAACACACAGTGAGAGGACTCACAGATGTTGTCTCGGTGTTGCAGTGTGTATCTGTCAGACAGGCCGGGTATTCTCAGGTCTCTCTGCGCCCTCAGACCATCTAACTCATACTTCACTATATACTGCCGCTCCGCCAGGGTCAGGAACACCTCCATGTTGTCTGTCACACACATGAATAGAGACATATACATGGATATAGCCAGTGATGCATGGATACAAACACAAACAAGAATGAAAAATACAGTTTTTAAAAGAACAAGACCAAGAGTCTACAGCCATGCTAGCAGCTCTGTGAGGCTGTACTTAGGCACAGTGGTGCTTTGAGCTAAATACTAACATCAGCATGCTAACATGCTCACAATGACAACACTAACATGCAGATGTTTAGTATCATACATGCTACCATGTTATTGTATCATCTACGTTTGCATGCTAACATTGGCTAATTTGCACTAAACACAAAGTACAGCTGAGACTGATGGGTTTATCATTAGTTTTGCAGGTATTTGGTCATAAACCAAAGAATTGGACAATTGAAATTTTGACCAGATGATGACACTAGAGGCAACGTCAGGGGATCAACAAAGTTATTACAATTCATTCTATGGTGGACATGAATGTCTTTACCCAATTCCATTGCAATCCATCCAATAGGTGTTGAGATATTTCAGTCAGTGGTGGACCGACACATGGCTAGCATGGCTAAAAACATCCTACAATATTGATTGTGAAGGTTGAAGGCTTCAGGCCCTTGGTGGGATGTACCGAACATCATATTAATAAAAGTGGGGATTTTGTCCAGAAAATTAAGGACTTGAAAGTGCTCCATTCACAGAGACTGGTACCCTTGCTGTCAGTTTACCGTTTACCAGCATCCCTACTGAGAAGTGGAGGTCATTAAACGGCTATCACAGGACCTCAGCTGGCAAGACAGAACCAACCTCAACTTGGATCATACAACTATTACAACTGTGTCCTGACACCACCTATTTCATGTACAAAGGGGATATCTCCAAGCAAACTAAAGAAACAGCCCTAGGGTCACCCATTTTATCATTTTGTACCAAAATTGTAGCTTCTACCTCACCTAACATCTGGTATATACTGAATGAACACCTGTGATTACGTGATCCAAATTCCATACTTCGGTCACAGATTATACAATTTGCCTTATACATGTAAACAACCCTTCAACTCTCCATGACATTTTAGATAATCCAGTTATATATGTTGGAGAAGGTAAAACAGTTAAACTGGTTTTATTTGTATAATCAAGGCCAAAATAAAATGATAAACTTTTACAGACTGATAAAATTAGTGGGCATTTTTTCATCCCAAACAGTTACAGGCCTTTTAACAGACATAAATCTGAGCAACTAGTAGTAGTAGTAAACATTGAGACAGTAAAGCTTTACCTGTTGCCCTTTGTGTTGTATTAAATAACTAACATATACACCCTCTCTCATGTTCTGGTTTCAACATGTAAAGTGTGTTCATAAATACATTCAAAGCTCCACTACTATACCTGAATCTTTAAAGTTGTCTCTGTCATTGTAGGAGAAGGCTTCCATGTCCTCGTTGCGGTAAGTCTTACATAGTCCCAACTCCTCAGTGGCTCTAAGTAACGTACAGCGTGGGGCGGAGACCACGATGATGTCACCACTGGCATCCTCACCCGGGTGGGCCAGTAATGCAGCACCTAGGGTGAGACAGTGGAGCAAAGAAGGACTCTTATTTTGTCATTTGTGACCAAAATGGAGGAAATTAGGGATCTCTTCATCTCACAGCTGCTTACCTGCTGAGAGTTGCTTTTGCTTGCCAATTCAGTGTAAACTTTTTTTGTAAATAAAATTATTGCTCTGCACCAGCTCTACCTGCTAGTCTGCATTTGGATCCTACTCTTGCTTTCCTGCTTGACACACCATAACTGAATGATCTGAACAAAATGGACCCAGCAGACACAATGTTTGACGAACTGTTCAAGCTAATTACTAATCTGGAGTGCTTTGGGGATATGTGGAGGAAGGTGGTCAGGGACTACTATAGAGAGACAATCTGTTCCCTGCCCCATGGGAAATTGTCCTTTTGGCATTGGCTGAGGGACTCTGTTCCCAAGTTCCTCATGGACTTTCTCTGTTTTTTTTGGAGGCCCTCGCAGCCATCAGCTGGGTTTCTGGCCTACTAACCAGCCTGCACCTCTGCCTGTTTCTGTCTGAGAGCCACGGTCTGGAACACCCTCCAGAAGAAAGTGTGGCTCCTGCCGATGTCATGTCTCACCACTGTCCAGCTTCTCGTCCTCACCGCTGCCCAGTGCCTCAGAGCCATCATTGGTCCTGCCTGGTCCCCAGTCTGTGGACCCGAAGACTTGTGTTCCTGGCCTCCAGTCCCTGCACCACAGTGGTCATCACTCCCTGTTGGGTTTCAACAGCCCCCTGAACACTCTGTGCTGCAGCATTCCCCTGAGCTGTAGCACACGTCTTGCCGCTGCTGGAGCGCAGCAGCCACCGCTGGTCTCCAGTCTGGCCGCCGGAGGGCTTCGGTCTTCACCGCTCCAGCCGCCTGAGGTTCTCAGTCCATTTTCTGTCCTGCCTCATGGCCGTCCGTCTGACGTCTTCCACGCACCCACCCAGCTCAATGTGAACTTTTTTGGACTTCTTGAAGGGACATCTTGTTCAAGTTATTCACATAAGTCTATTTAAGTCTGTATCCTTCCTTTTGATCACTTGTCAGATCGTCGTCATATTTCTGTCAAGCACCCTGGTTTCTTGTATCTGAGTTTTTGTTTCCCTTGTACCTTGCCTGTCTGTCTGTCTGGATTTCTTTTCCTGCTCACCATTGGACTTGTTTCTGTTTTGGACTGCTTACCTGCTGAGTTCCTTTTGCCCATCAATTCAGTGTAAGCGTTTTGTTTTGTTTTTTACATTTATTTTTTAATAAAATTATTGATATGCTTTGCTGCTTGACACACCACAACATTCCTGTGCAACAGACTTCAGTAATGAGAGAGAAAGGCTCATAAATGTTTGACCTGTATGTTTCAAGGTTGCAATCAATGCAGACAGACAAGTGAATTCTACAGGACTCTTGCAGATCATCACTGTTATTCAAGCCCTCACCTCCATCTTTCTGAGGAGCTCCAATCAGTCTGATGAGCCACCTTTTCGTCTCAGGGCGAACTTTCTGTCCAAGTTTCACCAGAACCAATGGCTCCACCCGCTCCGATACACAGCAGGGGCAACTAACTTTAGTCCAGCCTGGTCCAATAGTGGTGGCACTCGGTTTACTCAGGACCTTCTCTGCTGGAGTCGCATTCTCTGGCTGCTTTGCTGTTTCACTGCTGCTGCCAGTGCCACCTTCATCACCACCTGCCAAACTCATGGTGAGACTGAGAAGAAATGTTGACAAAAGAGTTTAGTTTAGTTTGCTATGTTGTGGTGTTGTGCATATATTGGAGCTTTTATGTTCACTGTTTCCATCATCATCATCTCCCAACAGGAGAGTTAGAGGGATAGCTCCTCTTCAAAGAACTACGATTGGTTTGGTGAAACTGCAAACAGTTGGGGGTTTCTCCTTGTTACATTATTGAACATCATGGCTCTAGGGATGGCAATGTCAGTCTGTTGAAATATTGAAATATCTCAACCACTATTTTGTACAGACATTCATGGTCCCCAGAACATGAATTCTAGTGACTTTATTGATCCCCTGACTTTTCCTCTAGTGTCACCATGAGGTTGATGTTTGTTTTTTAGTGAGATATCTCAACAACTATTGGCTGGATTGCCATGAAATCTGGTTCAGGATGAATTGTTATAACTTAAATGATCCCTTAACTTTTCATCTCACGCCATCATTAGGTAAAGGTTTCACTTTGTCCAGTACTTTGGTTTATGAACAAACACCTGTAAAACTAATGACATTACCATCAGCCTCAGCTGTACTTTGTGTTTAGTGCTAATTAACAAATGTTAGCATGCTAACACACTCAACTAAGATGGTGTCCATGGTAAACATTATACCATAACATCACAAACACCATGTTAGCATTGTAATTGTGAGCATATTAGCATGCTGATGTTAGCATTTAGCTCAAAACACTGCTGTGCTGTGTACAGCCTCAGACAGTATGTCTGTAGACTGCTAGTCTTGTTTTTACATGTTTTTTCCACTTGACATTGTAGCTTAAAAGGTAAAAGATCCAACAGTCTCACACTCATGCTGGTCCTTTCTGAGATGCTGCAATAGACTTTTATAATCCATCATGTACATATTTAAGTGCAGTCATATGTTGAGTTTTGATTTTCATTTGTCATTACTCCATTTGCATTACTAGCTATTAGATTAAACATTAGACTGGTTATGGAGCTCTTAGATTTAGACGTGAGACTGAACATACAGTAATTTCAGGCATCATTTTCCAGTAATCTGCATGCTGTACTTTGATATTGGCACTCTGGCTGTAATTTCAGTTACTTGCTGCACCCTTCATCTGATATCTATTATATCTATGAGTCTACACTAAATGTTTCAGTTTAACGGGAGGAAACTGGTTATTTTGGCACTAACAAGATAGAAGAGCTTGAAGCTACACTGATATACAAAAAAAGATAAGACTGACAGACACATGGAGACAAAACTGAAAGTGGGACTGTCCCTCATATTGTAATTGAGTTATGTTTAAACAGACAGTGACAGTGAGAGAGAGGATGAGTCAGGAAATACAACACCTGTCAGAGCGTTGATGATGAGGGTCTGGTCTCCAGTCCTACAGCAGGCCCACACCCCCTCCAAACTCGTGTTTGAACACACAGACACGAACATGAAGATAACAACATCTAATCAGTTTTCCTAAAAAGAAACCACGAACAACACACTCTCACTCTCTGCACACACTTACCCAGCTGCAGTGTGTGGTTTGTCCCAGTTTTCAGCCCGTGTGTGTGTATATAGCAGGAATGCGGAGGAACTTCCTGAGACTGCAGGGTGTGGAGGGTTGTTTGGTTTACATTCATGCTCCTCCCTCCTGCCTGCTCTCTGCTTTACTGCTGTTACTGCAGCCCAGGGTCCTACTGCTCCACCAGCCTATGGTACCCTGGATTAACTGTGTTAAAAACGCACACACCTAAAGATGCTCCAATTTGCTAATTAGCATTAAACACAAAGTACAACTGAGCCAGTTCCAACACCACTTGTTAGACTGACCTTTCAAGGGGTCAAGAACAATCACGTGATGCTGCAGAGACATGAGACAAAGCGAACCCCAAATGTGGGCATTTATTTACAGCTATGTACAGTGGCTGTTGCATACAGCAAAAAACTACCAGCAGCATTAACCAGGATATTATGTGGCATAGTCACAAATGACTGGAATGTAGCAGTTACCAGAGGCACTCCTTTCTAAAGGTCTCAATATATCCATACCTATCCTCTCAAAAGGCGTCAAAATGAATGCTCCATGATAACTACATTTTGGTTTGAAACCAGACAATCTGCTGCTTTAAAAACATGACAAGCAAACCAGATCAGAGCACTGTTCACCTTTACTATACCCAAACAATAAAGCAAATCTAATGTTTGACACTTGGACAAAATTAGCTTTATCCATTACCATGGATAGCTGTAACAAATTTTATGGCAATCCATGAAGTTTAGAGAATTTTCACTAAAAAATAAAAATGTCCACCTCATGGTGGAGCTAGACAGGAAGTCAGGAAATCACTAAGGCCTCTGGGGACCATGAATGTACAAAAGCTCATCAAAATCCATCCAATAGTTAAGATATTTCAATCAGGACCAAAATGGTGGACTGATGGACTGACTGATCGACAAACAGACCAACAGATGAATTGTAATAATGTTGGTGATCTCTTAACTTTCCATATAGTGCACTCATTATGTTAAAAACACCTGCAAAACTAATGACATTCTCATCAGCCTGAGCTGTACTTTGGGTTTAGTGGTAGTTAGCAAATGTTAGCATGTTACCATGCTAAACTAACATGGTAACCATAGTAAACAAATATACCTGCTTAACACCAGGATGTTAGCATTGTCATTGTGAGAATTGTTAGCATGTTGATGTTAGCATTTTGCTCAATCACCACTGTGCCTAAGTACAGCCTCACAGAGCCGCTAGTATGTAGCTGTTTAAATCTAAATCTGGTTATTAGACACAAGAGGGGGGGAGAATCAGCAGTAAATGACAGTACAGCATTGAGACAGTGGGTCTCTGTGATGACACTTAATAAACACTACGTATTAATATTTGTAGCAACTATCAACGTATAAAAGTAAAGTGCCAGTGCCATCTACTGCACCAGTTGCAAGTTACAGGTTACTGCAGTAGAGTTGTTCCTCACCTGGCAGCAGCAGCAGCGGCAGCCTCTCTGTTCCTGACCTGCTTCATCACCTTCAGCATGCGACAGATCTGTCTAAGGGTCATCTTGGGAGCGTGGCATGCCATGCGGGGCCGCGGGGTGCAGCGAGGGCCCCGGTATGTGAGGAATGACAGATTGTTGCCCCCTCTGGGTCCTTTCCCAAACAGCTGCAGGGGCTGAACACTGGCATAGCAGGATGCAAACTGGGAGTCATGGAGGGAGGAGAGAGAAGAGAGAAGTTTTTTTACACGTTGTGATCTGCCTCATAGATTAGATTAGACACATACATGTGTATGTACACACAAACATACACACATACAGTACATGCATACTGTAAAAATGCATACTGTCACACTCTGACACACACACACACACAAACCATATTAAATAGCATACAAGCCACTGTCTTCCTCTGGCAGACTTAATCGCCCTCTCCATCAGACAGAAACCCAAGACACACACACACACACAAAGAGAATTCAGCTGTGCAGATTAATTTACAAGACTGACATGTATGTTGTTTTTTCATTCACACATTCACACACACAAGAGGTAACAAAAAATTTCTAATCTAAATGGTCTGTACTTGTATTACTCAAAGTGCTTCACACTACATATCACATTCTCCCTATTCATACACAGATGCCAACTGCACATCAGTCCAAAGAAACTAACTCATTCACACACATTCACACACCAAAGGCACAGCCATCTGGAATTTTGGGGTTCAGTATCTTGCCCAAGGACACTTCGACATGTGGGCTGGGGGAATTGAACTGCTGCTTTTAACTGCTGTGCCACCTGATTGCATTTAACAGTCACTTCAGGTCACAATTAAAATTAAAATTCTACTCAGTGCAAACACTGAAATACATACATGAGCATGCAGACACACACACACCACACAGATACTTACAGGAACGACAGCAGCCATGGAGGAGTGTTGATGCTCTGTGATAACGAAATGATCATCAGAATGGGAATCGTTGCCTTCTTATACATGCCGACATGACCAGGCCAAATGATAGGCCAATCATTCTTCAGAAGAGACTAAATAACTCCGCCTACTGCTGACATCACCACGGTGAGGAGGTCACTCTAGACATCACACACACACACACACACACACGCACACGCCTGTTGCTTCAGGTTACACATACACTGACATGCAGTCCATTATTGAGGAATCTTTTGTTATGCAGGGTATATTTAGAAGCAGCTGTAATTCTGAGAATGGGGAAAAACAAGGGCGCATAATAGCTGAGAGAGAGAGAGAGGCTGGAGCAAGAGTGGGAGGACAGAAGGATGTCAAGAACGAAGAGAGAGATGACAAAAGGAGGAGAAAAGGACTGTGATGGAGAGGGAAACCAGCTGGACAATAAAAGACTGTGAGGGGGGGGAGCAGGCGTCACAGTGTTAGGTGACGTGTCAGAACAATGTGATGCATCGGTGCGTTAAATATCGTCAATCAGTGCAATATTACACATCACTGATGGGAAGAGACAATAGATGTGAGACACGCACTCACTGTGATGTGTTTCCTAGTTGAAAAGAAACAGGAGAAGGGCTGAACCGCCAGCACATCAAACTCTCCAAACCATCATTCAAGCTCACTGTCTCAACACATAATTCAAAAGGCACAGAACTCAAGTTCAAATTCTAATCAAGATCTCAAATAAATGACAGGGAACTAGATATCCCGCACACTAGTGTGTGTGAATGTTTTCACTTAACAACTTCAGTGTTGCTCCCGTTCATCCTGCCACCTTTAGAATCAATTCATATCAATCATCTGCAAAAAGACACATAACAAGTCACTTTATTGTGGTACTGTGTCTTGTTGAAGTGAAGGAACTACAGAGAAGTGAGATGATGTGACTTGTTTCGCGCACTGCTAAATTTGTCACATCACCCATTTACCGTCTGTTTACTTTGGTCCTTTTCCGCCCCCTGCTGTTTTCTACTCCACTCTGCCTCAAACAGGTGAAGTGACAGCATGAACGTCACTGGTGTTGCAGGCTGATGCCAATAATGTGGGCAGGGCAGTAAAGGAGTATAGTGCCTGTCTCTTCCTCACTTCCTTTGTTGAGATGCCCTTGAGCAAAGCACTTAAAGCCCCAGGATTTAAAGAAATTAGAAATGTTGGTGACTCCTCATATTGGTGTCTGAAAAGTCACTGTGGCAATGTTGTGATACGAATGTGTTTAACTGTGTGAGAGCGCATCAGTGTGTTGTTGTTCACAGTCAGTACTTTCAGTACCGTCCCTAGCTAAATGAAGGTAAAATAAAACTCTACGGCTAAACAATAACTTCTAAACCATTTCAAGAAATTGGACTACGGTAACTAAATAAACATTTCTAGGGCTCCTGTAAACTGCTCTGACATTCTGCTTGGGGGTATCCTCCAGCTCAGACTGCGGTCAGTGGTGTGACCTAACTCTGAAATGATGATGATGGTAGAAAGGACCAGTGTCCAAGACAGTTAGGCCTCATTTTAGACCAGGATGTCTTCAGTAGATATCTCAGTCGCATTTTATGTTACTTTGTGACTAAGCTTCATCATGCAGGCCTACAGTCAGACACAAGGTCTCAGGCTTGGTTTCTCTGCCATTCTGGAAACCTCCCACCTGACTGTCATCTGAACAGGAAGTCTCACTCCAGGAGAAAACACGTTAAGTCTGGAGCCACTAATAGCCTAGATGGGTTTTTTTTAAACATTATGACTAGTTGTGAATGCTGAATTTAATTGTGCCTAATTATACTTAATATTCATATCACGTTGTGCATCGTGGTTTTGCATTTTCACCAAAACACGCAGGACGGCGCTCGTGGACAAGTGCTGGCTCACGCTGCCTTCAGCACCATCTGTGACGTCCCGGACTTTGTCCAATAAAGTCCTAAAATGTCCCTCATTCAAAAGAGTTTTTTTTTCGTCAGGTCTGTAGCCTAACTGATATCTTATTTAGGTTCATTTAGCTAAACACTTGTATGGTACATCATTTTAATAGCTGTTGACAAAGCATCCATGCTCTCCGCCCCCTAAACATCACACCTCGCAAACTTGGGCAATACAGAAAATTCGCACTTTATTATTAGTATTTTCATTACCTGTTTTATTGTGCTCACCTGTGGAAGGGAGTATTTCCGACACTACGTGAAGGCAGCAACTGAGCTCATCTGTCCGGTGACGATAAAGCTGAAAGAGATATGCAAACAAATATACGCCTCCTGTTTTAGGAAACCTAAATAAACATTTGATCTAATATCTGCAAAATGTTACTAATTGGGTTGCACATTATGTAGAAGGTTCACCTGACAATAGAGCGTCTCTACGATCTTTATTGAGCGCCTCAGACGCCGCCTCTTGTCGCTGAATAATGCTGTTCAGACTGCCGGCGCCAGAGCTGCAAAACGGTTGAAGTGTTGTTTAATCGCTCGTTGAGGCAGTATAGCTTCAGCTAACTTAGCTAAAAAACACAGTACCACAGCTCGCCACTGTGCTTTTAAAAATGCACGTTACATAAGCCTACCTGGTGCATTTATGTTTGTTAATGTTGTGGTAAATAAAGGGTAGCCTAGGGTTAAATAGCACTGGGAACCGGCTTACAGCAAGAATAGTTTTTCTTAAATGTCTTTAGACAGAACGGAACAGAGAGTGGGACCGGTGAAACAGAGTCCGATGATTTGGTGGACGCTTGAGGCCAGCTCAACTTTGATTTGTAGTGCATCACGCCCGTCAGCTATCGAAAGCCATTTGCGCAAGAAACGTCTTAGCTATTTCTTGTTTAGACTACATTAAAAATGCGTGTTAACGTGTAGAGTTTTGTAGTATTAACACGAAATATTTCAACACAAGGGAGCACCTTGTGCACTCTTTACAGGAGCCTACGTACTGTAAAGGAAATTGAATGAAATAAAGAGTGTCTCATCATGATAAAGTTAACTGCAGGCACTCAATGTGAGCCATAGCTTAGCCTAATATTTTGGTTTGTGTGCTCCACGACAGACTTCCTTTCTAACACCCCTGTAGCGGCTTCCTTAACAAACCTTGCAGCCGCGGTGAGGGTCAGAGGTGTGTCCTGGGTTCGAACATTTGTGACGCGCTTAATTGTCTGTACTTTACAAATGTTCTGAGATCCAACATGCGTTTTGTAGATTTATTGCGCATGAGCCATCAAAGCACGCCAGACAGAGGATGGACATGAAAACCAAATGCATAAAACAGGTAACATAGATGGACAAAAACAGGAAAATCAGGCGGTCAACAAAAATTACGGCTACCCGTCCCTGACTCTCAACAACCTGGCCTCAGGTAAGTGCGCACCTTTACAGACATACGTGCACGCGCACCTGCTCCCGTGAGCTCCGCCCCCTCAGCACCAGACCAACCCACACACATGCAGCAAACACACAGCGCACCCATGTTCCGTCTCCTACAACCCCTATTAGACAAGAATGGAATAATAACCCGTTGGCTGTGACAGGTATTTGCCTGTTAAGTTGCCAAACCGAGTTTTAAGGCCTAGAAAATCTACCCAACGAGTTAATGCGTCCATTTTTGTTGTGTTAACGCGTAAAAATATAGCGTGTTAACACGACCAAATTCTACGTGTTAAACCACATTTAAATGTAGTCAAAACAAGACATATCTAAGACGTTACTCGCGCAAATGGCCCTCCATAGTTTGTAGCTTCATGTCACCGGTAGTCTGAACTTTTACGGCCTCTGGGTGTCAACTGCGAAGTTGAACTCTAATCGAAGGCCCTCCGAGGTTGGGGTGTGGATAACGCCACGGATTATCTACAGAAGGAGACTGCCGTGTGACCTCTACCTGTGGACAGGCTACGGCATCCAGTGCATCCAGTACACTGTCGTTGATCATTACGGACATGTATGGAGTATACATGTTCCAGACAGTTTTTAATTATAAAAGTTGCTGTAAAAATACTTCACAGTATAAAAATAAATTAAATTTTACACCAAAAAATAATAATAATAATAATGTAGGGAAAGTAAAGAAGAATAACAAAAAAAGTAAAACAACTGGAGTAAATGTATCGTTATAGTAATAGTTTTTGCCAATTAATATTTTTTGAGTTTTAAGTTTTCAACAGTACTCAAATATGTTTTAAAAGCTGTAACTTAAAAAATATAAAAGGAGGGTAATCTTTTAAGCCATATCAGTTTTTCTAGTATGTGAAAACTTTGAACCACAATAACTCAAACTGCAGATAAAACCTGATAATTCTAAGGCGCAGATTAGATGTGGCAGTGTTAAAAAACATGCTGGTTCTCCATCAAATGCTATAGTCTCAAACAGGTATTGGAATACTCAAGTTATTTTTGTTCTAATATATTAACAGGATAAAGTAAACATAATAAACCTTCAATTCTGGATAAAAGTATCTGAACTTTGAGTGATAAATCCCACATGAACCATATATCAAATGTATTTTTAATGTTTGGAATTAGGAAACAGAAATTGAATTGTACAAAAATAATTCTCTAAATATGTTACTTACCTTTATATTTAACTAGAATACCTTAATTTTATGTTGAATGGATTCTAAGCCGTAGAAGTGCTCAAACTGTGAGTCAGTAAGATTGTCTGTGGGGAATTGGGATTTTTTATTCCGGTGTTTACCCGTATTTGGTGGCCCATCAGACTCTGTGACCTGCAGTGTTGGAAGAAATTGCCTACTCAGACCCTTCACTACTTCAGTGAAAGTATCAATATCACATTGTGGTACTGATACTTTGGATCTGAGTAGCCTACTTCTTCCAAAACTCCCACTTTACAAATTGCCTGTAACTCCAACAACCATTGAACAATGGCACCATCTAGTGGATAAAATCCAAGATAGAAGTTCTGCCAGAAACATTGTTAAATTAGGACCTGGATCATTTGATTTTTTTTTTTTTTTTTTTTTGACTAATAAGCTATAAAAAAAAATTCTGACTTGCCTTTTATTAAGCAGCACAAACACAATGAATTGTGGGGTCTAAATATTTAAATGTAACATTGATTATGTTTTTACATTTATTCGAGTTAATGATTTAAGTATAGCTTCACCTTCTAAAATATGACTGATAATTCTTGGAATACAATTGACTAGCCGATAGGCCATAAAATGATGCTGTATTATTGTATTACAGATATCAAGGACAACTTTAAATGTTAGTCTCCCCTCTTTATTTGGTTAACTTGTGAATTTTTTTTCTTTTTTGTTGTTGCAGTATCCTGGGTCTGATGGAGAGACTTGTTGGTCAAGGAACGGATATCATGTGAAATCTGATTATCACTCATTTCATCAGCCTTGGAAGCATAAAATCTGTGCAGAAGAGGGATAAAATCCCATTATTTGTTCCTGTGTGATTGCCGCCTGTCTCTTCTCAGTGTGTCTGTGTCTATTTATTTTGGATGTGCAGAAGTTGATTTTTTTTTTTTAGAACGTGACAAAGATATTAATTCTCTGAAGAGATATGCGACTTTGTGCATGTTATTACTGTTATTTATCACAATATACCTCCATGTGTCTTGGATCTGACAGGACATTGTTTTTGTGTAACTGTAAGTACCTTGAGGTAAACCACTGAGTGATGAATTGCACACAGTACGACTAGCTAGTAGCTTTCTACAAGCAGTATCCGGGGACTGATGGAGAGACTTCTTGGTCATTTAGACCAAATGACAGTGATATGTTATTGTGTAGCTGAGGAGTCCCTCTGTATGGTATTATTTTACCATATAATGCCTCTGTGTGTCATATTTTCTCATACACACTGTATTTTTCCTCTTTTGAAGCGGAGACAAGAAGTGTAACATTTTGTTTAGTTAAAGAAGGCCAAAGCTGTACAATAAGCTACATCTTCCTCCTATACTTCAACAAAGCTTATTTACAACAAATTAGATTTTTACCTTGTGACCTGTGATGGGACGGCCCCTGCCTATATAAGGAGCGGATATCACGTGAAATCTGATTATCACTCATTTCATCAGCCATGGAAGCATAAAATCTGTGCAGAAGAGGGATAAAATCCCATTATTTGTTCCTGTGTGATTGCCGCCTGTCTCTTCTCAGTGTGTCTGTGTCTACTGACCTGCATTGTAACTAGGACCACGTCTCTATGGAGCCATGAACTTATTTTTCTGTATTTATTTATTAAAATGGATTAAATCAACAGGATGAATGTGTGCACTGTGCTGATTTTCTAGATAATGTGAACATGGACACGGTACGCTGTAGTTTCTCCCCCACACATTGGAAACTAAATATTCCCTTCTTGACAAGGCCGGATTACCAATCAGGCAACTGGGGCCCCGAACCCCCAGGGAACCCTAAATCCCCACAGTAATTGTATGTCAATAAATTGCATGTGTTTGAAAATGACAGAGAACTGTAACAAACTAGCTTTGCTTGGACAATGACTTGATCGATTATCAAAATAAAATTGCTGATTAATTTTCTGTTGATTGATTAATCCACTAATCATTTCAGCTCTAGTAATGTAACTAGTAACTGTAGCTGTCAAATAAATGTAGTGGAGTAAAAAGTACAATATTTCCCTCAAATGTAATGGAGTAGAAGCATAAAGGAGCATAAATTAAAATACTCATGTACCTCAAAATTGTAAGCACAGCTCTGGAGTAAATGTACTTAGTTACAGCAGTGGGTTGGAAAGGCTGAATACTTTCACCCACTAACTCTTCATAAACAGCAGACACACAACCAACCAGTTTCCTTCTGTGGGTTTATTGTGGGACAACCAGCAAACATTGTCACCTCTGTTTCTGACCTGAAATCTTGATCCTGGAACCAGATTGTCTAAAAGTTTATCTTCACTAACTCGTCACAGCACTTCAGAACAGAGCACACGTGCACACACATACACAGACACAGACACACACACCCTGGTTTATATTTAGTGTCAGTGGTGCACACATACAGCTGCAGCCACTTGAGGAAGTCTCACCATCCATCTGCATCTTTACGGAATCAGTCCCTCTGCAGCCACCAGGGCTTGTGAAAAGCTGCATGTGGAATAAAATGGGAAGTGTATAGTGCCTCCTGGTGGCTGTAAAGAATACTAACTCCTAAAAACAATAACTTATACAGTGAACAATACACCACTGTTAGAAGTAAGAAATGGTGGACTTCCCCAGTGGATTCGTCTGCACATTCATTAAATAAAGTCCAATCTGCCAGCAGTGAAGAGTGAACAGTGAAATAACACTCTAGTATGACTGTAAAGTATCAGACTATAAAGTGAATTAGTTGTTGCAGCACCGTGAACTCAAGCAATCATTCTTAGAAACACACAACACACACAGACAAGTGAGTAAATAATGAAATCCACACATAAAAAAATAATAAATTTCTAATAGCAAAGCACAGAGTGGTTCTTTGGTAGCTCCCAATCACTTTCACTGCAAATCGAATCTCGGCACATAGTTTACTGTACTCATCTCATGTTACAGATGTCATGTGGTCTTATAACCATACAGTGATTATTTAAGGAGAGGACAGTATCATCAAGGGAGGGTACAAGTGCAACATTTTCTACTGACTGCTCAACCAGAAGCAAATGTCAAAGTGAATTTAGCACAATAACAGATAATAAACCCATTATTGTAGAACATTTAAAAAGAAATGTGTAAAATACTCCACTGTAAAATGCTTCACCTCTCTCTTCACCTCTCTCTAAAATCTTTTAACTGTCAGTTGACTGAGCACTAAACTAAGCTGGCACCTTACTTTTACTAAAAATACAGACTGCAAGTTTAAGATAAAAAATTACAAGCTGTTTTTTTCCATTTGATGGAGCCACGGACAAAAATTTAACGTTAAAAAAGTAATACGTTTTTTAAAATTAAAAATTAAAGAAATTAAAGCTGCAATAACTGATTTTTTTTTTTTTTGGCCACTTAGGCGCAACACAACAAGCTGTAAACCCAACATTAACATACCGTAAAGCTTCAATTAATAGCCCAGGCTTTTATTTGCTTCAATCACTAAACTCAACCTGCCTATACTTGGGACAGCCGTCTATATGGGACAGGCCTTTAATTCCTTTTGCACAAAACTCTTGCTCAGAAAA
The DNA here is from genome assembly GCF_020085105.1 of Siniperca chuatsi. Taxonomy (NCBI): domain Eukaryota; kingdom Metazoa; phylum Chordata; class Actinopteri; order Centrarchiformes; family Sinipercidae; genus Siniperca; species Siniperca chuatsi. The sequence continues at coordinate 24,055,345 of NC_058045.1, read as the reverse complement.
TATGGGAAATACGGTAAATAATTAAGGAATGAAGGAATAAAGGAATTAACTTGACAATTGAATTGTGGAGAATCTAACCAATCTAACGATGTGTAGAATGTCCATATTGACAAAAGTTTTATATTTAAATATAAAACTTTTGTCAAACATTTATATTTGAATGCACGATTTAAGTAGCTTAGAACTAGCTCAAGCAGGCGACCGTGGTCTTTAAGAGGTTTTATACATCCAAAGAACTTCTATAAAAACCAGACCCAGCATCTGATTGAGACATGGATTTATTTGTCAAAACGTGTAACCACAAGGGACTCTGCGTTTAATTGGGGCTTGGCTTTTAATTGAAGTTTTACAGTATTATCCCCTTATAAAGTTGATATGGCTAACTTGTTAGCAATCAGTTGCTTATTTACACATCCAACAGACACAGAGCAATGTTAGCATTCATTTGGAGTCGTGTTTTTGGCCATCTGACAAATGTAGGTCCAATACTCACTCTCCATTTAGCTCTGTTATGGTCTCTACCAACTCCTGAGGGAAACATCTGTTTTCAGCTTTAATTACTGACTTTTATTAAATAATAAATGTATTTATTTGCTGCTTTTTGTCTTATGATAACCACTCCAATGATGATATTGTCCTCCTGAACACTAAATGTAGCTTAGGAGACAGCACCTCATCCCCCTCTAGAGAAAAAAACATTTTGTCAAATATTCTGTCTGTTTCTGAGCCTGCCAGTGATGTCAAATAATCAGGACAGCACAGGACTACAAAGCATCACCTTAATGCTTTGAAATGCAATCAGGACTCTTCAGAATGCAGCTTCTGGAAGAGATGAAAGAAAACTTGTCACACAAGTGAAGGAGAAAACCAAAATGCTAAATAATGAAATGTACGAGATTTAACCTGCTGTCTCAAGGCCTGCATGGATTTGTACTCAATATGCATTCTCTTTTTTCGGATCCAGTCCGGTTCATCAGGGATCAGTACCGCCAAAACTACCTTAACCAAGATCAGCACATGCTGCAAACACACACAGAGGTAAAAATATCAGGGGAACACAAACAGATGTAATTATATTGAATGTGACTCTCACTGATGACCTCTCCGTCCTCCTCCTTACCTCCACCAAAACAGCCAACAGCAGAATGTTTGTGCTGCTCATCCTGCCCTCCTGAAACAGCTCTTGAAACCATGGTGACAGCAGCAGCAGCCAGCAGTTGGTCACGACGGAGGCAAAACTCAGGACCTCAAATGCTATCTGAAACACAAGACAATGACATGAGCTGTTCTCTCATAACTGGCTGCGTGACATACTGGCTGCGTCTCATTTCTATTGTGCGCTGTGTTTTCTGCTGACCTGCCACACGCCCATGTTAGCCACAGGGGGGGAGAAGGGTTTGCGGAAGAGTTTGCAGATCTTGTAGGCATCTGATCGGATCTCCGTTAGGTTATTGATGAGCAGCAGCACGGCCGTCAGAGGATACACACAGGAGAAAAGACTCAAATACCCAAACTGCACCAGCAGCTCAATGTACTCTGCAAACAGGCCCTGTGACAAAACAAGAAGCTGTGTCATACACTGCCGGAGTCTATTCTAATCCGGTTTTGATATGCACTTTTTCTGAATACTGTACACTCACAGGGAAAGCAGGCAGGGTGCTTTGGTTCCTAAATTTGTCCTCCTCTGTATCATCTTTACTCTCTCTTCTATGGGGGGCGCTGATGAACCGGTCCACCAGGAAGGGTATGACCACCTCTGTCACCTGGTTGACCAGCTGGGCCACTATCAGTAAAGATGCTAGACGCTTTAGACAAAGAGAATATGAGAATTGATTGTCACTCAGGAACTTTTTAATTAATTTATTTTTTGGTCACACTTCAACTTTGCACTCATTCTGAAAGGGGCACCCCACCGATTTTACACCTGCAGATCAGTTTACTCGTTATGCAGGGTACTACTGCTTATTTCTGGTTCCAGACCTCTGAATTGCCGCCCATATCTCAGATTTGTCAAGCAATCCGAATATGCCTAGCGTTGTGCTCAGTGACAGCTGTTTCTGCTGGTTGGAGACATAATTGACACATCAAAGCTTTGTAGACGGGATTAAAAGTGGGAATGTCATCTTCCTACATAGCTAGCTAGCTAGCAACATCCAGGAAAATTGTGAACGACATTGACACAGCTGTCAACTTACAGAAATAAATCAACATATATCTTTGATGTACTGTATGTAAAAATGAAAAAAATATGAATTCCTCCCAGCAACCGCAACGCTAGCTTTCATGTCAGCTAAAAAAGCCTGTGTTACAAACAAGGTGAGTGCTGTTAGAAAGACATCAGCAGGGAGGGTCTACTGAAAGGTGCAATCCAGTTGCATTATGGGAATTGTAGGATTCAGTATTTTTGGATCTTGACCCACATTAGGCATAAAGATCAGGATATCTTGGCCTCTGATTCATTAATTTTTTTAAATCTGTCTCACGCCCCAAGTTTTTTAGAAATGCATTACTAAATCACTGGAGTGGTTGAAGACACAACTCTTTACTGAGACCAGTGGAAGATTTGCAGAGTTCAACTGTTACCTTTCGAAGCAAAGGCACATCCTGCTTGAAGAAGGCGATGTGGAAGAGCACTGCAAAGTAGTTGAAGAAGGTGAACTGGGGGAAGAAGGAAAAGAGCCTGGTGAAAGAGCCTGTTGGGCTAAGAGGATGTAAGAGCTAATGGTTGGAGAGGAGAGGAGGAACTGACCACCAAGACTTTGGCTGTCAGATGGTTCTCGAAGGCAGACTCCTCTCTGTGGTTCTCTAAAGAGAAATATAAGGTTAATTAATGGCTAATCATAAGCATTATGAACAGTAGTGTTGGTAAGGTTGCATAACCTGATCAGCTAAACAACCATTTTCTATTCTCTTTTTTCTCTTTGTGTCCCTGTCTCCCTCCCATAACCCTTTTCCACACATGACTGAATCTTTGCCACAAATTCTTCAGTGCTTCTCAGCATCAGTATCAGACAAATATTATTGCCACTGTATTCATAAATGTATGATTCTTCATTCCCCCCATGGCATCCCTTCCTTCTCACTTACCATATTCAGTCAGAGACTGTGCCACCTTCTTGTAAGCAGTCGCTAGCATGTTTGTATAGACGATGTGAAGCACTGAGGGCATGTAGAGCAAAGTCTGCGACATCAGGGAGTCCCAGTCTTTGTGTAGCTGTTGCACCTGGGCCTCCCCCCAGTAGAAACAAAGCATACCCAGGACCACCAACCCTGCAGGAAGAGACGTGACAAGGCAGGAGACATGAGGACGGAGGCATGGCTGAAAAGAAGTTTTACAATTTTAGCAAAGTATACTTTTCTGCATCTAAGTGCTTTCACATGTTTCACACTCTAATGTATCACTTCATCCTTAGTTGACATTAACTTGATGTTTCACAGCAGACCTTTGGAAAATGTCACTGATACTTCTTTTACTTGAGTTATCAAATAAAGCAACTAATGAATATCATGGTACCTTTTAGCTCATTAATGTGAACTGATGAATTCAAGTTCTACCTAGAAACAGCCCCACAACTGGGACTGACACCAGTGCCATACGCAGGTTCCTCTGCCATTCAGGAAAGAGTGGCTCCACACGACCTGTCACAGGGTTGACCCCGACGTCGCCGTGGAAACCGGGCCGGGGCTCTGCAAAGCGTTCTGAAAGGTGCAGGGTCCCCCAACGGTAGGACAGGGAGGAGCTCCGACGCTTCCACAGCTCCAAAAACACTGTGGACCAGAGCATGCTGAACACCGCCTGGATCATGTGACCGCTGACAGCTGATCCTGAGTCATCTTCAAAACTTGTTACTCCTGAGCCAGAGACTGACTCCTCCATCTCCTTCGGAACCTTACCTGTGATGGGCAAGAAGAACTTCGTGTCCAGTTTGTTTGTTTTTCAACTTATAGCTGCACTCAGTGCAATGGACAAAATTAGAATTGGACACAACCCAGATGTGGTAAGACAGCTGAAAACATTTTGCGAATAAAGCGTGGTGTGCTGGAGTTGTGCAACATTATCTTTGATGGATTGACGCTCACACTGGTCTGTACCTCAACTATTTTACGCTAACACTCAACAAAATATTATAGTATTATAGCCTAATAGGGCCATTAGCCTGGCAGACCTTTGGTATTGTTGCAATCCTCTCTTGTCCCTTTGTTATCTTTTGGTGTAAAGCATCGCACACTGGCCAGTGAAAATGAGCATGCTGTTGGCAGTTAACTAACATAGTTTCCTGATTTCTCAGTATTCAGAAAACTAAAGCTCAAACAGCTGCTTCACCTTGTAATGTGTGCCGTTAACATTAAATAACTGCCTTGTGCAGCTTTAAGATATTTATCAAGGTGTGAAGCTTGCAAAACATTGTGCTGCGACAAGAAATTAATATGTCTCCATAATGGTAAAATTATGTTTTTGAGTGCTAAGTATGTCATCAATGCCTTACACGGTATACATAAACAAAATAAAATGATAAATCCACACACCTACCTGAGAAGTATGTGATGGACAGGCCCAGTATCGCGGGTGGGAGCAGAGACCAGGTGTAGAAATCAAGAAAGCTGAAGTAAAAAGCCACAGAGCTTCCAAAATACCCATTGACTGAATCTGGATAAAGCAGTAGATAGAGGTGTCTGGTGTAAGTGCATACACACTTCAATTGTCTTACAGGCAGAAAATAGAAGTTGTCACACACACAGCCATCTGTTGTGAATTCTAACTCCTCTCAGGAGTGACACAAGCATGAAAAATAAGACTGTGACCATATTTGCATCAGTTTCTGCATGTGTGTGTGCGTACAAGAAGTCATGTGGTTGTGTGTGTGTGTGTGTGTGTGTTGTATTTCCTACCCAGGGGCTGAGCCAGCTGATTCCCAGAGTACCAGGCTTCACTGAGATCCTTCAGTTTGCCCGGGTTGTGGAGGGGAAACATGTCCACAATAACACCAGCTGACCCAAGCTTTTGCCCTGCAACAACATTCAGTTTTACACACGACATCAAAGCAACACTTCGCCCCAGAGAGACTTGACAATATTGGTGAAAGAGAAGAGCGACAACTAATCCACACATATACAGTTACATACACACACACACTGAGGCTGATGCTGACTAAAGCAATTTCTTGATCGATTGTGAGCTGTGGTCAGGTAGATTGTCTTCACATTGCTCCAATAATACAGTATTTATCTTGATGGATATTTTTCCAGTGTGTGCATCCTGTCTAACCCATACTGATGTGAACACACAGTGAGAGGACTCACAGATGTTGTCTCGGTGTTGCAGTGTGTATCTGTCAGACAGGCCGGGTATTCTCAGGTCTCTCTGCGCCCTCAGACCATCTAACTCGTACTTCACTATATACTGCCGCTCCGCCAGGGTCAGGAACACCTCCATGTTGTCTGTCACACACATGAATAGAGACATATACATGGATATAGCCAGTGATGCATGTAGACAAACACAAACACACAAGAATGAAAAATACAGTTTTTAAAAGAACAAGACCAAGAGTCTACAGCCATGCTAGCAGCTCTGTGAGGCTGTACTTAGGCACAGTGTTGCTTTGAGCTAAATGCTAACAGTAGCATGCTAACATGCTCACAATGACAACACTAACATGCAGATGTTTAGTATCATACATGCTACCATGTTACTGTATCATCTACGTTTGCATGCTAACATTGGCTAATTTGCACTAAACACAAAGTACAGCTGAGACTGATGGGTTTATCGTTAGTTTGGCAGGTATTTGGTCATAAACCAAAGAATTGGACAATTGAAATTTTGACCAGATGATGGCACTAGAGGTAAAGTCAGGGGATCAACAAAGTTATTACAATTCATTCTGTGGTGGACATGAATGTCTTTACCCAATTCCATTGCAATCCATCCAATAGGTGTTGAGATATTTCAGTCAGTGGTGGACCGACACACCGCTAGCATGGCTAAAAACATCCTACAATATTGATTGTGAAGGTTGAAGGCATCAGGCCCTTGGTGGGATGTACCGAACATCATATTAATAAAAGTGGGGATTTTGTCCAGAAAATTAAGGACTTGAAAGTGCTCCATTCACAGAGACTGGTACCCTTGCTGTCAGTTTACTGGTTACCAGCATCCCTACTGAGACAGAGGTGGAGGTCATTAATCTAACACGCTCCTTTATCCAACATAAAATCACCCCACAAATCAAGTTCACTAGAAAGCAGGAAGAGGTCAGTAAGCGGCCATTCCCAGACACCTTTGTTTATGTGAAGGTTAATGAGAGCTTAAAGACCACAGTATAAAAAGGAAACCCCCACACACAGACTAATAGCCTAATTAACTCCAACCAAAAGATCAACGGTGAGGACCCTCCTACACAGAGCACAACATCTTGTCAGTGAGGGGGACGATAGAGAGAGGGAGGTGTATGCATGTCTGGCTGGCACTCCTAGCTAACAGGTACACAGAGTGGCGTAAGACCAAGATGGACACTGCTAAATCAACAGGGACCAACAGAAGCCTCCCAGTGGGACTCCCTTACGTGGCTGGACTGTCATAACATCTGGCCAGAGATTATGAGTCACGAGGAGTTAGCAACCATTCAACACTAAATCTCTGTTGGTATACCCAAAAGACAAGTGGAAATTTTTCCATCCCTAACAGATAGAGGCTTTTTAGCAGACAGAAATCTGAGCATCTGTTTAAGTAAACATTGAGAAACTAAAACTTTACCTGATGCCCTTTATGTTGTAAATGTATTAAATAACTAACATACACACTCTCTCTCATGATCTGGTTTCAACATGTGTGTTCATGAATACATTCAAAGCTCCACTACTATACCTGAATCTTTAAAGTTGTCTCTGTCGTTGTAGGAGAAGGCTTCCATGTCCTCGTTGCGGTAAGTCTTACATAGTCCCAACTCTTCAGTCGCTCTAAGTAACGTACAGCGTGGGGCGGAGACCATGATGATGTCACCACTGGCATCCATGCCCGGGTGGGCCAGTAATGCAGCACCTAGGGTGAGTAAGTGGAGCAAAGAAGGACTATTGAAACTCTTATTTTGTCATTTGTGACCAAAATGGAGGAAATTAGGGATCTCTTCGTGGTTAGTATGGAGAGGAGGGAGAATTACAGCAACCAAAAACTGTTTCGATGTATATATATTGCATGTGAGTTTTAAAGTTGAAAAATGTGTACTTGTCGTTAATACATTGAGCTGGTCACATTCTTTCAATAGGAAGAAACCTTGTTTCAGTAGTTGATATATTAACCAAACATGCAGGCAGTAGTAGAGATTTGGCACGTGGAAGTTTGCCTTTAGGGTTTGCTGGCAGAAAGACTTGCTGCCTTTGTTTTTTCCTAAGCCTAACCAAGTAGTAAGGCTTTCTGGCAGAAAACCCTGAGGGCAAACTTCTCCCATGTGCGTATTTGAGCTTCATGATAGATAGGTAACTGATGGGGTTTTGCATGATTTGGGCGTGATTTGCTGAAAAAACAAGGAGTTCGGTTTTGGCTAGGTTGAGATTTATGTGTTGATGTGACATTCAACTGGACAAAATTAGATGCTTGTCTTTATCTGTTTGTTAGAAAAAGAAAAATAATGTTGTAAATGGCTACATTTATATAGCGCATTTATCCAAAGCGCTTTACAAGGTTTTTGCCACTCATTCACCCTTTCCCGCACACGTTCACACACTGACGGCAGGAAGCTACCACGCAGGGTGCTGGACAACCATCAGCAGCAATTTGGGGTTCAGTGTCTTGCCCAAGGACAATTCGACATGTGGACAGGAGGAGGTGGGGATTGAACATGTGATCAGTGGACAACCCAGTCTACGTCCTGAGCCCACCCGTCCTGTAATGCTGAGTGTCATCAGCAAAGAAATGCTAATGATAGAACAGGAGCACAAATGTGGAGTGTATTGTATCATGGTCAAAACAAAAAACTCTGTCCATGATATGTGATGCAAAAGTTAAAAAGGTGAATATGCAGCACTAAACAAATCTAAGAGCTAAGTCTAGAAGAGGAACTGCAGATAGTGCTGCTCCAGTGGTGTTGATTTAATCAATGAATCAATGATAGCAAGAAGTGGTTGCATACAGAAAAAGATAAGAAAAAGAAAATTAATGTCTGTTGGCAGGGTAGTTGCTTATGTGGTTTGGCAGAAAGGGAACGCAGAAAAAGAAAGAGCAGCACGTCATTTTAAGAAGATCTATCAAATGGGTGAAGATAAACAGTAATGTGAAATGCAGGTTATTAAACAGAAGTAGCCTAACTTTGGGGTTTTTAAGTTTGGGGTTTTGTCCTGTTTCCTGTCTTATTTTGTAATGTACTCCTCTCCTTGTGTGTCTTGTGGTTTTACTTCCTGTCTTTGTTTGCTTTCCCTCCAGGTTAGATTGTTTGCCCCGCCTTGATTAATTGCACCTGTGTCTCGTTGTCTTCCCTCCCTAAGTGTATTTAGTCTGGATTTTTTTCCTTTGTTCAGTGTCAGTTCATCTTCATCAGTTGTGTGTCAAGTGTTTCAGCTCTTTGCCAGTGTTTCAGCTCTTTGCCAGTGTTTCCTTGGCTATTTACTGTGTACCTTGGATTTTGTTTATTACCTGCTCCTAGTCGGATTTGTTTGCTTGTCTTGGACTGCCATCCGGATTTGGACCTCTGCCTGCCTGACTACCCATGTAAGCCTTTCCCTGTAATAAATCTATGAACTGCATCTGCTCTGCCTCTGAGTCTGCATTTGGGTCCTATTTCTTGTGTTCCCTGCTCTCTTGAGTAACATTCATCACGACAGTATTACATTCTGTCGTGTTAACTTTGCACTCACAATCTCTGTTGTAGATTCTGAATATATGGAACAAAAAGTAATTAATACTGCAGATGAATTTCTCAGTTGACTTTTTTTGTTTTTAAAGCTTTAGGAGGCTTGCTCTTATGTTTTCCTCTACAACAACAGAAGTGGTGAGTGTAGAGTTAGCATGACCCATAATCAGAAAAGCCAGAATGACGAGAATAAGACACTGAAAAGGGGCTGGAAGCACATCTACTCTTTCTCCCTCATTTATAAATTCTGGATCTTTGAATGCCCCACCCACCACCGCTGCGTGTTAAGTTGGCCAGTGAGAACATGGATGTGGGTGAGATCCATCCATCCATGGTGAGTGTGGTGTGCATCAAGATGGACAGAGTTAAAGGACATTTCAGAGATTCAGGAGTCTATTGTGCACCAAAATCGGTGACTAGCAAACATATCTGAATGGTAAGTGTAGTAAGGATCTTTTATTTCTTTGTTTGTTAGCATGTAAGTGACAGTGACTGATACAGCTTTAGTGGTTGTGAAATATACAATATCTATGATGTTACATTGTTATTACGTATTGTAGTAGATAGTGGAAGGAAGCTCCAGGGTCCGATCCCAAAACTGCATACTACCATGTTTGCTGTCAAAACCTTCACTACATTAACTTAAAACTGTCGCTCTGTACTGACACTCTGCTGGAGGTTTCAGGTTTCTTTGCTGTTGAAATTTGCTTTCGAATTTGTGATGTCCCAAATCTAGCTTGCCCGGAGTATGTCTAAATCTCAGATTTTAGGGAAGTGTACAGACATCTCCCCCTTCAGTGGAGGAATGTCAAAACACCTCTCCAGTGACAAACTTTGCACAGATATAAGTCAGTAGTCACAAGTCAAGGTCTGACATTTTAGGGGACATAAACATAACACATTGAGTGGACGGGTACTTTAAGGGTTGTTAAAATCATCTTAAATTGTACATATAATACTGTATGTTCTGTATTGCCTTGTTCCAACTCTTCATTGCAATTATGATGTTTACTCTGAGTGACATATTCAAACCCCACACTATGTTTTTCATCAATGATACCTGACATGATGATTCAATCTGACATATTTGGTGTCTTTGGAAACTTTGGGATCTCCACTACAATTCTAAACAAAGTTCTGTGGGGTTTAACATTTTTGGCAGCACAGTATTGTTTAATGACTGGTCCAACAGTGTAAAATAAAAATAGACAAGTGATCATCAACCAGTAAACCCACTTGGTACTTGACACTTAGTTTATCTTATACTTATACCGACATGATACTTAATTTATTTCTGACCTGTTTTATAATGTTTATAGTGTATATCGTTTTCTAGTACTTTCTCCTGTGTGCACAGACGAAAAGACGAGCTACTGTAACAGAGTTTCCCTACAGGGATCAAAGTATTTCTGATTCTGATCTAAGAAATTTCCACCAAGGAGAGATGAATAGATAGACCTCCTCAGAGACTGTAATGATCAAGTGAAACAATATGGCTACTCTTATTACACAAAAAATGAATTATTCATTCACACATAAATAAAGTAGTTTGAATATTGAAATTAGGTGCTTATCTGCAAGGACATACATGCGGACATAGCTGCAGAAAACAAGTATGCTCTTTTTTTTTCCCCCTCTCTGTCCTGGTTAAATATATACCACTCCTGGCTTACATTTACCAAGGAATCATTTAACTATATTCATCTACATTGCCAAATGGCATGCAAATTCAATCAAATGTTAAAATGTTAGACATTCCCGGCAATGCCTCTCCTGTGTCTGTTGATTGTAGACCTCAATGAGAGGCTCATAAATGTTTGACCTGTATGTTTCAAGGTTGCAATCAATGCAGACAGACAAGTGAATTCTACAGGACTCTTGCAGATCATCACTGTTATTCAAGCCCTCACCTCCATCTTTCTGAGGAATTCCAATCAGTCTGATGAGCCACCTTTTTGTCTCAGGGCGAACTTTCTGTCCAAGTTTCACCAGAACCAACGGCTCGACCCGCTCCGATACACAGCAGGGGCAACTAACTTTAGTCCAGCCTGGTCCAATAGTGGTGGCACTCGGTTTACTCAGGACCTTCTCTGCTGGAGTCTCATTCTCTGGCTGCTTTGCTGTTTCACTGCTGCTGCCAGTGCCACCTTCATCACCACCTGCCTTACTCATGGTGAGACTGAGAAGAAATGTTGACAAAAGAGTTTAGTTTAGTTTGCTATGTTGTGGTGTTGTGCTTGTCTTGGAGCTTTTATGTTCACCGTTTCCATCAGCATCATCTCCCAACAGGAGAGTTACTCTTCAAAGAACTACGACTGGTTTGGTGGAACTGAAAACAATCGAGGTTTATTGAACTTGAGCTTGTTTTTCCATATTTAGCCACGCTAGCATCATGGCTCTAGGGATGACAATATCAGTCTGTCGCTCCACATTGAAATATCTCAACTACTATTTTGTACAGACATTCATGGTCCCCAGAGGATAAAGCCTATTGACAATTTTCTAGCACCACCAAAAGGTTGACATTTTTGACTTTGTTAAACATCTCGACAACTATTGGATGGATTGCCATGAAATTTAGTTTAGACACTTAAATGATCCCTTAACATCTAGCACGATTATTAGGTCAAGGTTTCATTTTGTCCAGTTCTTTGGTCTATGAACAAATAACTGTAAAACTAATGGCATTACCATCAGCCTCAGCTGTACTTTGTGTTTAGTGCTAATTAACAAATGTTAGCATGCTAACACACTCAACTAAGATGGTGTCCATGGTAAACATTATACCATAACATCACAAACACCATGTTAGCATTGTAATTGTGAGCATATTAGCATGCTGATGTTAGCATTTAGTGCAAAACACTGCTGAGCTGTGTACAGCCTCAGACAGTATGTCTGTAGACTGCTAGTCTTGTTTTTACATGTTTTTTTCCACTTGACATTTTAGCTTAAAGGTAAAAGATCCAACAGTCTCACACTCATGCTGGTCCTAAAAGCTGAGAAATGCTCACAATGTAATATATATCATATAATCTTAACCTCTACAGTAAAAGCCCAGGTTTTGACAAAATGTCAGTGCAATATAAAAGAAATAGATGAAAATGTTGTTGAAGATTTGAGACACACTCAACCTGGACAGGAGGGCGTTTAGTCCACTGTCAGAATTTGGCCATGATCCTTTTACGAGCAGATTTAAAGTCATGAAGCTATGAAAAAACTGTTTTGTTAGAAAGAAGTCAGAACCTATCTACCTGTTTAAGGACTCTGTGAGCATGCAACCCACCACTACCAACCACTGAAATGTCCTTTCTGAGATGCTGCAATAGACTTTTATAATCCATCATTTACATATTTGAGTGCAGTCATATGTTGACAGTTATGATTTTCATCTGTCATTACTCCATTTGCATTACTAGCTATTGCATTAAACATTAGACTGGTTATGGAGCTCTTAGATTTACATGTGAGACTGAACATGCAGCAATTTCAGGCATCATTTTCCAGTAATCTGCATGCTGTACTTTGTCATTGGCACGCTGTCTGTTATTTCAGCTAGAGATGGGAGGTTCGACTCTTTTTACTGACTCAAGTTTGTATGAGTCACTCACTAAAGAGAGTTGGGGTTTCAAGTCACTCAAGTCACCAAGTCACCCATAGCATGCGCACCAGAGACTTCCACTGGCCGAGCTGGCTAACTTCGGTTTAGCCCTCTGCTAACTTAAATGCTCTTCTAGACTTCCAAATGTTATCGGACCCGATGGATCAAATTCTGATAGCGAAACGAGTCATTTCGTGGGGATTGTGAGGCTAAAAAAAAATTATCCACCGTTTTACAGCAGCTCCTTTTCCCACGATTGTGTGCAAGAAGTCAGTCCCATATATCTGTGATCAGAACAATCAGAATCGAGCAGTAGTAAACTACTAAAATGGGACAAATTAAAATTCCCGGACGGTTACTGACTGTGGCATGGAACTTGTGAGTGATTCGTGTAGCCCGAGTCAGACCTTCAGCTCAAGGCAGGGAGAGAGAGTGTACTGAGATGAAACAAGCGCCAAAGTGGTTGCTTTTCTCACAGGGCTAGGTTTATACAGTAATTAACTTGATATATTAACTGTATTTGTGGAAATGTAAGAGTTGCACAATAGTGTGACTGACACATGGTCTTGTTTCATCTTCGCAGTTCGCACTTGCTAGTAGCATGTAGGAGGAGTGAGTCAGTGAACAAGTTAGTGGAGATGAGGACTTGTGACTCTCGAGACAGTAAAAAAAGAGTTGTTCGTTTCGAACAATTCACTCATGACTCACACATCACTAATTTTAGTTACTTGCTGCACCCTTCAGATATGAGTCTACACTAAATGACAAGGCAAGACTGATAGAGACACAGGGAGACAAAACTAAAAGTGGTACCATCCCTCCTATTGTGATGTTTAAACAGACAGTGAGAGAGAGACATACAGGGTGAGAGAGAGGATGAGTCAGGAAATAAAACACCTGTCAGAGCGTTGATGATGAGGGTCTGGTCTCCAGTCCTACAGCAGGCCCACAACTCCTCCAAACTCCTGTTTGAACACACACACACACACACACACACACACACACACACACACACACACACACACACACACACGTACAGATGAACATGAAGACAACAACATCTAATCAGTTTTCCTAAAAAGAAACCAGGAACAACACACTCTCACTCTCTGCACACACTTACCCAGCTGCAGTGTGTGGTTCGTCCCAGTTTTCTACCTATGTGTATATGCGTGTGTATATGGCAGGAATGCAGAGGAACTTCCTGAGACTGCAAGGTGTGGAGGGTTGCTTGGTTTATATTCAGGCTCCTCCCTCCTGCCTGCTCTCTGCTTTACTGCTGTTACTGCAGCCCAGGGTCCTACTGCTCCACCCACCTATGGTACCCTGGGTTAACTGTGCTAAAAACACAACACACCTAAAGATGCTCCAATTTGCTAATTAGCATTAAACACAAAGTACAACTGAGCCAGTTCCAACACCACTTGTTAGACTGACCTTTCAAGGGGTCAAGACCAATCAAGTGATGCTGCAGAGACATGAGACAAAGCGAGCCCCAAATGTGGGCATTTATTTACAGCTATGTACAGTGGCTGTTGCATACAGCAAAAAAATACCAGCAGCATTAACCAGGATATTATGTGGCATAGTCACAAATGACTGGAATGTAGCAGTTACCAGAGGCACTCCTTTCTAAAGGTCTCAATATATCCATACCTATCCTCTCAAAAGGCGTCAAAATGAGTGGCAATGGCTGTAATCGGGCTTTAGCTGCTCCCCTTCCAGAGGTAATCTGACACGTATCACAGGAGTTGCAAAACTGGAAAAGTTGGGTGTACATGCCTGGCCATGCAAAAATGGCTACTGACTCTGTGCAATGTTTGCCATGTGCCCTGCCCAAGTAACTGAATAACCTAGCTCCGTGACGGTGTGTCTGAGTGACTGGGTATAACTCTAAGGCCTCAATCTTGCCCTGATGCTGGTATAGGATCCTCAAGAAGAGTTCTTGAGGATGTAAGTAACATCCTCTAAACAGCATGCACTTCCCTTTTTGAACCCATCATCCTCTGACACTTTCTCAAACCACTGTTTAAGTGTAGGATCCTTTCCCTGCAGTAAACCTACATCAGGGAGATGATGTAGGTTCTCTGGAGCTGCCTCAGCTCAGCCTTGTAAAACGGTAGTTCCCTGAGGGTCTCCTTTGTACTCTGAGCCCTAATGTCAACATTACAGGACTTGGTCCCTGAGCCTTCCTCCAACTCAACCTTATAAGGTTCTGCACACTGAGATTCAGTGGGACTTTGGCGGACTTGTGTCAGGACATGTGATTTTGTGGATGTGAGTGTTGTACAAAATCCAACAAGGTGGGAACATCAAGTCCTAAAAGTCTGTCCTCCTATGGTCAAATAGACCTCAGCAGAAAAAACTTTTATGCATGCCACAAATAGGTATAGTTTTTCATTAAAAAAAAAATGTGTGTAATATGTAGAAGTCATACCACAAGCTGATGAGTAGCTCATTTCTGTAAAATAGGGTTAACCATGGAAAATACTAGCGATAGACAGATGATTGTCTGGCATTTTGAGATAATTGGCATCAAATCTAATATAAAACCGTTATGTTATAATGTATAGAATAATGCAGTTGAATGACGTCGCTTCTGACATACTGTACCGAGCTCTCCCTTAAATACCAGTCACGTTCTGAAATCTACAGCATAACCCAATATATTTTTCTATTTAATTAATTAATAAAATTTCCATCTAAAACAACATTACATGCTAAGATAATCAGGTAATCATGTATATTATGAGTTGTTTTATGAGTATGTGGTGGCCAGTGCTATCCTGTATGCTGTTGCATGCTGGGGCAGCAGATTGAGGGTAGCAGACGCTAACAGACTCAACAAACTGATCCGTAAGGCCAGTGGCATTGTGAGGGTGGAGCTGCACTCTCTGGCGGTGGTGTCAGAGAGGAGGATGCTGGCCAAACTACATGCCATCTTGGACAGTGTCTCCCACCCACTCCATGATGTGCTGGTCAAACAAAGGAGCACCTTCAGCGAAAGACTCATCCCCCCAAAAAGCAACACAGAGCGCCACAGGAAGTCATTCCTGCCTGTGGCCATCAAACTCTTTAACTCCTCCCTCTAAGTGTCAGTCTATATGACCCTAAGTCATTAGACTGGACATTGATCATTAACATCACTGCAATACTTGAAGTAATTGTGCGATATTCTTTGTTAATACTCCTGTGCAATATACTCTTTCAGTTTAAAATTCCCTATTTATTAACATTATTCTTACCTCTATGTGCGATATGTGCAATATCCTCAGTCTCATTATAATCTTAATAAGCTACACTTAACAGTTCATGCACTATTACTTTATACTGTTTTATTATCTTCAACCGGTAAACCCACTTTGTACTTCACACTTTTAATTTTATACTTATACCCATTTGGTACTTTCAGAATTTATTTCCTGACCTGTATTATAGTGTATTATATTTTTTGCTTAGTACTTCTATTCCTGTGTGCATTGACATGATAGTGAGCTGCTGTAACAAAAGAGTTTCCCCTCGGGGATCAATAAAGTATTTCTGATTCTGATTCTGTATATTAGATCAGAATGTGCATGGAATAATGGACTTATACATGACTTTTCTTTGTTTTGATATCGGTATTAAATATCAGCCATCGGCCGCCCTGCTCTCTTAATATCGGCATCGACCATTGAAAAACCCATATCAGTCGACCACTAGAAAATACATACTGCAGCTTTGCATTTAAAGTCATATTCATAAGTAATACATTACAAACAGATGACCCCTTACACACATAAAGGGTAGAAATAAAGTAGAAACACAACACATTATAATAATGTTTAATATAAGTAATAGTCTTCTTGCATCAAATGCTACCTTGTTGAATTCTGGTTCAGATTGTATGAGAGAGCTGTTGATTCAACTCTGGTCATTTCTGAGGCCTTACTTTGTGTTGATGTATTGAATTGAACATTCAACTTGTGAGGGGTGTGTGTTCCTTTCTCCACCCCTGTATATGTACCTTCAATAAAACACTGAGCAGATAGTAAAATGTATATCCTGTTGTTCCCTAAATAGCTGCAGTTGATCTCACCATCCATGAGATGCATTACAAGGTCAAGTGGCAGGGACCAGTCCAGCAATTTAGTATTGCACTTCCATAAAGTTTGGGGACTTGCAAGACAGATTAAATAAAAAAAATGGTTAAAATCGAAGCAGCAGAGGCCAAGATATCCTGACTTTTAGCCCATAGTATCAGTCAAGACTTAAAAATGCTGGATCCAACACTTCCCACAATGCAACTTGATAGCTTCTTTCATTTGACGTCAACTGCCTGGTAAATGGCCACATTTTTCAAACTCCATGCCCAGTTTGTAAAGCAGGCTTCCTGTAAAAAAAAATTGAAGTCTCTAAGCCAAAGCCAAGATAACCATAACATCACACTATGACAAAATCACAGTTTATTTTCTGTTAACGCTCCTCTAGAGCCACAGAAGACATTATACAACTGGTTTTAGAGGCTGAGTAGTACTCCCCATGAAACCTATCAATGTAAAATTGTTAGAGTGCGAACAAAAAGTACAAGAAAGACTGACATCAGAAATATACACACATTTATTTACAAATACGTTTGCACTGGAATAGAAAATTTAAATTCCAAAATAAAAGTTAAAACATATTATAGTAAATAGATTTAGAAAATATTATTTTACGCTGCATAATTTAGCACAAGGAAAGGTTCACTTGTCAGAATCAAAGCTTACAAGGTGTTGTTTTTTCTCATCTTTATAATGTTAATATACATAAATAATATCTGTATGTACTTTATTCCAACAGGTGGAATCATTTCACTTTGCCAAGAAGCCGTCACAATCAGTATGCATTATTACACTCTTCATCATCCTTATTATGGTCATCACTATCTCCACCATCATTACGACATCAAAAATTTTTGGTTCTTTCTGAAGCAACGTCTTCGTGGTTTATAGTGATTATATCAAAGTCACATTTTGGTGCAGTTACAGTTCAACTCTGCAAGCCCTGGTGAAACCTATTCAACTGGTTTTATCAGAACAGTGTTTTGGTGACATAGCCCTCTTAAGGGTTACCTGAAGACTTCATTATTATTGCTGCTCTGAATATTAAGAAAAAACAATGCAAATGGAATCATCGTACTATATTATTATTTTGCTCTTCTTGAAAAACTATAAGAATAAGAGTAACTATAATTTTCTGAAATAGATTTTGCATGTTATTTTACATTTATAAGAATGTATGTGTATATATATTATGTATGTGGGAGTCTCTTTAAACTACAAATGTTGATGAAAAATGATTTTTTGCAGTTATATTATATTCCCACTGTACTCTACCTATTTATGTAAATGGATTTAATTAAGTTTGTTCTTCTTTAGTTATCAGTGTTGTTGTCGAGTGTTTAGAGGAGACATTTTGAGGATCCGCCAGTCACTATCAAGACCTCCTGCTCTCCAGTCAGATAGTTCACCCATCTTCATCCTGAGGGGATCTGCGGGGCCACATAAACCAGTGACTTTAAATGGATGGAGTGAAAAATGTTTCACTTTCATCTTCCAAAGAACCAAGTTCTGCTTAGTCTGTGTTGAAAGCCCAATCAGTTTTGAAAACAAAATTTTCCTGGAGAAAATAAACCCCCTCGTCGCTCACCCTGTGACCTTTGACCCCTGAGATTCCCACGGCAGAAAGTCTGACAGGCTGGCCTCACGCCTTCAGCTCCGTCCCTCTGACACCATGACAACACTCCACCATCCATCTATCTTTACATCTACATGCAATTAAAAAATCTCCTCTTCTGTACAAAGTCATCTTACAAAATATTTTTTCTACATCTTTGTTGTATCATTAATGACAACAAGAAAAGAAAACCAAAGAAATATTACATCAGACTTGCAAAAATATATCTCCACAGTGGTTTCTAACATTTAGAACTCTGCTTTACAGGACATCAACAGTACATTGAAATAGTGCACTACAGTATAATTTCACTTCTGCAGCTGCAAGTTAAATCTAAACTTTCAAATTAATCTCAACATGTCCAAATATCTGAAACCAAATGTTTTGTGTTCACAGCTGCTTCCAAAAACTACAGTGAGACCGAACATGGTGGAGGGAACTTCTGTTCCCTACAAACCTGTAGCGTAACAGAGTGTAGCTGGGTAGCTTAGTGGCCGACAGCAAAAAGAGCTGTGATGGTGACAAGGAAAGTTCAAGCTGCAGATAGTGCGGAGGAAGGATAAAGATGTTTTTTTCCTGAGTTGGTTCACCAGTTTGGGGGCTATCTCTCGCTCACAGTCTCTACACACACTTTCTGTCACTCTGTCACATCCCCTTCCTTCTCTGTCTTCCACATTCACCTACCATCTATCACTTCCTGTTCCCTCTCTCCCACTCTGAGGGAAGCTAGGACAGTGTGTGTGTGTGCACATATAAATTGAACGTCTACATTAATTTGTGTTATGCTGTTGGCGAATGTTTAGGAACCAGGAAAAGAACATGTATTTTGGGTTTTTTTTTTTAGTTTTTTCAGTTGTTTTGAATGTACTCTATAGTATTCTACAACTATAGAGGAATCCTATAATTCCTTCAAATTAAACGAAACCATAATCAAAATACATAAATGTGCACATGCTTATCTGTGTGTGTGTGTGTCCCTCTCTTTCTCTTCATGGCCCACCTCCTAGCTGTACATTATGATGTTGTGATTGACTTTCAGGTCATGACTTGGCTGGTGAGGTCAGTGTGGTGAAGAGCACAGCAGTAGTAGATGTAGGTTGGTTATAGAAATGGCACAGAAAGGCCTTACAACTCATAGAAATGATCACAGTGAGAACGCAATGCGGTCTGGTCGACACACACACCCAGATGAGCGAGCTCAGGCAAAGAATGTGTTGCTGGCTGGAATGAAAAAGCAGGTTGAAACTGTATGTGTTATAGTATGTATGGCTGGATTAGTTGCAGAGGCCCAGGAGTCCTCAGAAGTGGAACTTCCTTCTTGGTTGTGAAAGCTATGGCTGCAAAGATTTAACTAAGCGTGTCATGGTGATCATAGCATATGGTTGATAAGTCCTGTGGCCCTTCAGGAGAGCCGTTTCTGCGTTAGAATTTCTCATCGGGGATGACTGTGTTGAAGGGGTGGTCCCAAAACGTGGAGGTGATTCCAAAACCTGGAGAGAGAAATAAAGATGACATCAGATAGATCAGCCAAAAGCAGAAGCGAGGAGAATCAAACCTAAAAATCAAATAGCATCTTCCTTGGCCTGATCTCACTTGATCGTTAAAAGGTAGTTAAAGACATACCTTTTTAGACAGGCGTTTTGGGTAACCTGTATGCACCAGGCCTGCATCTTATCTTTCTATTGTGTATTTTATTACGTAATGTTTTTAGTTGCACATTTCTACGTGTGGCTCGGGTGGTCATTTCTTTCTTGTATGCTAATGTTTTTGTAAAGCACTTTGTGACTTATGTCTGTGAAAAGCGCTATACAAATGAACATGTCTTACATGTCTATCGTATTTCAGGTTTCCAGTGCTCACCTGCTCTCTGGTGCTCAAAGTGATGTTTGACGTGGTAGGCCTTCAGGCTGTACATATACGAGCCTCTCTTTGGCGAGCCGTAGTGAAGGTAGTAGTGGATCATATCGTACACCACGTAGCCACACAGTCCTCCAACAAACACGCACATCCCCAGGATATCTGGGAGCATGTTGCGGATGATTAAATAGAAACTTCCCACCACTAAGGAGGCCAGGCCGGGGGGGAAGACCAGCCGAGAGCCGTCAAACGGAGACTGTGGAGAAAGACGTTTGTGTCATACGCTGAGACAAAGACAGGAGCAGCTGTTAGAAACTAGTACATTTGCTAGAGCCAATGTGTATGCAGCAGCTGAGAGGTTCAAAAGCTGAATTCATTAACACAAGTTGACATTATATTGTTTTTTTCTGCATTTCAAAGGGAAAAAGAACATTTTTGTTTTAAGAGAATCACGAATGGCAGTACCAGTTACATCGTAGAAAAGTTTCAGTAGTCATCTGGACACTGTTGTCATGACAATTGAGAATGACTTCCGGATGGGAGCCGAAACGTCTTGATTCTGAAACCAGTGTCCAGATGACTACGACTGAAACCTTTTCTACGATAGAACACTCCTGGATGAATGAGGGACTACACCGTCAGTACCGGTTACAGCTATTGAAAGTTAATTTCTAATTCAGACCAAGAGTATTTGAAACTATGTGGAATAGGGAGAAAGTTGTTTATTACCAGCAATATAAAATTATTCATTAATGATTAGTTCTGTTTTGTGCCATGAAGGACAACAATTTAAAACAAATACGAGTTTTATGATTAAATGGTCGTGAGACGTGTGCCGTCCCTCAGCTTCAGCGGGGGCGTGTTTGTACCTTGTGGTGCTGTCCGTGCAGGAGGAAGTGTAGCGTGATGAGGTAGTAGTTATGGGCTGGAGGTTTCATGTGAAAGACAAAGCGATGGATGCAGTACTCGATGAACGACCACAAGAACCAGCCCATCAAAAAGAGCAGCGGGAATATGTATTCATGGATCGTGATAGAGAAGTCTGGGAACACACAGATATTGACATAGATATATATACACACATAAACTGGAAATGAAAATGATAAAAACAAACATGTTGTGTTGTACGGTTCTGCATGCAATGTATACGGCTGTGTGTGCAGGCAGGCACTTGGTGTGTGTGTGTTACCTGAAGTGAGGACTATCCTGGTGGTGCCCTTTGCCAGGGTGGTGTAACAGTGCCAACTGAGATAAAACACAATTGGAAGCCACACCACTGGTACCCAGTACCTGTAGCCAGAGAGCATATAGTAATATGGTCACACTCTCACTCTTTAGAAATGTCCCTTCTGTCACATTTGTTTTATATTTTCTGTCATATTATGTCTGATGTACCCCCACAGCCCATTCAAATGAGCTCCAGTACCCCTTAATTGACCCATCATGTTCCAAATGTGTTCACTTTAGTTGATTTGAAAGTGGATTTAACACTGTTAATTACATAAGAGTGGATATCATTACAATAGTTTTTTTCATATGGGGCATAGTGATCCTGGAGTTGTTGATGTTTAGGTTTGGTTTCTTTTCTTTTTTTCAGTAGGTAGTTTTCATGAACTCTCAATCCCAGCACGTGGTGTTTAGGTGTTACAACGGACTCAGGTTAGTGACGACAGTAAATACACTAAAGTTCTGCCTCATGCCAATTTATAATTTCTATTTCTTTCAAATTAGCCGAGCTAGTTTGCAATCTTTCCACATAACCCCTGGCATCTGCAGAACTACCCCATGGGTTATAAATAGTCACTAGATACAATAACCAAGTCATCAAGTCTGCTGTAGCAACACTTTAATTGTAGATGAGGAAAAAAATTCAGCACTACATTGGTTTAGATTAGACTTATCACATATAATGTTTTTATCATCTGGGAATTACGCACATTCATAAGTGGAAACTTCAGGAATGGACAAAAAATGTGTCTGTAATATCCAGTGAAAACCATGCCTGGAAAAAAAAGAGAGATTCTTCTGTCTTACCAGGAAGTCTTGGTGCCGGCCTCCAGGAAGGGGTTTCCAAACAGTCTGATTGGTCTGTCGACTGGCTGGTGAACCCATGCATCATATTTCTCTCCGAGGTAGCCCACCTGCCACGCCAGGGGCTTCCGCCAGTCCACCAAATCCTGTAGAGATACAACCAACGAGAAATGAGTGAAACATATTCTGAAACATAAACATATTCATAAAAAGTGTTATTACAGAGAGGGAGACTCACTTTGTTGTCTCCAGCACGTGGCAGCAGAGAGTTAAAACTGACTGACTGCTAAGACTGGTCAAACCAGAAAGTGACTGCCTGCATGTTTGTTTTTGTCTGTGTGTGATTTTGCAGGTTTACTTTGGTCTAACTGAATAACTAAAGATAGTACACTCAAGTTTCACACAGATCTGTGGTCAGTTTTGTAATATCCACAGGAATGTTTCAGGTTAGGAAAGTGGGTGGGGAAAAGCTGATATTGAATAAGAACTCGAAACATATTCATGAGGAAGATGAGTACAGTGAAACCAGGACCAGAGTAGAAGAGGTCACATTAAAGCAGACAGTCGGCACTTTAATCTTAATTTCAATTATATGATCCCAACAAATGATGACCAGGTGTCTCGCTCATGATACCCCTCTGAGGACATTTGGATCAGGCACGGACTGACAGTTACCTGAGGCTGATTACTGGTTACCACCTAGAAGATAACGTGTTTATTACGTACCCTCATTTAGACACAATAAAATCCAAAGATGGTCTCTCCTCAGCTGTAAATTCTACCATACAATGTGCAGCCACTGTGTCTGACACCTCCACTTCCACACCAAGCATCATGTAAATACATTCACTCCCACTGACAGTTGAGCATGCGATGGCACTTTTGCTGGCACTGACTGGTCAGCTACCTGTCATTTCACTGTAGGGTTTACAAGTTATCAACCGCAGAGCATTTCCTCGTAACACTCATCTCTGTCCTTTATTACCTCCGTTCACTCAGGACAAAGTCA
Source organism: Siniperca chuatsi (assembly GCF_020085105.1). Taxonomy (NCBI): domain Eukaryota; kingdom Metazoa; phylum Chordata; class Actinopteri; order Centrarchiformes; family Sinipercidae; genus Siniperca; species Siniperca chuatsi. The sequence continues at coordinate 24,032,304 of NC_058045.1, read as the reverse complement.
TAAATGCAGCTTATTCTGCTTTAGTGCTGGTAGTAACTAATGATGTGCAGTACATGTATAAGTCTACACCAAAAATAACTGCACTCTGCAAAGAAAAAAACATGGGTTAAAAAAAACACTTAAAAATGTGAAACCAACTTTATTCAGATTTTGCACAAAAGCTAGAAATTATTAATTAATTAATTAATTATTTTCTATAGGAGCTTTGCACACAAAACTGATTTGTAAAATTTTGCTACCAGCTACAAAAGTCTGTTTTATTATAAATAGACTATAAATTTATAAATATTATACATTTTTAGTTATGTGAATTGGAGACTCTAATACCTGAACGTGTGGTATTAAAAAGTGCTGCTACTCCCTAAACTAAAGTTTTGTTGACTGCACAATCAAAGTCGTAGAAGTACAGTAGAAAGTAAAGGAGCATTAAACTACAACAACTGCAGTGAAATCAGCTGGCACCTCACAAGCTATAAACCGCAAAACATTCATGCTGGGGCATCCTGATAACTGGCAAACTCTGGTATTCATGTTCAAATTTGTCAAGTTGGAAATGTATGTGTATCAGCTGCTAGTCAACAAGTCTGTACTGTACCATTGTTAGACTGAGAGAAAACTTTATTTTTTACAGGACATTTAGTCTCATATATTCAAAAAAGAAGTGACATCTTCTGTCACATGGTGATGATAAGCACACTTGTGACAAGGGTAGGAACTTCCCACAAAGTGGAAGAAGTAATTTTATTCCACTATCATCAAGAAAATAATACTTAATTTAAAACTCACTGCCACGTCACATGACAAACACCACATGAATATAATGTAATTTATACTGTAGCCTACTTATAGCTGTTCAAGTATTTACACTGTTGATGAAAACATGGTAGAAAAACATTAAGAAACATGCTGTTATTTGCTGGTATTTGCTCATCTTCCTGGTAAATTTTAATAACAATAATTCACAGTCAACATTTATTCTGAATATGTAACAGGTGAAGTTTGCTCATAAGAACAAAGGATTTTGGGTGAGGATGCTGGTTTCTGTATCAAAAATTAACAGGTAAAAAAGGACAAAAGAAATCGCGTCACATGCATTAGAGAAGCCATGCCTCACATTCCTGAGTGTGAGACGCCTCAGAGAAAACGTGGTGAGACACACACACAAACATACACACAGCTGGCCTGATACTTGATTCAAAAGTATTTCCGCTTTCCTGCTTTACCAGTTCAACTTTGCACAAACTGTGTTGTGGACCGCGTCAGCAATACGATGTAATATAATGAGGTTTAACTTAACAAGGAGACAGCTTCACACAAAGCAACATGCTGAACTTACTACAGTACTTCAGTTAGAGACAGATCAGATCAACAATCCAAACAGCTGGTGTGAATAATTGTACTGAGATAATTACAAAATCATATGATATATGATATGATCATATATTTATGATGTGCAGAAGCTCACACCTTGTTTTTGTTTGTTTTGAATTACCTGACAGGGTAGCACAGGGCAAGGGTGGTGACATTCCCAACATTGCAGCCAGACTAAAACACATGGGTTTGGTTATTGAAATCAAACCACAGTGCAGCTCTGTGATGGGAATGTCCGAGGCACATGATTTATTTTACAGTGATGACAAAACACTCAAAATAGTTGTACTGGGATTGAATCATCAATTGTAATGGAACAACTGAATGATTCGGCGTAGCTGTAGAGACAGAAACTCAGCGAAGCGTTAAGGTTTACGAGGCCCGGTCAGGGTCTGGTATATTATGTGAACAGTCAAAAGAGGAGCATCTCACTCAACACACTGATGCCTGGCAACAGAGTGAACAAGATGGACCGGATCTGTCATCACATTGTGCTGTGCAAGGACCTGGCGTGCTGATAACTGCAGATAGTAGAAAAACACTTGTCAATCACATGCTGTAAATGAATGAATGCATCATTGTGTGTATATGAATGTATATGTGATTTCTTTACTTACAAGGACACGCTGTTCTCACAAGACTAGACAGGAAACACTTGTTTAAGGGGACAGTTTAAGTTTAAGACTTAGGTTAGGAATTAGGGGTGGGACGATACAGGTACCTCACGATTCAATTCTGTGGCAATATGTGGTCCACGATATGATAATATCACGATTCGCGATATCTACGATATTGAATATATTGGAAAAAATTTCATCAACGATATATCACGATATATGTGACTGAAAAGAAAAAGAAGGAATAAGGAAATAAGGAAATTTTATGCATTTATTAATGCCAACATTTCCAACATTGTGCAAAGAAATATGCATTTGCATAACTCACTGCCTCCTGGTCTTAAATGTAAACACTGTACATCTAGACAGATAAAAGTGCATGAACATTACAAAACAACATGAACATTAACATGTGTAAACCATAATACTGAAACGTACTGAGCGCACCCTCCACTTTGGCTCTGGTATCTGCATTGAATGCAGGGATGACTTTGTCTGTAAAGTGCCGACGACTCGGTATCTCGTATCTCGGTTCCAGTGTTGTCAACATTCTGCAAAATCCATCATTCTCGACCACGCTGTAAGGGCGAAGGTCCTTGCAAATAAATTCGGCGATGGACTTAGTGATACTCTGTGCCCTCGGCGACCCAAAGGGAGCTTTGCTTTGAACGCAGTAGTGATTGTCGGCTGACTTGGTTTACCCTCATTATCACCTGAGAGTAGTTCACCGTGATAGCTAACGAGGTGCATTTGCAGATTCGTAGTGTTGCAGTTATATTTTATCTTTGCAAAGCAGTTCTTGCAGATTGCATAGTTTTTATCCAGTGCCTTCCGTCGACTGTTCGTAAAACCCGAAGTGTCTCCACACTTTAGAGTGGAAACTAGCGGGTGGGTCTTTGATTAGTTTTTTATTGTTTTCCGCCATTCTTCTCGCTTCTCTTTTTTTCTGCAATTCTCTGTTGTTTAGTTAACTTGTGTTCTTCACCGGCCGCTGTTTGTGCCACTTTACCCCTATTTACTCGAACAGCGCCCCCCGCAAACAGAATGGTAGATATTGGGTAGTGACAGTGACAATGACAACGGGTAAATTAATCATTTTGTGTTGTAATAAAATATCGATATTGGGCGTTAGTGTATCGATTATTTATTGCGACAGAGAGCACAACAATATATTGCAATATCGATTTTTTTTCCCACCCCTATTAGGAATTGGTTTAGTATGGAGGTTAAAGGGGGGAGGATAGTGCACATGGTATTGAGGGTTAAGTTTGGGTGTTATGACATTATTGCCACTAATAAATCTGTGTGTTTTTTCTGTGCATACTCTAGTCTAGCAGTGTGAGAACTTCAGACTCTACTAACAAACAGGAACAGTTTTGAAAGTAGGCAGGGTGAATAACCTGATGACTGTTCACTCTTCTTCTACCCCCCATCACCAGCGCGCGCGCACACACACCTACATGCATACACACCCACACAAACACACTTCTCTCTTGTTTGGTCGCTCTCATTCGAGTCCAGCGCATGTAACCTTCAATTTCAACAAACACACATATACACAAAGAGATACTGCTCTCCATGTGATCACATACCAAGTCTTTCACAGAAACACACACCCACACACACACATACCTTGTTAAGGTCCACAGAGCCACAGAGGTTGAACGGGGAACTCTCGTCCTCCTCTTTCACCTTTTTGTCTATCGTCTTTTCTGCCGTCTTCCCTTCTGTCTGTTCAATGGCCTTCCTCCTCTCTCTCAGAGTCTGAAGAAAAACAAAACAAAAACAGACATGATTAACAACAGAAAGGTAGAAACATGATCAGAGCTTCACTGACAGGTGGTTAAAGTGGTAGCCATCGAGCCTCTTTGGTCTTCGCCAATTTATTTTCATTAGATAGATGACCTGTTTACATAGTTCCTATCAAATAAGCTATGGTATGGTCAAGAAGTACAAACACTGATCTGTGTGTGTGTGTCCATTATTTTCAGAACAGCTGCCCTTTGCTTTTCTCTGTTGAGTGTAACAGCCTCAACCGTGACTACATGTTTGTGTAATTTAATTATTGTTATTGTCTATCTGTATGTGTGAAATATATGTAAAAGTCAATAAAAATATTGTTTAAAATAAAAAACGAATGGTAAGAAAGACAAGACCGGGTTTCTAGAATACATCTAAATAACACAATCTGTGATTGGTTTACACCACAAAATGACAGAATCCGTATGGTCCACACTGCAACTGTGGCCCATAAACTAGGAGACCATGTGGGCCATAATGTAACAGCTGAGGAGAAAAATGTGCTGTCTATCACCTCTCCATCACTATGTGTGACAATGCAAAAGGTGCAATATTTACTAACCGTTTTCCTAATAAGATTTCTCCAGTGACCTCCAGTGAATTTAAAAAAAAAGGGTGTTTTGGGCCTATTTGAATAAAGCATTAGTGGCTTGTACACAGTCATTTACCCTGACTAATGGAAGTGGTAACTGTGGCGGCCTGACACAGATTGATAAGGGCACAGCCTGGTGTTTTATACGGTGCCCATTTGCAATGGAAGCATAGAATGTCACTCGGTTAAACTGAAGTCGCTCAATGTTCTTAAATAATTCTGACTGAAAACTATGATAGAAACGTCTAATTTATTTTTCTACATAACGTGCATTTTCTGTCAGATTTTGATTCAAAATTAAAATAATTAAATGTTTAATGGGGAAATAAATAAGCTTTTACAAGCAGATCCGTATTCATGTAAAGAAAAAAATTTATAGATGATAGACTATCTTAATTTTGTTGAACTAGCAATCTCCAAACATGGCCTAAGTTGGCCACAAATCAAATTTGGTGAACATTGCTGTTGAGTTGCATTTTACCACATGAAGCAAGAGGCAGCAGCAACGTATACACAGTCGATTAAAAGACGCAAAGAGTGATGAACAGCTGCATGAACAGAGGAGAAAACATGTCTGCTCGCATTGAAATACTTTCAGTTTGAGTGGAAATTTGCAGTGATCCCGAGTCCCACTGAAGGAACACTCTATCTACAACTTTATTTCTTAGTATAAAATGCTTACCACCTGTAAGCGAGAAAGCTGGTTGTTTGAAGTCGGCAGTATCGTCCTCCACAGGCGAGAGCAGCTGTGGTCAACTTGAATTCATATCTGTTACAGTGGTTTCCTATGGTGACCCAGTTTCACCCAGTCCAAACCATCCCATTACACTCATCACACTCAGTACTTCACCGATATAAGACTTAATACACAGTTTCCATTTGTCACTACTGCGGTTACGCTTGTCAGGAAACAAGATATAAGCAGCTCAATGCTGGAGTGACAAATGGAAGCAGTGAATTTAGGCCACAAATATAAAATATAATGCTAATATGAAGTATAATATAATAAGCATACTGTATGGGCTGACAGACTGTGGAGACGTGGGTTAGGCTGCAGGACTAGTTTGTAAGCCACTTAAGGCCACCTTTCAAGTCTACAAACGGTAGGTTGTCATCACACTGCAGTACAGGAAACAGTGAAATATTTCTTTATCAAACAAAACTAATTATTATCTCCCTTCTCTGATCTGGCTGCCTCTGCTCATCCTTTGAGTCTGCCACTGACTGTCAATTCCCGTCAGTCAAGTGAAATATTCATCAGCTGGTTGGTTTCAGTCATGTGCACAAGCACACACTTACATAAAACGCAACACACACACACACACAGGTCTCCTATGGTTTGTTACTAACATCACCTATGGCAATTCAACACCTACAGAGGCAAGGTTACACCCATTATTATCACATTGTTCTAAAAAAAAAAAAAAAAAGAAACAAAGGGACCTGTCTCGTCCTTCCTGGAAGAATAAAGTTGATGTTCTAATTCACACTTATGTCTAGTAATATGAGATCAATACTTCTTTAATCTGTATGAGTACTGTAGTGATCTTGTATTAGCTTTTCTACAATATCAACAGCAGAACGTTGTCTAACACAGATAATAATAATAATATGATGTATATTGTCCTGAGACAGTATGATTAGTTATTATACTGTATTAAAATGACAGATTCAGAGACTTAAAAGCTGTAGCTCTTTATTAATAACAGTATCAGTCCAAATTTGAGTGTACTACATTTTGGGGAAAATGTTCATCAAATACAGCGGAGGAGATGTAGATAAAGATCAGCAGAAAAGTTACAGAAAAGAGAAAAGAGACTAAAAATCAAATACAGTGTACATTCAGTATGTCATTTGTTTAGTGTTGTTATGGGTGATACTGTACTGATGGTGATACAAACCAGGGTAGCACAGCAAAGGTGAATGGCTCAAAGCTACCAACACACACACACACACACACACACATACACAGACACACACTTTCTATTTCACTTTTTCTCTCACAGGTATACACACACACACCAAAACAAGCAGTGTGATAGCTTTATGTTGGTGAAGGCAATAAGCAGACACACCCTCTGTATCAGCAGCAGCAGCCATGGCCTACGTGAGTGAGCCTGTGACTAATGTGCGATTCTGATGTTTAATACATCCCACTTTATACATATGGGACTGGCTTACCAAAGGTGACTGGAGCTCTGTGCCATCAATGAAATCAATGAGTTCGGCAGGTGTGGTGTGTTCGGGGAAAGGATGTGGCCAGTATTGGGAATGTGAATATTCCAGGTTTTCTGCGAAATTGGAGGAGTGGCTTAGTTTTATTTGGCAAGACATGGCGATCATGACTGTGATGATCCTGAATCCTTTTTTGAAAAAGCTCTGGCAGCCTGGCTGATTGGTTCCTGTCCTTTAACATTTTCACAGAAAACTCCCGAATAAGAGAACTTACAGAGTAAAAGTATAACATGTTTTTACTGAAGGCAGCTATCCATTACATGTTATTATGATTACACAACTCAGAGTTGCTATTTTTAAATGTCTTTCGAACACACGGTGAAGTTGCCAGCCCAGAGACAACGTCACAGTTGGTGTAAGCCAGTTAGAATCTGATATTGAGCAGCAGGTGGATCACTGACAAAAGTGAATACACAAGTTACTCTCATATTTCTTCCAAAAGCCTATTTTATTTTATAATTTTTTTTTACTTGAAATTCTCCTTTAGCTTATAAAATGTTATCACAGGCCCCCAGCATGACATTAGTCTATCTGTGGTTAGACAGGAACGTAAACTGTTTCAGACGCCTGTGTGGTGAACATCAGGCAGCCATGATGGATCGAACACTGAAAACACTGACTGATGTTTATTAATTTGCCTCACCCATTTCTCCCATTTCATGATGGTTTATATGCAAAAGTCCACCAGTTAAGCCATCTGTAATGAATATTGCTTTCCATCTGTGCATGCCTGATTAATAGTAATAAATGGTAGTGGTGAAACAATTAGTTGATAATAGTTGATCATTAATCATCAAGTAAAACTACTTATTTTAGCCTGTGCATTTGTGTGCATGTGTGAAAGTTTGTTAGTTATCACCGCATGACTTAGCTAAAGGGAGCAGAGAAGAGGAACATAAAGTGCAAAGAACAAAAAAGATGATCAGAGTTCTGTCATGTGGATTATTGAGCAAGATCAAAAAATTGTACAGGAGAGCACGAGTTCTTTTGTTGCAATTCTTAGCAACGGAGGTTAAATTACTTAATGATCTTTAAAAATGTATTATTGGAAGCAGAAGTTAGAAAAGGAAACGTCTGTTTTACCCAAGTGATCTGCTGAATCTAAGAGGCTCTGGCAGTGTTACATACCCAAACCATTTAATAGCAATTCATACAAAATACAGTACCGTTTGCCCTTATGTGCTATATTTACATATATAGCACATAAGATTTCAAATACGCACAATAGAGAGAAATCTATCCTTTCCTACAATGACAAAGTAGCAGCAAACACAACAGCATTGCACAGGTGCAGGTTATGGTTTACTTTAAGTTTTACATTTCATTTCTTTAACCATTATTTTATCTGGCGGATTGACAAAGATTGCATTTCATTTTAATTCACTCTGTGTCCTACATCTGAGGTAGGTACTCGGCAAACAAACAAACAAGACCACATCTTCTCATGGGTGACCTACTTGTTTGTGGCGTGAAACACCAAAACCAATTTTTCTAAATACAGTTGGATCTAGATTTTAATCTACCACGCTGTGACTGCAAAAGATCGACTAGATGTGGTCTTTATTTGTGGTTTCATTTTTCCATGAAAAGAAAAATGTATACTCTGGTCACTAACAAACAGAGCACTGAGAAAAAGACAAATGAGTTTATATTCTTTCATTCTTCTACCATGATAAGTAAGGCTGCCTGTGGTGGACAAAAAATGTCCATATATCTATACCAACACCATTCCATCTACCGAGCACGTTCAGGTTAATATTTTCATGATAAACTTCAGTGCTGTTGAAGAAGACTGAATCCACTAAAACTTTTAAATACTTTGATCAAATGTGTTTTGCAATAATAAAAAAGTAAGAATTGCACTAAACGGAGCCACAGCTTCACAGACTGAAGAACAGTCAAATAGATAAAGACAGCAACAGTTAACTTTTAACTTAAGTAAAATAAACATTCCATAACAAGTAAAAGTCCTGCATTCAAAATCTTATTCAAGTAAAAGAGCATAACTATTAGCAGCAAAATGTACTCATTATGCAAAATGGCCCCATTTAGAGTATTAGAATCAATTCATTGCTGTGTATGCATTTTCATGTTGCCAAGAGGGAGCTCATTTTAACAACTTTATATATTGTTGGGTAGTTTAATTGGTAACACTGCATTTTTTATAAACTGATCATATGTTGTGAATTCTAGAAAAGAATTCAAAACATACGATAGATATGATATGAAAAGAAGAAAAGTAACTAGTAACTTCACCTGTCAAATAAGTGTAGTTTAATACAAGTTAGTTTATTTGCCTCTGAAATGTAGTAGAGTAGAAGTATAAAGTAGCATAAAACAGAAATATTCAAGTAAAGTACAAGTAAGTCAAAATTGTATTCAAGTACAGTACAGTTGAGTAAATGTACTTGTATGATACTTTCCACCACTGCAGAGTATACTGGCAGCAGTACTGGTATCTAACATAAAGTGATACAACATGTTATTGGTATAGAGGCAGTGGTCATTTTTAATGGATAAAAATTTGGGATTTTCTAAAAACTTTTCCAAATTTTAGTATTAACGTTTCACCCAGCCAGCATTTTACATGGGGGTTTCAAAACAATCATGATGACATATGCTAAGCATGACAACTGTATAATCAAAGAGGAACAGCAGTCACAAGTAGATTGGGAGTTCCTTTTTACTGATGCAAAGACTGAACACTTCTGAGTAATGTATTATGTGTTTGACACAAAACAGTTCACTGTAAATGTTATTTCGTCCACTCCAGGATTGTGTATTCCTAATGTAATTTAAGTCATTAATATTCATGTTAAATCTATTGTGATTTCCATTATGTTTGGTTAAATTAAGCATCGTGGCTGTTCTGGGACACTGCTTGTGTGTTGTGATATTAAAGGAATCAAATGTATAGATATTTATCTCAATATTGCTTCTGAACTCAGGTGTCGTAACTCGGGTAAAGGCTGCTATGGCAACATATCTACAGTGTCCAAGGGAGGCGAGACACACTCCTTTTGTCTCTGACTCACACGTTTCTCCATCTCACCATCTTTCTGACCCTTTTTCTTTCAGTCTGTTTTTCATACTTTTTCATCAGCTCAGTTTCAGTCACCTGCTCTGACACATTTATAATTGCCCAAACGTAAAGCCAGAAAGCTAAAAAAACGGATGAACAGCAGGTGATTTGCTAGTTGTTAAGTAAACACTGAAAGCAGTCGGATGAGTTCAATAACTAATTGTTGGCCTTCATCTGTGTATTTGTCAATCCAAGAGTGCCTGTGTACACAGGCCTGAGCTGAGACAATGGGTGGTATGCCTGTGCTGTTGACAGCTCTCACCCCACGCTGGCCTATTGTCACGTTGACACCCAATGACTGCATTACACTGAAGAGAGACACGTTTAAGACATTTCATTATACTGCTCTAGCTTATATAGTGTGATTAAAAGCATTCAACTAACTTACACAACATTCATTCAGAATATACATCTTAAGTCTTTCTGTTGTCTTTTTAAAGGCAAACCTCGATTATGTCATTCCTCCTTTGTGCGTGATATTTGCTGCACTCAGAAGTGGAAATTAATAATAATCTTCAACTTGACTGTGACTGAATAATCTTATTTTACAGAGGATAACAGTGTCAAGTAGAGCGACATAAGGAGTGCTCTGTCCCAGTAGGAAGAGAAATATAAAAGAATGAGAGACAAAAAACAAAGGAGATGGTTAGAGTGGGGTGGCGATGTGGCCTGGTACCATCGCAACACAGAAACTATAGTCAGCCTCCGCTGGGAGAGGAGGAGGAGGAGGAGGAGGAAGGAGAATGTGGGTGGATGAATTAAATTGAAAATGGCAACAGGGGAATGAGTCTGATTATTACAGTAAGAAAAGATGTCCCTCAAATCTGTGACAATTTAGGTTAGCATGATGAGACAACCAGTTAACCATGATGCTTCAACAATTAAAAACACACAAAGAAGTATGAATATGGGTAGTGGACCATGACTGAATGAATGTAACTGATAGTGGTAACTATTTTTATTTCTAAGCACCTGCATCATCCAGAATCTTTTCCTTTGTGCCTCGAAGCTTAAAGATTGAACTAATCAACCAAATGATGATACACTTTTAAGAGCAAATATTAATATTTAACCACTGTCATAACAAAACTATCAAAATTCAGCAATTTTATAACATTATTTTTATTATCTTTGTTTGGTTTGATTTTTGTTCTTTGAGGCGAAATAAAAACAACTATTTAAAGATTGTTTCATCTAATCTTCAGGGTGTGTGTGAGTTATCCATCATTGCATTTTATTACTGCGCGTTTTATGACTGGTGATAGCGGGAGTGTTGGAACTAAGGGTGGAAGAATTGCGTGTAGGGCAAAAGTTGAGTTGGCGTTGCTCTCTGGGCAGCCA